>NC_136069.1:455417316-455979816 GCF_964261635.1 Lissotriton helveticus | reverse complement strand
TCCAACACCTTCCATACTGTTGCATAGAATGGAAATGGAATAGTAAATTCTACTATTCCTACATCCAGTGCCCCCTACAGCAAGTCATTGTAAGGACTTGCATTGTAATGGTATGCGATGTAACAACACGGTCATTGTTAGGACCGCGTTGTAATGTCATGTGATGTATCGCATGCGCTGTAGAGTGGCTAGTATTCACTATAACATCACCTTAGCCTTTGTTTTTTTTAAAATATATATATATATATTCACTAAAAAAAACATAGGTTTCAGGGATGTTATAGTTAGTTGGATATTTCACTCGTACAAAACCATAGAAATTCCCCAGTTATAGTTAATTCAGCTAACTATAACTCATGCCCCCGCAATGCACTGCTAATGATGTCACATATTACATCATTCATGACATGGTCAGTGACATCACTGATGACATCACTGATGACATCTCAAATGACATCTCTGATGACATCATCCAGTGACTGTGTGTCGATGGTTTAAAAAATGGTAGTCTTTATTTTACTGACTACCATAGTCAAAGGTGATATTAGAGTGTGAGTAGGTGCATCAGTATGACATGGATGATGTCATCAGTGATGTCATTTGAGATGTCATCAGTGATGTCACTGACCATGCCATGAAGGATGTAATATGTGGCGTCATCAGCAGTGCATTGCCGGGGCGCGAGTTATAGTTAGCTGAACTAACTATAACGGGGGGAATTTCTATGGTTTTGTACGAGTGAAATGTCCAACTAACCATAATGTCCCTGAAACCTATGGTTTTTTCAGTGAATTTTTAAGATTTTTTAAATGCTAATTTCTAACTATAACATACCTGAAACCTATGGTGTTTTCAGTGAATTTCAATGGTTTTTTAAATGCTAATTTCTAACTTTAACATGCCTGAAACCAATGGTTTTTTCAGTGAATTTCAATGGTTTTTTAAATGCTAATTTCTAACTTTGCCTACAAAGTGAGGACATGTGAAGAAAGAGGAAGAAAAGTGCAGAAATAAGCAAGACAAATGCGGAAAGAAGCAACAGAAGTCCAGAAAGACAAAGAAAAGTACAGGAAGAAGCAAGAGATGTGCAGAAAGAACCAGCAGAGGAGCAAAAAGTCCTCCTGTGCCCCCAACTTTTTAATGACAGCTACTGGTGGTAACTGATTCTGACTAACCAGAACCGTAGCCAGTGCTATGCTAAAAGACAATTAGAATACAGTGAAAACACCTACATATCCTAGGGAACACTATGCGTTGGGGTACCCCTGTAATTAGCATGACCTCCTCTGTATTTACCATGAGTTAGTGCCGGGGTCATTGCATGAGTACATGTGTAGTGCATGTGTAGTGACTGGATAATTAGAGTGCTGCAAGGACAGTGCATGGTGATTTTATAACTGCTTGAGTTTTGGCGGAGTGATTGGATAAGTACATGATCCTGGATGGGTGATTTGTGCATGGGTAGTGACAGAGGGATTTCTGGAGTGCATGGGTACAAGCTGGGTAATTGGAGGAGTGAATCAGTACTGTGTAGGTGGTTAGATGTCTGCATGGGTAGGGCACAGGGGATTGTAGCAGTGCATGTGTTAGTGCCTGGGTCATTCCATGAGTACATGGGTACTGACTGGAAGATTAGAGTACTGCAAAGAGAGTGCATGGTGAATTTATAAGTGCTTGGGTTTTGTTGGAGTGATTGGATAAGTAAATGGTGCTGGCTGGGTGATTGAAAGAGTGAATGGGTACTGATAGGGCAATGGCTGGACTGCATGGGTAGTGCTCAAAGGATTGTAGCAGTGCATGTGTTAGTGCCTGGTTCATTGCATAAGTACATGGGTACTGATTGGATGATTAAAGTACTGCAAGGACAGTGCATGCTGAATTTATAAGTGCCTGGGTTTTGGCGGAGTGATTGCATAAGTACAAACATCACATCAGGCCCCGACCCCTCCCTTCACCACTGTGCAAACGTGCCCCCTGGGGGATTTTAATTTGTGGGATTAATTCCTCATGAATCCCGAGGGTCCCTGGGGGCCAACTAGCCCACCAGGTACCATCAATAAGCGCCACAGAGCCGAGTTGCAGAGAGGTGGTCCGAGGCCACATCCTTTTTTACACCTCTCTGCAATGCAACTCTGTGGCGTTTACTGGACGTACCTGGTGGGCTAGTTGGCCCCCAGGGACCCTCAGAATTCAAGGGGACTTAATTTCCCAACTTAAAATGCGACACACGGTGCGTTTGCACACTTGTCACATCAGGCCACGCCTCCTCCCTGCACCACTGTGCAAAAGCACCCCCTAGTGCATTGTAAATTGGAGGATTAAGTCCCCTTGAGTCCTGAGGGTCCCTGGGGGCCAACTAGCCCACGAGCTACCTCCAGTAAGAGCTACAGAGCTGCATTGCAGAGTGGTGTAAAAAGGAGGGGTGGCCTTGGACCACCTCTCTGCAACCACTGTGCTTACTGGAGGTCCCTGGTGGGATAGTTGGCCCCCAGGGACCCTCAGGATTCAAGTCGACCTAATCCCCCAAATTAAAATGCACCACAGGGTGCGTTTGCATACTTGTCACATCAGGCACGCCCCCTCCCTGCACCACTGTGCAAACGCGCCCCCAGAGCATTGTAAATTGGGGGATTAAATGCCCTTGAGTTCTGAGGGTCCCTGGGGCAAACTATCCCACCTGCTACCTTCAGTAAGAACCACAGAGCTGCGTTAAAGAGACTTGCAAAAAGGGGCATGGTCTCTGAACACCTCTCTGTAACGCAGCTCCCTGGCGCATATTGGCGGTACCTGGTGGGCTAGTTCGCCCCCTGGGACCCTCAGGATTGAAGGGGACCTAATCTCTCAATTTACAATGTGCCAGGGGGTGCATTTGCACACTTGCTATGTCATGCACCACCCCCTCCCTGTACCACTGTGCAAACATGCCCCCTGGAGCATTGTAAATTGGGGGATTAAATCCCCTTGAGTCCTGAGGGTCCCTTGGGGCAAACTAGTCCACCTGCTACCTTCAGTAAGAACCACAGAGCTGCGTTAAAGAGACTTGCAAAAAGGGGCATGGTCTCTGAACACCTCTCTGCAACGCAGCTCCCTGGCGCATATTGGCGGTACCTGGTGGGCTAGTTCGCCCCCTGGGACCCTCAGGATTGAAGGGGACCTAATCCCCCAATTTACAATGTGCCAGGGGGTGCATTTGCACACTTGCTATGTCATGCACCACCCCCTCCCTGTAAGACTATGCAAACATGCCCCCTGGAGCATTGTAAATTGGGGTATTACATCCTCTTGAGTCCTGAGGGCCCCTGGGGTGAACTAGCCCACCAGCTACCTCCAGTAAGCGCTACAGAGCTGCGTTGCAGAGAGGTGTAAAAAGGGGCGTGGCCTCTGAACACCTCTCTGCAACGCAGCTCCCTGGCACATACTGGAGGTACCTGGTGGGCTAGTTAGCCCCCAGGGACCCTCAGTATTCAAAGGGAATTAATTCCCCAACTTACAACGCTCCTGGGGGCGCGTTTGGTGAGTGCTGCAAGGAGGAGGCGGGGCCTAGCCACGATGCCGGCTTTAAAAAAATAATATTTATGAAGGGGGCTGTGTGCCCTTCTTCTCTTTCCTTTTTTTGGGCCCTGGGGACCCCATCCCCCAGGGCCTGACCCGTTTAAAAAAAAATGTGAACAGGAAGGGGGCCGCGTGGCCTCCCTCTTGAGGCCAATTTTGGCCTCAGGGTCCCCATCCTCTGGGGCATGGCCATACATTTTTTTTAATGTAGGAGGGGGCTGCATGGCCCCCTCCTGAGGCCTCTATTAGCCCCGGGGACCCCATCCCCGGGGCTGTGACTCTTTTAAAAAAAATTCTAATCCATGGAGAGGGGGGCTGCGTGACCCGCCTACTAGGCCACTCATAGCCCTGGGGACCCCATTCCCCGGGGCCTGGCCTTTCCATTGGAGACCATGGGGGGACCTCAATTCCCCCACGGTCCCGCCGGCTCCCCGTCACCTGCGGGAGCCAGTATTGCTTTTCCACACGAGGAGCTGCTGACATGCATCTCCTCGTGTGGAAGAGCAATCTGGTTTGTATTTTGTAAAATCAAAACCAGTGTTTGCTATGATGGCTCCCGCCCTGCCACAGCAAACAGCAGTGTCCCGGGTTGGGCACCCGGGGACACTGCAGAAGCCGGCCCTGCTGGGTGGTGGTCCACAGGGCCATAAACGGCTCCACGAGAGGGGCAGTGCGGCCCCCCTCAATAGAAGTGCAAAGCCCCAGGGAGAAATCTTGCCCCGGGGAAGTGGTGTTCCCACGGGCAGCCAGGGGGGATTGGGCCCCCCACGCTTAAATTTTTAATATTAAAATGGGCCACAGGGAGGTGGCGGTCCCTGGGGCAGTGGGGGGGCTCCGTGCCCCCGGTAACTCATAAATCTTGCCCAGGGAGGTGTGGGGGGATTGGGGCCCCACACACATTTTTTCAGTGCCCCGGGACCTGGCCCACCTTGGGGCTTATATACAACGAAGCGCGGGAGCCCGCACTTTGTTTTTTATTTTCTTGGCCGGATTCACAACCCCAGTGTGCAGTAGGACGAATTTGAAAAAAAAAATGCTTTTTTTGGCCCTGGGGGTCCTTGTGGGACCCCCTGAGCAGACCTAGGGGGTCAGGGTGTTTCTACCCTGCTCTCTTTTCTTTTTTTTCACCTCCGTTTTTCTTGTGACTCAGTTCTACCGAGTGACAAGATGGTTGCCAACCCTACCTGGTTTAGAAAGTTGACAGCCAATTAGAATAAAGCTTGTGGTTGGCAGGGGTCGCAACTCCACCACAGCCTTAGATATCAATATTTTTATTTTTTTATTTTCACAGCAACTACTGAACAGATTTGCACCACCTTACAAAAGGTTGCTTTCTGAACCACAAACTACCTTTTTGCTAAATTTGGGGTCATTCCATTCAGTAGTTTCGCCTGCAGCCTTGCCCAAAGTTTTCTATGGGAAATGGATTTTTTGACTCTTATTTTTTGAATTTCTGAGCAATTACTGAACGGATTCACACCATTATAAAAAAAGGTCGCTTTCTGAACCAAGCTCTACCTTTTTGCCAAATTTGGGTTAATTTCATTCAGGCTCTAGCCGATCTCAAAATTTCCTATGGAAATTAACATGGGGAAAACGTGTTTTGGGACCCCCTTTTATCTGAGGCCCCACTTGACGAATCACCCCCAAACTTTCAGGATTGAAGCTGACCTGGATAGACTTTTTTTTCGGAGAATTTTGCGAAGATTCGTCAAACGACGCCGCAGACATTAGCAAATCAAAAGTGCTTTTCCTCTGGAAACTAGGTTCTAACTATAACTACCTACTGGCGACCGCATGTGATCAAGGCTGTTGTATCGGTCGAAACGCGCCATAGCAGGCAGAAGAGAGAAATAAAGAGATTCTTAATTGCCACAAAGAGGAGTTCACTCGTTCTTTATCGCCGTCTCTGGAGCTTAAGGAGTGTTTGGAATCAATACATATATATATATATATTCATTGAAAAAAACATAGGTTTTACAGATGTTATAGTTAGGAATCAGCATTTAAAAAACCTTTGAAATGTACTATAAAACCAAAGGCTTCAGGGGGACGTTATAGTTAGTTGGACATTTGACTCATATGAAACCAGAGAAATTCGACCATTTTAGTTAGTTGAGCTAACTATAACTTGCGTGCCTGTAATGCACTGCTGATGACGTCACATATTACATCACTCATGACATGGTAGGTGACATCACTGATGACATCACTGATGACATCTCAAATGACATTGCTGATGACATCACTAACTGCATCATCCAGTGAATATGTGTTTCTGTAAAGTTTAAAAGTGTTTCATATATATCCATGCCAAGGTGTATTGAAGAATGAGAGGAGTTACAGGTGCCTGAAGGTATTATTTAGTAGGTGCATGACTGACTGTATAAGTGAGTGATTGAACGTGTCTTACTGAATGCATGGGTTAGTGACTAAACTGTGTGAAAGTCTGTATTAGTCTCTCAGTTGGTGTGTAAGCAACTGCATGGGTTGGTGAGTAGCTACATAGGTTATTGATTTGGTGTCTGAGTATCTGTATGGGTGCCTGAGTGTCTGTGTGGGTGGGTGGGTGGGTGGGTGGGTGTGATTCTGTGCATAGGTGTCTGACTGGGTGATTCACTGGTTGTAAGGATTCAAAAGCACATATGGGAAGGACTGTATGGGTGAGTTAATGTGTGTATGGGTGTGTTGGTGAGTGAATGAATGTCTCAGTGGTATATGTGTGACTAACTACATATGTTTTAAGGCAGTATATGTAAGTGTTGGAGTATATAAATGACTATACATGAGAATAAGTTATTTGAAGAGTGGGTGTATAAATGAGTGTCTGCTTGTATCAGTGATTGTATAAGACAGAAAGTATGTATTAGTATCTGAATAAATAAGTGATGTGGTGTGTGTATAAAGAACAGAGTTGGTGTGTATAACTGTATACATGAGTAAATGGGTACGTGATTGATTCTTTGCATTAACTGACTAGGTGTGTGAGTAACTCTGAGTGGCGGAGTGTGACTGTATGTATAGGTGTATGAGTGCCTATTAGAGTACTGTATTGATGAGTAACTGCATGTATAAGTGACTAGATATGTGTGTAGACCTAGGAATTAGTCGGTGGTATGTAGTATCTGGCATTGTTGTGTGTATGGTTACAAAAATATTAGTCTGTATTTTAAAGTGGGTTTATCAACGTTTATATTAGGGCATCAGTATGTGCATCAGAATATCATGTGGATGATGTCATCAGTGATATCATTTGAGATGTCATCAGTGATGTAATCAGTGATGTCACTCACCGTGACATGAGTGATGTAATATGTAACGTCATCAGCAGTGCATTGCGGGCACGCGAGTTATAGTTAGCTCAACTAACTATAACAGGCAAATTTCTCTGGTTTTATATGAGTCAAATTGTAGTGCAGTTCCTATATCTCTAATAGGCTCTGCGCATTGGAATAACATACACTATAGATTTGACATAGGACTGAGGTCAGTATGTCTCTATAGAGTATTTTAAACTTAATTGTGTGTGTCAGCTTACTCAGAGGTCACTAGAAACTTTCTCGAATAAACAAGAAAGGATTAGTCTCTGACAACCGCATAAACATGACAACTTTGTTTCCCTTAGAGTCGGAACAATATCTTCAGAGTCGTGGAAACAATAGATAACTATTTCACTCAGTCAATCGTGCATGCTTCGCTTCCACAGAGTTGCGGAGAAATAGAGAGACAGACGTTTCAATAAAAAGGGTTTATTGAACAGTCTTGTTTCTCATGCAAGAGATATGAGCTGCTATAATCGTTAGACAAAGTGTGAAGTATAATGCGTACAGCGCAAACAGTAAAATAAAATAATACTGTAATAGCATTGTGTGTTGCTATGGCATATATAAAAATACATACATATATAACACAGGCTAAAATACTCAGCTGGCACTTCTAAAATACGCCCACCCCAGTGTACCTATCCTAGGTCTAGTATGAGGGAAGAAGTAGGTGTTGCTTTAGCATAGGTTTACTTTTGCAAAGAATTGCCAAAGGTTTCTCTAGGTTCTAATCAGCTCCATACCTTAGAATGAGAGAAGTTGGTATCTCTTTCTCAGGACTCGATTTCCCAACACCCCGCAAGGGGAGTCAAAAACACTGGAGCTGGATTCTCGGCAGGAAGATGACAGCGTCTAGTCCATGCGTCAGCTGTGGAGTTGGCTTCCTTCGATACTTGCTGTGGAGAGCTGCGTTGTGCAAGTAGGTAGTCGAACTGCAGCGAACCACACCGTGCTTTGCTATAGCAAGGAAAGATATATTTATGCCTTGAAGGTGTTTAGGAATGCCAGTATTGACATAAGAATCGGGCATATGAACGCCATGAATGAACCCCTAAGGAATAGATGTTCATTCATAACAAATGAGTTCTTGGAGAAATCAATATCCAAGCATGGGAAAGTCCCTAACGGCTTAAGAGTCTGGTTTTCCAATAACTCGTTGTGACGTAGAAGAACGGATGGAAGTAGCCATGCCTGTATTTGGGTAGCATGGACTATGCCTAAATAAAGACTGGATTTCTATGCCTATATAAGGGTAATGTGAATTATACCTATATAAGGGCATGAATCGGGAAATTCATACGGAATCTAAATCGATACACAACACCCACTCCACTTTCTTATGTACGATGTTACTAAATTCGAAACATAATAATATATTTAAAATATATCTATACATGAAGTACTAAAAGCTTGTTACAAAACACATCGTAAATATTGTATCTAAACTATTGCATTGGTGCTGTACACATTATAAGCAATGTTTCATTCTAAGAATATATTGACTTTTGAATCCTAAAAGAATGAATCATGAAATTATACATTTATGAAATGGCTCGTAAATACAGAAGAAAATGGTGCAGAAACCATTTCATGTCAGATTACATAAAACTGTTTGTATGTGGACAAGGTCAAATATTGTCTCTGGAAAGTTTCAAAGAATTCTTGTTCTCTATGAATAGTTCTACTATAAGCAGATTACTTGTGCCAATAAATGAAAAAATACAAATTTGGAAGAAAAAATTAATCATAGGAAACATTTCCAAAGTTAGTTCCTTGTTTTTGAAAAATGAAGGTCAAATTCAAAGTCTCTCAGAACACTGTGTGGCAAAAATCAAAAGACAGTGTAAGGGCTTGGGGAAAACATGAAATCTTCTATGTCTCTTGACAAAAAGTCGTCTACCATTGTATGTGAAAGTTGAATTACCTCGTTTAGAAGATTAACCGCACATAGATGTGAACTATCACCTTCAGCATTGTTCGCATCAGCAATGTTCGTATTGGATGGTACCTGTGCACTTGTTGTTTCCTCTCGTACCTCAGCAGTTGCAATTTGTGTCTGTGAGATCTCAATGAATGATGCCATCAGAATTGGTAGCCGCTGGGGACAACACAGAGTATGGGCTGTTACCCGGTCCAGCAAAGTATCAACATCCGTTGGCATGGCTGATGGAAGTGTCAGACAGGTGTGTAGCACGCATTCTTCTCCGCATAGCAGGCAGCATAGAACAGATAAGATGCAATCTTACCAAATTGGTCTGAATGACAGAAACCATGTGGTATTTAATTCTCGTAGATGAGCTAGTCCTAGAATTTGGACGATGCACTCACGACACTTCATCGCCAGTAGAGTTGTCTCCATGGAGAAATGGTTGTCGCTGGTGCTTTGGCTTGCCATATCGCAGCAGTAGGAGCAAAAATAGTATCCCTGCAACGAGTCCCAAAAGGAGGGGCAGTCCGCCAAACACAGAGTGTACGAAGTTTGGAAGGATTCCTAGGACTGCTTGAAAAGGTACTAACAGTCCAGAAAATACGGTCTTAAATACATTTACAATACTGCTTGTATCAAACATGTTTAAGATACGACTTAACATTTCTGAGAAATGTTTAGGGCACTTTGTATTCAAAAGGGCATGTATCTCGGCAGAATTGCTTGCGACTTGTAGATCATAGGTCTCTTTGGCCGAGGTCTGTGGCACAGTTTTTTGCAAAAGAATGGCTTTCATTCTGCTTGGAGTACCAATTCATATAGAAGAGATGTTCAGTAAAGGCCAAAGTGGCGACTCCCTGACTAACTTTGTTTTTGGAAACAATACTTGCATACAGCAAGTGACCCTGGATGACACAGTTACTAGATATGGTATACCTGGCAACATGCCACAGCAGCTGTGATCATTCAACATGAGGTAACTTCCATTTGAAAGTTGTCCAAAAAATGGATCAATCACCGCAGCTGGTGAGCCTTGCAGGTGGCAGGATAAATTGTTAGAGGAACCATCGCAGGCCCCGTGTAAGTTTATACCCTGACAAAGGAGAGGACCGCTTAGTGCGTTTTCACAGTTTGAACCGCTAAGAAAAACTTCACGTCCCCCCCTCCAACATCTGTGTGTGTATGGTAAATCCCAGGATGTCTTGATGTATTCTTTACCCAACCTTTCATATGTGCCTGCTGGTTTGTGTTTTACAGTACAAAAGGGGGTGGGGATGGCCGGAGCATCTGAATCAATCAAACACACACACCCAGTCAAAAGATCTGGGTTTAATCCATCACCGTTCTTTAGCCCACTCTGCCACCCCAGTTCAGACATGGCTATATGCAAATCAGTCTGACCCTGTGCCTCATTGGAACAGTCCAGCCCGAACTGCCAAGCCATGCCTTCCCTGGACCGGAAACAAGCTTCCGAGGACCGGTTTCTGGCATTCCAGCTGTCTTCAGCCCGGCTTGCTTGAATCCAGTGGCAAAGTGAGCAAGGGACTCACGTCTGAGCATACCCTGCCACACTTATGGCGGACAAAAGCGGTACAAAAGGGAGTGGTGATGGATGAAGCATCTGAATCAATCAAACACTCACACCCAGTCAAAAGATATGGGTGTAATCCATCACCGTTCTTTAGCCCACTCTGCCACCCCAGTTCAGACATGGCTATATGTAAATCAGTCTGACCCTGTGCCTCATTGGAACAGTCCAGCCCGAACTGCCAAGCCATGCCTTCCCTGGACCGGAAACAAGCTTCCGAGGACCGGTTTCTGGCCTTCCAGCCGTCTTCAGCCCGGCTTGCTTGAATCCAGTGGCAAAGTGAGCAAGGGACTCACGTCTGAGCATATGCTCTGTCCATCACCACCCCCTTTTGTACCGCTTTTGGCCGCCATAAGTGTGGCAGGGTATGCTCCGACGTGAGTCCCTTGCTCACTTTGCCACTGGATTCAAGCAAGCCGGGCTGAAGACGGCTGGAATGCCAGAAACCGGTCCTCGGAAGCTTGTTTCCGGTCCAGGGAAGACATGGCTTGGCAGTTCGGGCTGGACTGTTCCCATGAGGCACAGGGTCAGACTGATTTGCATATAGCCATGTCTGAACTGGCGTGGCAGAGTGGACTAAAGAACGGTGATGGATTAAACCCAGATCTTTTGACTTGGTGTGAGTGCTTGATTGATTCAGATGCTCCGTCCATCACCACCCCCTTTTGTACCGGTATGTGTTTTAGGCAATACTGAAAATGAACAATTGTAATAGGCAGAGTGATTGTTCCATGTATAATCCATTCAATAGCTGTTTTTTTCTGTTACCGTAAATGGCAATCTCTCCAGTTTTTTAATGCTCATCACCGTATAGTCTGCTCCCCCCTGTGCCAATTTGATCTGTTTATCAGTGAGATTGAATTCTGAAAACAGTGACGTAGTATTGATTAAATGCCAACGCACATAGCCTGAACGAAGGTTTTGCAATGTCCAGCCTAATAGCATGATAGAACGTAGTTCAGACTGACCATGTTATAACATGACCAAGTCTTGTTCTATGATGTCTATGGCAGAAGACACTATGCTGTCCAATGAAAGATCCTGGATGACAGAGTCTTTAACCCATTGTCAACCACAGAGAGAAATTTCTCTAAATTAATACGATCAATTTCTCGTATTCGTTCTGCAGTCTCTGCTTGTGTATTATTCCATATTTCGTTATATGCAGCATATATACTGGCAAATATAAAACATTTTGTATGCGTTTTTCTTGGTCATAGCAAGAATTCCCTGAGGTCTGCACCATCTTTAAGTAAATATAAGTGTTGCTTATCACACCCTTAAGTGTAGATCTTTGTAGCCAATCAAGGCAGAGCTTCCCTACATTGTATGTTGTTACTATTCCAGGATGCTGTCTTTGAACGCATCTTGGGTCTGGCCTATTGAATGTGAAACCCTGTGTTTTGTTCAGGAATCTATCTTGACAGTTGTTTGTGTATGTGGGCCAGATCAAACATGTTTTCCAATCTGGATCTGTTCTGTTGTGATGCAAAATAGTATGTACGTCGACCTCCCGCTCTGAAGTGTTATCACTCTCAGGTGTAGGTGTAGGTATGGATGTATTGTTCATGTCTTTGATCTTGGCTAACCCAAGGCAAGACGTCTGTTGGACAGTGTCATTCAAAAACATACTTTGCTCAGGGTGATACAGGCTCTAAACATAGCTTCTAACCCCTGTACCTGCCAATCATTTGTACCCCAGACATTTTTTGTCTCAATGTTGTCTTTCCAAAAGTCGAAACCTAGTCTAGACAGTTGGGCATAAAAGGCTGCAGAATACATCTGTTTGGTATTTGTTAACATATTTTTCATTCCTGTTTTGTTTACATTCTTAAAGTAAAATGGTTCTGCATTGGATGCATTGAACCCTGAGAAGTATGGAAATTTCATAGCAAATGTTTTTGAGCTACCCTTTGATGGCGTAGGACAATGTTCCCATTGGTTATACATTAATACATTTCTAAGATTTGCAGATTTGTGCAAGAAATGATGACCATATTGGTTATAGCAATACATTTGTTCATAGTCTGATGAGCCTTCTAAATATTCATGATTAGTGAATATTTCAGACATTTCTGCTTCTGATATCATATTATTTACAGTCACGAAATCCCAATCATCCGAAAAGGTACTAGATGAAACAAAGTCACTTAATGAAATCTTGAATACGTGTGGAATCTTCAACAGCTCGGAGGGATCAAACATTTCATATTCCGTTTTGTCCCAAGCTATACTGTCAGGTATAGGAACAGCTGTGATGTTCACTAATGACAAGTCTCTCTGTTCATGATGGGATGATTTGTGTGGCTTCAGGAGTAAGTTGACTTTCTTACTTGCTGTGTCCATTTTGACCTATCTTCCATTCATCAGCATACCCAGAGTTATTACCAGAGCTAACCAAAGTAGAAGAAAAAGTATTCCCAACACAATCCATGGTGAAACCAGATAAGTATTTTCCAGGTGATGAAAAAGGTTAGTTGCTTGTTCTTTGAAAGTTCTTTAAGCTAGTGTTGTTTCAGGTTCACTGGGATCCTCAGAAAACGTATCAAAGTTAATGAAATAACCAAAGGCAGTTCTGTCAATGGTTGAAATTGCATCTGGATTTGTTGAAATCGCTGGAACCGCTTGATCACTTGTTACTTCATCGTAGACAGATGCTACTTCGTTGTAGACAGGTGTTTTATGATGAACTGTTATTTGGGTCTTAACAGGTACAAGTTCCATAGCATTGTTGCTTAGTCCTTCTTTTCTCACTGCAGATTCCTCAATGGTGATGAGTCTCTTAGTTTGAACCTCTTGGATTGTAGCTAGAGGAGTGTGTCTTCTACATTGTCGGAGTCCACTTGGCCTACTACTTAGTATCAGCCACATAGTGTGGTTTGATCAGGTCGATGGACACAAATCTGTTCTCACTTTTACCAGCAAGGGGCAGCAGTAAAACTGTTCTTGATCCATGGATTGCTAGGACAGGTACTGGTCGTCTGTAAGAAGGCCCGAATTCCTTCTTGTCTGCTATCTTTTCTCCGACTAGGTCACCAAGCTTTGGCATCCAGACAGGCCTTGCTGGGATGGTTGGTTTTTCCCCAGGGTTGGTTGGCTTCAGGAAAACATTGCTTTGTTTTGTTCTCAGTTCATTTAAGTCCTGTTAAACAGCCAAATAATCTTTGGTATCAAAAGTCTTTGTTTCCACCACTGATGTGTGACAACCAAGGTCCGGGACCAACATTCTTATCCCAAAAAGGTCCTCATATGGAGTGATACCCCCTAGAGAACTTCTTGGCAAGTTGTTAAGACTACGTTGGACACTTATTAGATGTTTGACCAATCCGTCACCCGAACCTAATACCCTAGCTGTTATAGATTGCTTTATGTACCGTTTTTTTCTCTCCACAACCGAATTTCCCTCAGGATGTAATGGACTAGAATACCGCAATGCAACGCCCAAACTGGCCAAGGATTCTTTGTAAGCTCGAGAGCTAAACACAGGCCCCTGGTCAGAATGTAGCGTGCCAATTGCGTATGTGCTGATAAAGACTCTCAATCTTTTATAACAGTTTGAGCGTCAGCTGAGCGCTGAGGCCACATCCAAAGAAACCTTGTCCTAATGTGTGGGACCGCATTTATCAACAGGGAAGTCTGCATGTAGAAAGTCTAATGCTATCTACAAATGGTGTCTGTACTGGGCTGGCTATGCTATAGTGTGGTATCCTGCGACGTTCTGTGAAGCGATCTCTATTGCAGTCTATGCAGTCAACGACAAACATATGAATGTGAGCATTCATTTCTGGCCAAAAGTGCTTCTCCTTTACAGTTAATATTGTTTTAGGGATCCCCTGATGTATCAGACCCTCTCCCAAATGTGCTTCGTCTATCAAAGCTACTCTACGTTCCCTGTTTGGAATTACCCTATCCCCCAATCCAGGGATTCAAGCAAACGGAACACTATTCGCATCAATTATATATGAGTATTTGAGTGGAAACTTTTTAGGTAATGCTGCACTTCTGCTTTTGCTTGTAGCATTGACAGCTAGCATTATTTCACCGTCTATTTTCGTCTTTGAACGAGTGATTGCAGCTATGGAAGCCGTTTGCACAGCTACCTCCGTGGCTTCATCAGCCAATGAATTCCCTTCAACGTGAACGCCATCACGTTGATGACTTAGCGTGTGTATCACGTGAGTGTTTTGTAGTCCTTCTCGCAACTGAACTACTTGTTCCCAAAGCATTTTATGCTTGATTGTGCCACTTTTTGCATCTTTAAAACTGTTTTGAAGCCAATTCTGTAAATATTCATTATATGATTGAACACAATGAAAAGAATCGCACACTATGAGTGTCGCGAATTCGCGATCCGTATTTTCAAGTGCCATTTTGAATGCTTGTGGTTCAGCTCGCTGAGCTGTACAATCTCCTAGAGATTGCATTTTTGTGACCATACGTCTGAATTTGCCATCGCGCATGCGACCTTTAACGATCACGCATGCAGCACTGTAAGCTTGTTTACCCCCGTAGCGGGTTGTGCTGATCCGTCAGTATAAATTATACATTCATACTGTTCTAGAGACAGAATTTAAGTCGGCAGAGGACATTCTTGTTCGTATTGCAGGAAGGCTTGTGTTTTCAAATAAGGGTCAAAAACGTATTCAACATCAGTCGCAGGAAGAGAATTAACCCATTGTATCCATCTCGGATGTGCAGCTTTAGCATTTGGAATGCCTGCTTTTGTCACTGTCTCTAAGGCAGGTACAGAAGTTATGACCATAAAGCGTTTCCCCTGCGCTAGGGCTCTTTCTTTTGCTTCAGCGGTTTGAACAGCTGTAAGAATTTTTTATGTAGAAGTGAATTTCATTCCTGGTTGTGTGTACAATCGTGATTTGTATTCAGCTGGTACTTTTTCACCTTCGTTAAAAATTAAATAGGTGAATCCGCATTAGCCCGGAATGATTCGGATCACTAAGTTGCGGACGTTTACGCGTGTTTGTAAATGTTTGGTTGCTAACATGTCTGTTTGGAGTGAACAAAAAGTTTCTGTGTGTTCTTTTTTCCAATGAATGATTTTAAAATCAGGTTTGATTAATTTGTAGAAAGGGTTTACTCTAAGTATGGGCAAAATTTGTGAATTCGCGCTCCGCGAATTCACTCGCGCGAATTCGTGGTCCGTAAACTCCGTGAATTTGTGCGAACTTGCAATTTTTTTTATTTTGGCGTGTTCGCAGAGTTTTTTTTTCAGCGTGGCTACAGCGAACTTACCCATGCGGTCGTTTTTGGGCGCAACCATCTTGTTCGCGGGAGGAAAACAACTCGGCAAACTCAGAATCAAGGTAAGTCAACGCAGCGCGCGCGAGATTGTATTTTTGAAGCGCGAACAAGCAAAAGAAATTCGCGAACTTGCGAATTGCGGATTGTTTGGCAATTTCGCGTGATTCGTGGAACACGAAATTGCCAAAAATCTGCAAATTTCGCGAGCAGAACGAATTTTCAGCCCATGCTTACGCCTTTCTGCGTAGTTTAGAATGTAAGTTCTTCCGATATTCAGGAAAACTAGAATCAACTGTACGTTTTTCAGCATTTTTGGAGGTTGGAGCATGGCACACTTTTCTAAAAAGTTGGCTACCAGGCTTTTTGCCTTCATTTGATAATTTATATCCTAGAAAGAGGACATAGAGATGGGCAATTCTTGATTTCTTAAAATTGAATTTATACCCTTCAGAGGCAAATCCCAGTATAATGGTGTTCACGATGTTCAAGTGCCTATCCAAGTCATCGTCTGTGAGATAAATGTCATCGACGTAGGACAATGCCTCATCATCATAAGTTTGTAGTAACTCTATTACCCTTGCTGAGAATAACCCAGGACTATTCTTGAATCCCTGAGGGAGACGGCAAAAGTGACGCTGTGTCTCCATTATCAAGAAAGCAGTCAAATACCTACTTTCTGGTGCAATGTTGTGACAAAATAAACCATTTGAAATATCTAATGTGGTGTTATATTTTTTACGCACAATGTTATTCATTAATGCTGTGCTGTGTGCATTTTGCACTGCAAATGTTTTGCAACAAGAGTAGAGATGTCTGTAATCCAATACTAGACAATAAGGATTGTTCATCGATGAGGTGCATGTTTCAATCACCCCCTGGATCTCCCTGACCTGTTTTTTAGCTTCTTGCTTAACTGGGTACAGCCTTTGTGCAGGCAATTGATTTTTAATTGGATTTTGTGGTGAGGTGAGTTCTCATCACATCCTACATGATTTTTATATAATGCTGGAGCTTGAGCAACTGCCCATTTCCTGGCATAAATATATTTTAAATGTATTGGAATATGGTTAGAGAAGGCTGTCATAATGATATCTTCGCCATGTGGGCACTCCCTGATAAATTCTGGTGGCCAGTCTTGTTCAGCTATAAGAATATCATAGCTCTTAGAAAGTCGCTCTCAAAAGAGCTTATCGCCACTGATGCTGCTTCTCCTTTAATATTAGATAATATTATTGTAGAGACCTGTTTGAAATCTTTCAGTAGTTTCATACCTAAATTTAGAGCAGGCTCTGACCCGTATTCATTTTCAATCTGTTTCAGGACATCAGGTATTACCGCCATAGACGGAACACCATGTGTTTTAGTGTAGATGGCAGCGAAGACTGTACCACAAGTGGTGCAGTCCTCCAGATGTGGAGTGATCCCCATTGGCAGACAGATTGTTAAAATTCTGTGTTTTTCATGAGGGCTAGTATTAGGAAATATAGCTTCGATCCGAGTAATTTTTAGAGCTGTCCAGAATGGAATTTGTTCCACGTTTTGTGGGTAATTTTCCCATGACTGCTTGTAAAGTCTGTGATGTCATTTTTAGTGTATTCCCCTGGTGAGAGGTTTGTTGTGGAATAACCATTGTAGGTTGGACTGTAAGAGTCTGCATGACATATTAGACCAATTGTCTGTAGATTTGGATTAACTCTTTGAGCTGAGTGAGTAAACCCACATCTGTCATATCATTAATGTCAGTATGTGGTGTATGGCCTGTCAAAACCGGCCATGTTGCTCCAGGTCTACCTAGTGGACCGAGACTGGCAATGTGATTTAAATCTGTTAGGGCAAATTTAAACCAGAGCTCATGTTCTTAGTAAGTGAGTGGAATTTCAATATCCTCGAAAGGAATATATTCCTCTGTTGGATCATCTTCTTTGTAGAAGTGAAACATACGTGTTACTGGATTTGCTTCTGGAAAAACTATCCATGAATAGAATACCTCTGTCTGGTGATATGCATGTGCCTCTATCACGAAAACTGCCCTACCACCTCTTGATGTTAGGCCATGTTTTATAAGTTTTATAGTGATGGCTTTTCTTAAATTTTGAGGAATTATTAGTGCATTCGCATAAGTTTCTTGAAAACCTGTAAAGTTAAAAGCTGCCTCGGTTGGATCAACCGCAGCTCCACTGGTTTCGGTGTTGTTATCCCTGTTTGGGGACATTTTGTTTTAATGAAAATTGCAGAGCAAGTTTCAGGGGAACAAAGATATGGTGCACAATATTTTGGAACACTGTATCCTTCAGCATTGAACAAACCAAAAAGCTAATACATAGGATTTTCCGTCCTACTCAGCTATGGCGGATATTATCCCTTACCCACTCCAGACATCTATTGGAGTATTATGAGTAAAGGGGTCTCTGAGAAAAGCACAACTGAGTTACTCCAGTATCTAGCGTTAAATTAGTGCCTTACCAAACCGTTGGGCACCATGTTGTGTAGTTCCCATATCCCTAATAGGCTCTGCGCATTGGAATAACATACACTATAGATTTGACATAGGACTGAGGTCAGTATGTCTCTATCGAGTATATTAAACTTAAATGTGTGTGCCAGCTAACTCAGAGGTCACTAGAAGCTTTCTCGAATAAACAAGAAGAGATTAGTCTCTGACAACCGCATAAACATGACAACTTTGTTTCCCTAAGAGTCGGAACAATATCTTCAGAGTCGTGGAAACAATAAATAACTATTTCACTTAGTCAATTGTGCATGCTTCATTTCTACAGAGTTGCAGAGAAATAGAGAGACCTGCGTTTCAATAAAAAGGGTTTATTGAACAGTCTTGTTTCTCATGCAAGAGATATGAACTGCTGCAATTGTTAGAGAATGTGTGAAGTATAATGCGTTCAGCGTAAACAGTAATATAAAATAATACTGTAATAGCATTGTCTGTTGCTATGACATATATAAAAAAACATACATAAATAACACAGGCTAAAATACTCAACTGGTGCTCCTAAAATACGCCTACCCCAGTGTACCTAACCTAGGTCTAGTATGAGGGAAGAAGTAGGTGCTGCTTTAGCATAGGTTTAGTTTTGCCCAAGAATAGCCAAAGGATTCTCTAGGTTCTAATCAGCTCTATACCTTAGAATGAAAGAGGTTGGTATGTCCTTCTCGGTACTCGATTTCCCAGCTGGATTCTCGGCAGGAGGATGACAGCATCTAGTCAGGGCATCAGCTGGGGAGTTGGCTTCCTTCGGTACTTGCTGTGGCGAGCTGCGTCATGCAAGTAGGTAGTCAAACTGCACCGAACCACACTGTGCTTTGCCATAGCAAGTGATGGTATATTTATACCTTGAAGGTGCTTAGGAATGGCAATATTGAAGTAAGAGTCAGGCATATGAACGTCATGAATGAACCCATAAGGAATAGATGTTCATGCATAATAAATGAGTTCTTGGAGAAATCAATATCCAAGCAAGGGGAAGTCCGTAACGGCTGGTTTTCCAGTAACTCGTAGTGACGTAGAAGAACGGATGGAAGTAGCCATGCCTGTATTTGGGTAGCAGGGACTATGCCTAAATAAGGACTGGATTTCTATGCCTATATAAGGGTAATGTGAATTTTACCTATATAAGGGCATGAATTGAAAAATTCATACGAAATCTAAATCGATACACAACAAAATGTCCAACTAACTATAACATCCCTGAAACCTATGGTTTTTAGTGAATTTGAAAGTTTTTTTTTAATGCTAATTCCTAACTATAATGTCTGTAAAACCTATGGTTTTTTCAGTAAATTTCGAAAGTTTTTTAATTGTTAATTTCATATTTTAATATTTATAAAACATATATTTTTTCTATTTTTTGTGTAATATTTTGGAACTCTATTATCCTCTTTAAAAATTGTGTAATGTTTTATGTCATAAAAATGTATATCTTTTTTTTAGAAAACTGGAGTCGCATACCGGTAGTAGGGGTGGGCAGAATTTGCGTAATCGCGTTACGCACATTTTTGTGAAAATTTCAAAAATCTCTGTGAGCACGCGAAAATATCGAGAAGACGTGGAAGTGCTTGTCCCGCCTGTTTGCAATCTTGGACTCTCGCAGTGTCTGATGGCGAGGAGAATAATGTGATCGCGATCGCAAACTCTCACGAGATAGCGCGATCGGCTACCAACATCTCGTGGAGCACGCGAATGGATCGGAAAACTTATCAGCGAACACGGGGATCCCGGTAAGGCGATCTCACGCGCAAGAACGCATATTCAAAGTGTGAACATGAAAAAAATCTCTGCAACGCTGCTAATCGTGGAACTTTTGACATTTTCGCGCTCTCCGCGGAACGCAAATATGGCAAAATATCGCAATTTCCGCGAGTAGGATGGAATTTGACGCCCACCCCTAACCGGCATGCGAATCCTACCTGCCATATTGCTAAACTCATAAATTATGCGCATTTCATATCCGAAGGGTTTGTGGCACCGCGTCCGGCGTAACATCATATATGTATGAGGTCGCGCCAGCTACTACTTTGGTATGCGACTGGTACGCAGTACCAAGCCGGGTGTTATGTCATGCACTTATGGGTCATGCCACTGCGCGTTGTGTATGCGACGAGTGCAGGCTGCCAGGCCCAATGTTACATCATAGACGTTTGGTGTCGCGCGGGGTACGCCATTCACTCATTTTTATATGTCTCAAAACTATATCTAAATAAGTTTAAAGTGTTTATGAGAGCAAGCGATAATCTAAAATATTTTAAATATTTCTATATTTCTAACTTTAATAAACGTATATTATGGTAAATATATTTTCTCAAAATCGCGTTAGGTGCGGCCTCATTGCGTGCTCAGTGCGCAATTGCCATTTGACCTTAAAATAAAGCATTTGATTGGTTCACAACATTTCCCATTGTAACAGTTAAGGGACTCCACCCATTTTAGTCATTCTCTTTACAGAGTTTGATGAGAGACACCTCTTCTGCTTAGAGATATTTTTTGAAAAGTTTTTGGCTGTGTACACATATCTTATACTACGAACAACATGCAACAATCATCTTGATCGATATTCATGGTCTGTACAGTAGCCTTCCACGTGTGATGGCCATGCATCTGAAACGTTACATCAAAAACACAAATGTGTGTTACACGATGCCCCTGGTGTGTGTGTGTGTGCATTATTGTGCTGCCTTTAGGCCTGGGTATTGGTGGCTCGAAGGGGTATCAACAGCCATGTTCAGAATGCACATCCTAGATCACATGTGACAAACAGTAAAGAGTATTGTGTAGATTTGTTTTGCAGTATGCTCTTCTGTCCGGCTTTACCAGTATAGTAGTGTGTCATATGTGAGACTTTCAGATTCATGTTTGACATGCATTGCTACACTGTAACGAGCGTTATCACTGTGTATGACGTAGCCTCACTGCTGATCCTCCCTCCATCTGAGCACATTCACATGTGTGCACTTCGCGATAGCAACACTTTCAATAATACCGCACACCATTGACAAGCGTGTCTGCACATATTCACAAGCTTGACAACGACATGTAATGTTAGCCATTCAATGTTTTTGGGCAGCATCTCATTAGCAATAGTTGCCCCCCTCACGGTACATGGTAAATTAATGTAATTTGCCGATTGTGTGACGTCAAAACTGCAACAGTGACACACACATAAGTAAACTTCCTGACCGGGCAGGAACTGAAAAACGACCAGGTCCCCGGAATAATTATTCACATCCCTACGCTGGCCTGGCTTACGCAAGCCCAGCCCACTTTGCGTAAGTATAAATAGGATGACGACAATGCCACATGTCCCAGTTCTTCCACACTGCCTCAGGTGATATGGCCGCATCCACCTCGCATATCACAATGAGCAATAAAAAAAAGGGATCCATGAGGTGTACAACATTCTCAGAATCAAAACTGGATTTGAATTGTGAATCCTGCTGGCCGTCGTGTTTGCACACACAACAATGACAGCAGGAGAGCAGTGGTGCCTGGGTGCACAGGGGCTGCAATTGAGCGCGCTGCTGCGGGAGCGGTGCGGTGCATCAGCCTGGGTGCGCACGTGCGAACAAGCAATGTTGCCGTGGGTAATGATGTGATCTCTGACCTTTTTCAGTCACATCTCTGTCTCATTTTACGGACCTGCTGGACAGTACGGTAGGCATGAGCCAGCGGGCAGTGCCTCCCTAAAGACACGTGGTGTTGGGTTTTGCCGCACTGTAGTGAGCTGATTACGGAGGGGGCGATTCTGATGTCGGACGGACCGGCCAGGAGCTGTAACCGACCGACCTGCTGGCATCGGTTACAGCCCTGCTAGTATGATGCGACCGAACAGGGTTTGGTCGCATTCGTATACTTTAATACAGGCGTGCATTCCGACCGGAATGCATGCCTGCATTGTTGAAAGCAGGGTTGCAATTCAGCCCTGCACCCTGTGACCAGCACCCCAAGGTGCCTGCCACCGGTGCAGGGATCAACGTAGGGGCACTATCGGTGCCCCCAGGCCGCCGTCCCCAGGCCGCCATCCGGCAGCCTCACACCCATGTGGGCCCTGCTGGGGGCCCCCAGAGACAGCTTCCGACTTCCGAAAAGCTGCCATTGTACTCCCTCGGTCGTAAGGAGGCAACCGGGGAAGTACTGAGGGATTTCCAGCCTGCGGACAGTCTCTCCGAGCCTGCTGTCCAGAATCCGAAAATCTGAGTCAGATTCCTTTCCGACCGAGCCCATCAGAATGGCTCGGTCGGAAAGGAATCCGTGCGACACGTTCCGGGTCGGTTAGGAAGGGCTTCGACCATCATTCGGAGCCCTTCCGGTCGAAATCGGAATCGGCCCCCAAGTGTACATGCACACAGGCTTGCACCACTGCATTACACGCGCACATTATGCTTCTACCATGTACTCTGTTCCTTTGTATGTGAACGTTGGCATAACACGTTAATATTTAACCTTTTATTCTCGTCTCAACTCCTCTTTGAACCACGATTACCACTAACAGTTGGTAGATTGTACTTCAAGAAGGAAGGATACACTCAACTGATGCTCTCTATTAAGCTTGAAATAAACATTCTTTTACCTCAAGACGTTTCCAGCATTATATAATTTCAGACACGGAGTTAGTTGCACCAAAATGGATGCTGCGGGTGCTCAACCCGTGATGAAGCCCTGGGCATTCTGACGCCTTCCATCGTGATATCAAGACACCGTCCCCGACCAGAGACCTCCTGTGCCACCCTGAGAGAAGCACCCCAGAGTCGGAGCTCACACCGGCACGTCGTTGGACACATCGGTGGTGGCAGGTGAGCAGTGAAACCACGGTGCACAGGAGCTGCAATTGAGCACAGTGCAGGGGAAGCGGCTGGTGTGCAGCAGCCTGGGTGCACAGGTGCAGGCAAGCGATGTTGCCGTAGATAATAATGTAATCTCTGGCCTCATTCATATCTCTGTTTCATTTTAAGGACTTGCTGGACCGCACTCTTTCTCGCGGACCCCAGCTTCCCAGACATACGGGTGATGGGAGGGAACAGTGAGGGCTGGGTGCTGGAGGCCGATGCTCTGTCTCCTCCTCCCTCTGTTTTTATTGACTATCCCTCTTCTTCTCCCTTTCACCCACTCGCTCTCTGTCCCATTCTCACTTTCTTCCTTACATTCTGACTACCTTTCTTTTTCTCTTGGACATGGCACACATACTCATGTTTCTTTTTTGTCTTGCAGGTTTTGTACGCTGCTTCTGAAGGAGTCCACCCACTTATTTCATGTTATACTATTGTTTCTTCGAATAAAGTTGCATTTCCATTTATTTGTGTTGTTTAAATAAAGGTTATTGTTTTAACAAATAAATGAGTGAGTGTATGGCCTTTCTTTTTCTGACAACATTTGTCTGTAGTTTATTGTGAAAATCGGCGGTTGATAGGAGGTTATGAGGGGAAACATTTTAATTTTGCGGTGCACCTACCAAATGTAAACCAACAGACTGTTACATAAATGAAGCCTGGGTAATTCTACAACTGCAAGCGTTCCATGAGTGTATCACTTTATAACACCATGAGTACTGTCCGTGTGATTACAGAACCAATAAGGCACTGCCTAGGGCCACCAAGGCTTCAGGGACTGGTGAGGCACACCCTGCATATATTAAGTAAAGCCCCGGAGGGTGGCAATCCCCGGACTTGAGTTGGCCTCCAAGCCCCCTGAACAATTAGTAAACAATACCCGGCGAGAAAGTGGCGATCCCCTAGGCTGCGAAACATCTCTGTGCCCTCCCGCGCCTAATTTACATGTGAGATTAAGGTCCCCAGCTGCAGAGACCTCGCAATATAATAATTGGATTGGCCCTGGAACATTACCCACCAGGGGGCTCATTTAAATGAACGGGTGAGACCCCGCTTCATTTTATTTTCTCCATTTTTACCATCCGGATCTGCTTGAAGCGATATTAGGTTTTCCTCTTCTCGCTTCAACGAGGCAAGCAAGGATTTGCTACCCCAGGGTGGAAGCCATGCACCCGCCCTCTAATAACAAACATAAATGTCCCGCGGATGCAAACCCCAGGACATTGTATGAGCTGCGCCTGGGAGGTGGCGCTCCATAGGGCCATGATGCATTGGTTACTGCATAACTACAGAATTAGTATAAATGCATACTAACACTACTTGCACATGTGTAGTACAGCGACCAGAGTGTACTCAGGAGGCAGAGAAGCCCAAAATCAAAACATATAAATCCTACCAGAGGTCGGATGACATAGTTCGATGAGCCGAGGATCCTGGGATGAATAGAACCAGCTTCACAAAGAAAACGGGTCTTCAGCACAACTCAAGGAAGCTTGAAATATTGCCTTCTTTTTACCTTCTCCCGCTTGTCAACAAATTTATGTAGTGAAGAGGCAGACAGCAGTGGATCCAATAAGTAGATTTATTGCAGGTAGCTTAAACAGCCACCAACAGGTGCAGACAGCAAGGTAACCGTCTTCTCCAGCACCGTGTACAAACTCTCCATGATTCCCATCATGACAGCCCTACATTCTAAAATTACATAATTACATTCTAGTAGCATCACATACTAACATTCTACTATGACTTACATTGGAATACTACACAGAGCACATGACTTTACAGCAATGAGCTCATGGTTTCATCCACAAGTCTTGAGACCGGTAGGGGTGAGTACTTCGCTTCCCACTCCCTGTATTGTAGAAACGCAAACTAATACTACTTCCATAGGTATGCTACAGGCCCAGAGCACATCACTTTACAGCAATGAGCTCACGGTTTAGGTTCACGGTTTAATCCCCAAGTCTTCAGACCAGTAGGGGTGAGTAGTTTGCTTCCCACTCCCTGTATAGTATAAACGCATACTAACACTACTTGCACAGTTATACTACAGTGGCCAGTATGCTACAGCGCCCAGGGCCCATCACTTTACAGCAATCAGCTCAGTTTGATCCCCGAGTCTTCACACCGGTAGGCATGAGTACTTCGCTTCCCACTTCTGGTATAGTATAAACGCACGATAGGGGTCAGTAGTTCGCTTTTCACTCCCTGTATGGTATAAACACCTACTAACACTACTTGCACAGGTATGCTACAAAGACCAGAGCACATCACTTTACAGCAATGAGCTCATGGGTTAGGCTCTTGGTTTCATACCCGAGTGTAGCAGCATCTCATCTCAGCACCATGTCACTCTGAGCAACACCACACTTTCAGACTGGTAGGAATGAATACTTCGCTTCGCACTCCCCACAGAGGTTACAGTGCTCCTATCCTCCTGTATCCTACTCTTTCGCCCTTTTTTCCCTTACTTGTTTCAACAAAATCACAAAATGGCTGCCAACACTTCCTAGTTGCAACAGCTCGCAACCAATCAGCAGCAAGCTTGTGCTCGTAACGCCTCAGCCAATCAGATGGCAGAATTCCCAAATATCGATATCTGTAAATTTTTATATTTCTCCAAAACTACTGAATGGATTACACCAAATAAACAAAAGCGTGCTTTCTAGACCAAGACCCTTCTCCCTGCCAAATTTGGGCTAACTCCGTTCACTCGTTCGAATGAAAGTTTCCTATGGAAATTGCATGGTAAAAACATGTTTTGGGATCCACCTTTTTTCTCGGCCCCCCCTTGACAAATAACCCCCAAACCACATAGAAGCTGTTATGAGCAAAGAATTAGTTTGGAAGATTTCATGAAGATTCATCAAACGACACCAAAGTTATAAGCAAAATAAAAAATGATCTTCCTCTGGAAACTTGGTCCTAACTATAACTACCTACTAGCGACCGCCAGTAGGTAACATTACCTACTGGCGGTCGCCAGTAGGTAGTTATAGTTAAAACCTAGTTTCCATAGGAAATCTGCAACATTCTATTTGGAATAACTTTGGCGCCGGTGGACGAATCTTCGCAATTTTCCCCAAGAAAATGGCCTGCTCCGCACCGCTCCTTCCCTGAGAAAAAAATGGGGGTCCCAAAACGTGTTTTCCACATGCAATTTCCCATAGGGACCTTCAGCCGGGGCTACAGCCCGAACGGCTGAACGGAATTACACCAAATTTGGCAAAAAGGTAGAGTTCTGCAGATGGGCCTTTCTTTTAAATGGTGTAAATCCGTTTGGTTCCTGAGAAAATCAAAAGTAAAATCATAACTATGTATTGGAGGTGTTGCGTACGCGTACCTTCCCAAGCACGAGCTGCATGCTGATTGGATGTCAACTGTCTGTCAACACTCCAAACCAGGAAGTGTTGGCAGCCATCTTGAGCCTTGGTAGAACCGAGGCACAAGAAAGCTGAAAACAAATGCAGAAAACACGGAAAGGGGGCAGGGTACACACACCCTGACCCCCTAGGCCTGCTCAGGGGGTCCCATAAGGACCCCCAAGGCCCCCAAAAAAATTTAACATTTTTTTTATTGCGGGGTCCGGGTACAGTGCGCGAACTCTGCGAGAAAAAGAAACCCCTGTGTGCTTTTCTTAAAAATTAGCCCCCGGGGAAACAAAATCCCGGGGGCTTATTTAAAAAAAGTGTGGGGGGGCCAATCCCCCCACACTGCCCCAGGGACCGCCACCCACGGGGCAAAGTTATTATGGTAGCGGGGGGCACACGGCCCCCCGCAGCCCCGGGGACCGCCACCCCCGGGGTAAAGACAGTAATGATGGGGGCCTCTAAGGCCCCCCGATCCCCGGGGTCCGCCACCCCCCGGGGCTTTGTTCAAAAGTATGCAGGAGGCTAATGGCCCTCCCACAGCCCCAGGGACCGCCACCCCTGGGGGCTTTATTTTTAACGTCAAAATGTAAAAAAAAAAGATTTGGGGGCAGGCCCTGGGGGATGGGGACCCGAGGGCCAAAAAACTATAATGGGGGAATTTCAATGGTTTTGTATGAGTGAAATGTCCAGCTAACTATAACATGTGTGAAACATATGGTTTTTCAGTGAATTTCTAAGGTTTTTTAAATGCTAATTCTTAACTATAACGCGGGTGAAACATATGGTTTTTTCAGTGAATATATATATATATATATATATATATATATATATATATATAATAAACTGGCAAGTCATTCACCACTAGTCGTTCAATAGGGTCTCGGTTGACTGGCTGCGCTACCTTGTACTTGGCCCACCTAGCCCAGATCTCCCATGCTTCTGCGGACAGCCCCTTGCCTGAAACACCGCAATCTCCGCTGACATGCACCAATCCATGAACGTTTTCCAATTAGCTATGCAGGGCGGGGATGTGGCCTTCCAATGCTGCGTAATGTCTCGCTTAGTCAATGTGAGGCCCAAGATCAGAAGGTGTCTTTTATATCTGTTCCCCCCAATGTCTTCTGAGCTGTGTAAGAGCGTCAGGCTAGGGCCCATGGAATGTTCCATACCAGTACCCACCCCATGCAAGACAAGACGTCCAACCAGAAGAGCTGCAATGCCCCGCAGCTCCACACCGTATGAACGAATGGCCCTTCGTCTGCACCACAGCAGAGACATGTGTGGGACTGAATAGCCCCAATCTTCCAGAGATGAAGGCGTGTGTAATGTATTCTATGGAGATGTTTAAATTGGATCAGCCTGTATCTGGTGGAAACGGCAGAGTACCTGGTGCTAGCCAGCGCCTCGGCCCAATCGTTGTCCGTCAGGGTGGGCAAGTCTGTCTCCCACATCACCCGGGTCTGATGTATAGTGGTCTTTGAGTGTGTAGTCAGGGTTTGATAAATTTGCCGGATTTTGTGGGCCCCTAGATCTCCCATCAACAAACGACCTTTCAATGGGTGGTACTCAGGTAAGGACTTAAGGTGCCGTATCACGGGGGTCAGTGTGTGACGGAGCTGCAGGTACTGATGAAACTGTGATTTGTGAAGGTCGAAATCCGCCTGCAGCCTCTGGAAGGATTTAAGCGTGGATCCCTGCATAATGTCTCCGACAGTGGATATCCCACTATCGTCCCACCTACGAAACCCCACTAATGCCGAGACAGGCCAGAGGTGTGATCCCTGCCAGAGGGGAGTGGCGCCGGTCAACGTACCCCACCAACCAATAGATCGAACCACCCACCTCCAGCAGGCCGGGGGAAACGCCTCCAAGGGCAAGCAACTGTACAGGAGATAGAGCAGCAAAGTATCTGCCATAAAGAACCTTTCCACAGCATAGGCCGGATCTGTCTGAGAATCATACCACCATTCATTGATCACCAGGAGGTGCGAAGCCCAGTGGTGTGCGCGGGCATCGGCTGCCGCAATACCACCACAGTACATGGATTGGATGCACGTTGCAAGCGCCACCCGGACCGATTCCCTGTTTTTTAACCTTGCCGAGTAGGGGTCAGACTAAAGCACTTTTCCCACTAGCCAGGTCATTTTAAGTAAACTCCCCCTGTAACTTCACTCTTCCCCGACACTATACCTGGCTATCATAGTCTTTGTAATCAGTGCTCCCGCGTAGTCGTTTGGTCCCAGCATGCCCCGTTCCGCAGCAGGACAGGAAGGACACTATGATGAAGCATGCCACCAAGGGGTAACCCTGGTGGGTGAGGGTTTTACAAAAAACCTAAGGTTTTTTATAAAGAAAAAGTACATCCCTTCACTTTTTCTTGCTAAGAAGTTGGACTGGGTCCCTTATTTCTACATATTATCTCCATTTTTGCCACACATGAGAATATTGCATTATTTCATTATTTAATTTATGTTGATAGGAGGACGTGTGGTACTCCACAGAAGTTAACTTTATTATTTCATACCAGTTGCCATATATGAAGTTAACATATTGTAGTGTATTGTAATTGCATTTATATTGCGCTTACTACCCCTGACGAGGTGTCGACGCGCTTTTTCAGTGAGTGGCACGCTACTCTGGAGCCAAGAATGATTAGTGTTGAATTAGTATAGTGAAATATAAATGTAATTTGAGTGGTGGATATGTTAGTCAGTTATTTCAGTCAGTCATAAGCTTTTATTCGATATGCAAGATATCTTGTAAGCACATTTGAATACAAACATTACAGTATCAAAAATAGAAAAACATGCCGTACAAGAAGCCAGTATAAAACACATTTAAGAGGGATAAAAGGGCGTGAAATGCCCGTTAATAAATTAGCTAAAAAATGAATTAAACAGCTACTGACAATCTCTTACAACGAATAAGCCAAAACTGCTTTAAAAATTTTGCTATTCCACACACTAAAGGGGGAGAAGTGTCTGTGGTTAGGATACACAAGGCTACTAGGTGGTTCCGTGTGCCCATATTTCGACATAGAGGTTTCAGCCAAGAGCTCCGAGGCCTTGCATAATCCGGGCATTCGAATAGAACGTGGGCAATGGACTCAACCCTGCTCGGGCAGCATGCACAATTAGGGGAAGTGCGGCCCGCTGATGTCCATTTCGATACCACAGCACCTACTGGGAGGGATCCAACTCTGAATTTAAAATAAAGTGATCGGTCAAAGGGGATGGTGATCATGTCCAGGTAGGGTTCAAAGGCAACAATGTCTTTAATTTGTAAAAAGGCAACCGTGGATTTGCAATGGTTGGAGTTTGTACTTAAACGCTCCGAAATCCATTTCCAGTAATGTTTCTTAACCACTTCTTTTGGAGGGGCTGAACGTGATGGCCAGCAATCTCCTAGGCCGATCTTCTCCAGGAGGTTTTTAGTTTCACTTAACCATCTTATCTTTGCCCAACCCCCCAGGCTCATTATATCCCCCAGGGCATCAGCGTAGGACTTTAGTTCTTCGGCCCTCCATATTCGTGTCCATAGTAGGAGCGGCCGGAGTTGGGCCTGGTCTTTGATATTTTTACAGCCCGTGTCCAGCCACACTGGTACAGAGGGAGTGCTCAGTGGAACGGAGATAATGGATTTCAGTAGCTTACTCTCCGCTGTCACTAGGGTGTCCATTCGACAGTGGCCCCACAGTTCAGCCCCATACAAGGCTGATGACACAACTTTAGCCTTGTAGATGTCGATTACTGGGCTAAGAGATCTCCTAGGTGAGGCCCTGAACTCCCTCATAAGGGCTCCTCCAACTCTCCTATGGTTGAGGACCATTTTTTCAATGTGGTTTGCCCAGGACAACCTATCCGTGATTCGAATGCCGAGGTAGTCGAATTCCGCTACTTTTTCTAAAGGGATCGAGTTAAGTGACGGTGGGCGGCCCAGTTTCTTAGGAGGGTTTAGGACTAAGTATTTTGTTTTATCCACATTTATTGTTAGCCCTTTTGCTGTACAAAACTCCTGAAATCGTGTTAGCAATTTCTGTAGGCCTTGTGGGGTCTTTGAAATCAGGAGCGTGTCGTCCGCAAAGAGTAGGGTGGGGATGCGGACTCCTCCGAGGCAGGGGGCGTCGGCTGGTTCTTGCTGAAGATGTTTGACCACCCCGTTCACATATAGCGAGAAGAGGGTGGGAGCCAAGACACAGCCCTGTCTTACGCCCCTAGACACTGGTATCTTCTCGGTGAGCTCTCCGTTCTTACCCCAGCGGACTTGTGCATAGGTATGGGTATGAAGGCTAATGAGAAGGGACAAGATGTAAGGAGGTAGTCCCATCTCATAGAGTACCCTCCAAAGCTCTTCCCGGGGAACCAGGTCAAAGGCAGTCTTCAGATCTATAAAGGCCAAATAAAGACTACCCTTGCCTAGCTCCACCACCTTCCACCCCAATAGTGCCAGCCTAAACACCTGCTCTATTGTCCCCATACCTGCCCGAAAACCTGCCTGAAAGTCTGATAGGATTTTATTTTCCTCCACCCAATAAAGAATCCTACCAAGGATAGCTTTCCCGGCTATCTTTTGGGTGGAGTCTATCAGACTTATAGGGCGGTAATTCCCCGGTGTTTCCCTACAACCTTTTTTGTAAATCGGGACCACCACTGCCCCTTTCCAGGATTCTGGCACTGCCCCTCCCGCCATGATATCGTTCAGGAGAGCTGCTATAACCCTAGCCCACTCCGTTGGGAATGCCCTCATAAGGTCCCCTGGTAAGCCATCAGGGCCCGCTGCCTTACGCGGTGCTACCCAACCTATAACCCCCTCAATCTCTAGGGGAGTGAAGAGATCATAGGCAAGGGGTTCAATTTCACGTATAAGGTCCATCCCCAAAATCAGTTCCCCAATTGGAGGGAGATATAGATTCCCAAAGTGTTTTACCCAGTTTTGGGGCGGGATGTTACAGGGTCTCATCGATGCATCGGGTTGATTCCGTGTGCTAATGAGATTCCAAAAGGCCCTTGAGTCCCTGATCTTACTAGCCTGGAGGAGGTCATCCCAAAAATTTTCTTCCCATTCCATCCTGGCAAGTTTGAGGGATTTGTTATAGGCCTTCCTAGCTTCCTGAATCACGCCTCGAGATTTAAGTTTTACCGCCTCTACTAGCCTTGCCTTGTGGACCCTACAGGTTTGAGTATACCAACCATCGACTGTTTTTTTTGATTTTTTGTTGCCCGACTGGTTTGGATACATGGTAAACACATTGGTTAGGGCTACTACCAGGGAGACAAAAAGCCCGCTAGCACCACCCGCCCCTTCTAGGGAGGTTCCAAGGGTTGTTACTGCCTGGGTTAAAAGGGATTGAATTTCCCCTACCTTTGCCTCGGATAAGACCAGTTTCGCCCATTTTATTCGTCTACCACAAGGGGAAACTTCGGACTCATCCGGGGATGGGGCTACCAGGTTAATATTAACCTATTTGAAGTGCGCCACCACTGGATCATACTTAAAGAGAGTGAATTGTGGTCACTTTCAGTCGAGGGGACCACCTGCATGTCCCTTACATAAGGCCATAAACATACGTCTATTAGGAAATAATCCAACCTCGAGGAGTGTCCTGGCCTATTGTAGGTGTGGGCCCCCCCCCTATCCGATGGTGTCCTCCCATTTGCTGCCCTCAAGTTAAATTCGAGACACAGTGAGTATAACTGGAGCGCGACTGCTGTCCACCTTCTAATCGGTGGGATTTCTAGTGCCGGGATCCCCTTCCTGGAATCCTCCTCATCTTGGTCGAGGGAGACATCCGAGCCCAAGGGCTCGAACGTACAGTTCATGTCACCTGCGACCAATGTGCATGTTTTATGAGGGGTGTTATTTAACAAAGTCTCGAGGAGTGATATTACAGGAGACTTCCTCCCGCCCTTTGTTCCCCGGGCGTAGACATTATAAACATTTAAGACAATTCTTCCCCTTTGATCTAATAGGGTGATGTTTTGTATGTCCGGGGAGCCTGTGGGGAACTCCACTACTCTACAGTCTAAGGATGCAGCGACCCAGATGAGGAGGCCACCCGATGGTCGCCCTCTCCCTGTTGGCGAGACTTGTGCTGAGGTAAAATAGGAAGAAAATCCCACCCTGTGAGCCGGGACCGAACTCCATGTCTCTTGGAAGAGGCACAAAGAGTACTCATCAACCCAAGCATTAAAATCTGGTAGAGCCAGTTTTCTTGCAATCCCAGCCACATTCCAGCTGAAAACCTTAAGGACTAGGTCCGTCACAGTTGGAGTGCAGTTGGGCACTACAAAGCCCCTATCTGAGGGCCTCCTCTCAAGCATCTGGGGGGAAGAAGAACCCTGTGGGGGAGCTACAGAGGTTCCTATTTCGTTTGTGTGGTTTGCTTGAGTATGTGGTACTCCTGTGGGCTGTACTCTGCTCCCAGTTTCCAGTCAGTGAGGGCCTGATGCCCACAGTTGGTTCTCCCTAAAACCCCCCGAGACCCCCACCCAGCTTTGGCCAGTCAACAGGGAACCGAAACTTCCTTCAATTGGGCTAGCATTTTGCCTGGGGTAAAAGTAAGAAAGATCTACCACCTTTACCCCCGGAGTCCCCATACTTTTAATCGGAGTACAGATCGATGGGACTACTCTTGAGTCTTGGAAGTTTATGATAATACAATCCCCCTCCTGTGTTTTTCTCCCCTGCCCTACCCAGCCCACTCTGCGGACACTTAGAATAATACCGTCCACACCCGGCGGAATTGACTTGTTCGCCTTCAGCCAGTGGATACACTTATTTTTAAGTGATTGGTGATTTTCCCCCTGGCCATCCTTTAAAGGGGGCACGTCAACCATGACAGCAACGAAAGGTTGACAGTCTGGTGGAAGGTTAACAGGGGGGATCCATCGCACTGGTTTGCTGGAGACCATCGAAGAGGAGGGGGGGGCTGTAGAATGGGATACAGACTTAGGGTCTTTCCCTGTTGCTAGCCCGTGTGTTGTGGAACGTGCCCCTGGTTTTTGGGAAACTTCCGTTTTACCACTAACTAGCTGTGGCTGTTTTTGTACGGGGGGGGTTAGATTTATTTATGGCAGGTTCTAAGTGTAGTGAAGGTCCCTTGAGTTTTGGCCCGGAGTTGGGACGGGGAGGAGATTTAAGAGCTAAAATTGGTGGGTTTTTATCGACAACTTTTTTGGGGCCAGTAAGTGGTTTAGGGTCTTTCTGAGGTGATGGTTCATTCCCCTTTGCGCCCAATTCCCTGTTGTCGGTCACTCTGGTTATTTGTTTAAAAGTTGTTTTAAGTGAGTGCAACCCATCAAGGGTTGATTGCTCTAATTTGTCTATCCTCTCTCCTAAACCCTTGACTTGCGATAGTAATGGTTTCAAGAGGCTGTATACCTTCTCAAGGATGTTTTCCAATGATGCTAAGTCAGAGAGCTTAGGGGCCTTAGCAGTGATAACGTCTGGGTGTAGCCCTGTAGGAGAGATCTGAGCATCCCTGTCTATATCCATTACGTTCACTATGGGCGTATCCCTTTTGGTTGTCATACACATTCCTAAACGACTTCTTGCTCTTTGGTAAAGAGCGGCCTGACTCACTAGCCTACCCTTTTTGCGTTTTCTTGGCTTTTTGCTGAATGGTCTAGTCTCCTGCCTGGTCTCGGGGATTTGAGAGTTGGGGGACGCCCTAACTGACCCCCCTTCTAATATAATTATGGTGGGTGCGAAAGGATTTGAGGACTCTGGGTCACTAATTGCCTCGCTTTGAACATTTGATGATAAAGATATGGACAGCTTGCTTGGGCCATCATCTACCATTGTAGCTATAGGGAGAAGCGTGGCCAGATTTTCTAGGCTATCTATGCTTTGCTCTACACCGGCCAACTGAAGGGGATCTGCAAGAACACCTGGGACACTGGGTGGGGAAACAGATTTGGGCCGAGTACAGGCTGGTGTAAGCGACTGAGCGGTAACCCCTGGAGATGAACGTCTTGAGGGGAGGTATACCTCAGATAAACGTCGCTCAGAAATGGCAATTTCCTTTTCAATCACCGCCGCCACCCTGGTGATAAACCGGTCCATAGTTCCTATAACTGGGCTTGCAGCATTTGACCCCTTGTCAGCTTCGCTCCTAAGAGGCTTTCCAGAGCGAGTAGGCATGGATACTGGGAACAAAACGGACGAGACACCTGGTGGAAGTACTCACTGTTGGCAGTTGGAAAGGGACGTGGCCCTGCCCGGCCTCTTCTGGCCCCTGACGGCCACAGACGGCCCCGCCCTTGTCCCGGGCTTCTCCCGCGCGCGCGACTCGCGGAGCGAGAGGGGGTGTCAGCCTTTTACTGGCGCCTCCGGGCGCTCTGTCCGCGTCACCGGAGCGCCGCCGGCCAAGGGGTTGCTGGGGAGTGTGGTCCGCTGGCTTCGACCGCCTCCTGCTGCCTCCCCGTCGTGTTGTGCCTCGCCGTTGCCCTCACGGCACTGCCCGATGGCAGAAATACAGGTTAGGTTTCCTGGTGTTCCCCCACTGGGCTCCCGGGGGGTCAGCCTTTTACTGGCGCCTCCGGGCGCTCTGTCCGCGTCACCGGAGCGCCGCCGGCCAAGGGGTTGCTGGGGAGTGTGGTCCGATGGCTTCGACCGCCTCCTGCTGCCTCCCCGTCGTGTTGTGCCTCGCCGTTGCCCTCACGGCACTGCCCGATGGCAGAAATACAGGTTAGGTTTCCTGGTGTTCCCCCACTGGGCTCCCGGGGGGTCAGCCTTTTACTGGCGCCTCCGGGCGCTCTGTCCGCGTCACCGGAGCGCCGCCGGCCAAGGGGTTGCTGGGGAGTGTGGTCCGATGGCTTCGACCGCCTCCTGCTGCCTCCCCGTCGTGTTGTGCCTCGCCGTTGCCCTCACGGCACTGCCCGATGGCAGAAATACAGGTTAGGTTTCCTGGTGTTCCCCCACTGGGCTCCCGGGGGGTCAGCCTTTTACTGGCGCCTCCGGGCGCTCTGTCCGCGTCACCGGAGCGCCGCCGGCCAAGGGGTTGCTGGGGAGTGTGGTCCGATGGCTTCGACCGCCTCCTGCTGCCTCCCCGTCGTGTTGTGCCTCGCCGTTGCCCTCACGGCACTGCCCGATGGCAGAAATACAGGTTAGGTTTCCTGGTGTTCCCCCGAATAGTCAGTTATTTGATTCAGAAGAATAGTGGAGGGATAGAAGAGGTAAAAAAGGTTTGCATTTATACGATCGGAGTTTCATGTTCAATTCTTTGTTATTTAGAGGAGGCTTTACACAAGACACCAACATATCATTGCATTTCACTATTTATTAACCAGGCTTGATTGTCGACGTTTAGCTGAATTTGTTTCTGGTATTCCATGACTGGCTGATGCTTTAATTATCTCGGATTTATTTGCATGTTACATTTCGCAACATCACACTGCTCTACAATCTGATGAATAATTGGGCATCTACAGATGACATAATTGAGGGAACGGTTCCATCAGCAAGGGTTCACAAATTTCACTTATTCCATGTGGAATTTCACTTCAGGCTCTTTTGCATACATTAGAACATTTTATTTTATTTCATTCTTTAAATTAATCAGCCTGTTTTGAATATGTGCAGAACCGATTGTGCCTCCAGCATATTATTTACATCACATATTGGAATGGTCAGATTTATTGGATTCTCCACAAAACACAATGGTAGTCATTCAGACTCACCAAGACACTAACAGTGCCAAGATGGCAACTGATTTTACAGCCTATTCTCTAGAATGTAATGTGACTGGCCCAAGATTATGATGAAGTATTTTCCACACAGCGTTTTATTATCATTATTATTTTTTGTTGCTTTATTACATCATGGTTAACGTTTAGCCATCAGATTCACAGTCAGACACCCCTTTGACACGATTTTTATAATTCAGACTAACTAAGACAATACCCGTGCCAAGATGGCAACCGATTTCACAATCTATTCTCTGGGATGTTACTGGCCCATGATCTTGATGAAGTGAAATAATATCATAATTTTTATCATTTTCATTATTTTGTTTTTTATTTTTGTTGTTTTATTATATTATTGTTTATATTTATTCTTAACTTGCACCTTGAGCTGGAAGGTAAGCCGAGATCACCAGTTTTTTAGCGGATCTGGAAGCCTTCCAACTGACCCAACTTGTCCTTGAGGGTACACATGTAGCTGGTCATTTGCTTGATCCAATCTTTTCCAATCTTAGTTGTTTAAAAATATTCTCCCCGGTCCCTCAGACGTGGACGGATCATTCATTAATATCATTTCTCTGCAGTGGCAGGGTAGAGCTGATGTGGCCCGTCCAGTTTCTGTGGAAAAACGGCCCTGGCACAAGCTAGACCAGGAGATGCTCGCTACTTGGTTAGCGGAGCACAGACCCCAGCTTCCCCCAGACATTGAGGGCGCGCACTTGTGCTTTCATGATTGGCTGGTGGCCGGTCTAGATAGCTGCATCCCGGCCAAACGAGGAGGTAAGGGACGTTGGCCATCAAATCCATGGTTCACTAAGTCACTATCTCAGGCAAAGAAGGGGTGCAAGCAGCTGGAACGTGCCTGGTGCCGCTCTTATGGGGCTTCTGCAAAATCAGTATATCGAGCGGCGGTTAAGGAATACCATAAGCTTATCCGCAAAACGCGGGCAGAGTTTGTAGCCAATAAAATCTTGGCCAGCTCTAATCCTGGCAAGACCATTTTTTCTATGCTCAAAAATATGAAGAGTGCGGGCGTGACTAGTGCCTCCCCATAGCCTCTAACCTTCAATGCGAGGCTTTAGCTCACAACTTTGTGAACAAAGTGGAGCTGATGTATCAGGGTCTCTCCAACGAGACGACCCCTACTGAGAATGCTGTGCCTGTAGGGACGGACATTATGGAGGACAACTGTTTGTCAGTCTTCCCTCTGTTGCTGCCCCAGGAATTTGAGGCCTTATGTGTTAAAATTAAGTCGGGCTCTCCAGCTGACCCGCTGTCATCTGCCCACTTCCGCCTCCTCCAGTCACTTATTGCTCCCGTGGGCCTAGAATTGGCCAATCTGTCGTTAAAACTAGCTTCCGTCCCTAGGGTGTGGAAGCATGCCAAAGCCATTCCATTGATAAAAAAGTCATCATTGGATCCGGAAGACCCTGGCAACTACCGCCCTATTTCCCAGCTGCCTTTCATGGCTAAGTTGGTGGAGGCGCATGTGAATTCCATCCTGCCAAAATTTATTGATAAGTGCAACATCTATGATTCCTCCCAACATGGGTTTCGCCCTCGTCACAGTTCTGAGTCAGCTCTTCAGGCGGTTACAGAATCCATTCGGAGTAGGCTGGATGTGGGAGATTCTGCGGCCTTGGTCCTATTGGACCTAAGCTCCGCTTTTGATATGGTGTCTCATGCGATCCTCCTTGAACGCCTCTGGGCAGTCGGTATCAAGGGCGGTGCCCTGAATTGGATTCGGTCCTTCTTGGTAGGGTGGTCTTTCCAGGTTTCAGTGCCACCTTTTCATTCTGAAGATCATGCCCTGCGCCATGGGGTACCTCAAGGCTCTATTTTGAGCCCACTTTTGTTTAATCTCAATGTGATGCCCTTGGCTGAGGTAGCCAGAGGCAGGGGGCTGTCCTTGGTGTCGTACGCTGACGACACCCAGCCAGGGGCGGTGGGTGACATTTGATAGTGATGGGGCGCAAACTGATTTTCATCCAGCACCGTAGCGAGCGAGCGCAGCGAGCGAGCTCGAACCCCAAAGGGGGGTTTGGGGGGGTTACCCCCTCCAAGAAAATTTTGAAAAAAAAGAAGAAAAATCGTGCATTTTCAAGCAAATTTGAGAAAGCAGTAAGGTTAATAAAGTAATTGTGAAAGTGCAGTTATTACATTAATAGATGGCATAACATAGGTAGCCGCTTATTCAGTATAACAACAGAGCTTCATACATTCTGTCCTATTACGCTCAGGTGCGGAATTCAGACTATAAGACTTTCATGAAAATCTCAGCTCTAAGGCCATATATAGGCCAACAACTGATTTTTCTATTTTTTGTTTTAAATAGCGAACTAGACCAGAGACGTCGGATGTCAAGAGCGCTTTACATGAGCACCAGTTTCGTTACATATAAAATGTCCTAAATAAAACATATAAAACAATCAACACCCAAAAAATTTATCATTAAAAAAGGCACAATGTATTATCTAAGGAGTCATGATATTGTTAGAACAAGGTTGAACGGCCTGTGAAAACACTGAAATATTTTGCCGAACAAATGAAATGGTCCATGTTAATTTCTTCTCCAGCTTTGGCAACCGCCTCTGACTAAGTCTCTTGATCCTATCTAAATACCACACTTCAGACGTTCACTCTTAAGGACCTCTTCATGAGAATGATTATGTGCTTTAGGCATGATGGTTCACAAGAAATAGAACTGATGAGATGTCTTCCACCTTGATCAAGTCAACCGCAAAACCGGTCCTCTTTCACAGCTATTATTTCTTTTAGCTATCGACCAACGTCTACAATACATCAATAACCACCCAGATATTACTGCCTTTAACTATAAATCACACACTCTCAAAGTGGCAGCATATGTGGATGATATTTTATTTTGTTGTGCCTATGAAGAAAAATCTATTCTAGTCCTTCTAGACATTATCCAAGAACAGTTACTCTCTGAACAGAGATAAAACAGACATTTTTCCACTTAACATGTTATGCCTCCAAGGCTTCATAAATAAGGTGTGCATCCACTAGCAACCTAAATTCATTAAGTGCTTGCGCATTTGGTTCTCCAGTGGCCTACTTAAGTCGGTAAGGCAGAAAGAGAAGATCCTATCCAATATTGAAGACCACTTGAAATACTGGTCTCCAAAGTATATATCTTGGTGGGGGAGAATGGAAACTGAAAATTATAATCACACCAACTGAACTTTTCCTCTCCAAAATGATGCCGAACAGACATCTAATTTCTTTCCCAATCTGGATAAAAAGTGCTGTTCCTTTCTTTGGCATGGGAATAGAACAAGAATCTCAATAAAAAGCTCTGCTCAGGGTAGAAGTCTAGAGGATATAGACTACCCAACTGGGACAACTGTAAGCCACCTTTCCTGATAAGGTGGGTCTCTCTACGGTTTTCTGAACCCTCAACTACCCACCCTATTTGGGTAGATATCAAGATGGACTTGATACTCCAGACTCCCATCATCCTCACTCTTAAAATGAGACCGCTCAGATCAGTTCAGACAATTCACATCCTACTTGATACAGCTACTGCTCTACTCGATACAGCTACTGCTCTACTCCAAACAGACAAACAAAATACCATTAACAAATCAAGCTTACAAGCATTCTTGCACAATAAGAGAATTAAAAATAATAAAATCGTGTTATGGCCCTTCTGGATATAGAATGGCATTATGTTTGTTAGACCTGGCATCATTGGCATGAGTCTCTCCTCCATTTTTTCTGTTTGCCTCCTCTGTTTACGATGTTTTTGCTGGTATATGCTTTGGGCACTGTGCCACTGCTGATCAGTGCCACAATGCAAGTGCTCCCTATGTGAAATTGCTGTATTGATTTACTTCCATGTTTGGCTTATTTGGTTTACTATCAGTCCCTAGTCGAGTGCACCAGGAGTGCCAGGGCTTGTAAATACAAATGCTGCTAGTGGGCTTGCAGCACATGTTGTGCCACCCACAAGAGCGGCCTAGTAAAAGTATGTCTGAAGGTCTGCCATTGCCAGACCACGTGCAGTCTGACTGTCACGAGGACTGAGCAAGTACACCTACTTGCCAGTCCCTAAACCTTCCCTTAACTTCATGTTAGTCACCCCTATGGTAGGCCCACGGGCAGGGTGCATTGTAAGCCTAAGGTGGGACAAGCCTGACAAGGTTGGCATGTCCTAATAGTGAATTACAGCCATAGTCGTTTTTCACTATTGTAAGGTAACCTGCTCTCCATCAGTTAGAGTGGGCTGCCAGGATTATTAATGCTATAATCCTAGCGGGCTCGGGGAGCATGGTGCAATGTCGAGTTTGGTATCCCTGAACTCAGGGTTTAATAACGCATCCGTTTGTGTGGATGGTTTTTGGACTCTGTGTTTGAAAATAGCACTTTTAGAAAGTAGCTATTTTCTTGTCTAACTGTCTACCGGTCTCTGCTGGTTCTGGTGTGCGTGTGACAGGAGCTGGGTGGCTCCAGAGAGTCTGAATGAGTCAGTGTGGGATGAGTGGGGCATCTGCATTGAGAGTAGGGGAGAGTAGCTCTTGATAGCCTGCCCTGCCTGATACAATGTTGGCTCCGCCCCCCTGCCAGGCGACTGATGACTCTGTGCTTGCCTGGGACTTTCCTGGCCCGCCTCCTGCCGGGCAGCTGATGGCCCTGCCCCTGCCAGTGACAATGCTGGCTCCGCTCCTGCTGAGCGGCTGAGGACTCTGCCCTGCCCAGTGAATAGGCCAGGTGCTCCGGCCTGGCAACACCCACAACAAACCCAGGAGGGGGGGAAATTTCCCTGCATGGACAAAGGGATCAAAGCCAAAAAGGGGTATAAGAGAAGGACCCCTGAACCAAGAATTTAGATCACTTCTGACAAGGAAACCTGAACCAAGGACAAGAAGCCTGCTGATCTAAGGACTGCCTACCCCTTCTGCCAGAGTGCTGTTGTTGGGGGAATCCTGCATTGCTTCTTTATTTTTGCCAAGGAACCAGGAGAGAGGAACTTTGTGTGTACTCTCACTCTTTGCTGAGAAAATCTCCAAGGGCTGGAAGAGTGCCAGTCTCCTGTTGAAGTCACAGGGCTAAAGGACTTCATCTGCTTAAAGTGCTATTTGCTGGGATTTGTGAATCCAGCACCTCTGAAAGAATCCAGCAATCTCGACGCCGACGGACGCCGCCGAATCCAGCTCGACATCGTGAGTAACGGCTCCAGTGTCCCGCTTCCTCGACGCCGGCCGCCGGGCCCGATCGACGCCAGCAGCAACGCCAGTGAGTAGTGAGTTCGGCTCCAGCTCCAAGTGACCTCGTGTCTGCACCGCCGCTGATCGCATCGACTTCGAGCCCTCTCGACGCCGTGAGCGCTGCTCACTCTTGCAACATCGACATCGACGACGTCGTATCCTGCTTCATCCCGTGAGCGCTGCTCCCGCCTGACTTCGGTCGACGCCGCTGCAGATCGCCCCGACTCCGAGGCCCGATCGACGCCGAAGACGCGACGCCGGACATCTCGACGCCGCTGATCATCGAGTGCTTCACTTTTCCAAGGTACTGTGTTGTTGGGGTCTGTGCGACTCCGGGCTCGACGTAGCGCTCCTCGCGGTCGACGCCGAACCTTTGGATTAACTTTGCCTCGACGTCGTGTGACTCCCGTGTGGGTTACATTGTTGCCAAGAACTGTGTTTTAGAGAAGAAGAGTTGCTTTTGATACTAAAGACTTTGTGCTAAGAAGAAACCGTGCTTGAACTATTATTTTTCCTTCCAAGAGTATTTATTGAGACTGTGGTATATTTTTGTCGTTATTTGGTCTTGTGCGAAGCCTTATATAAAAATACTTATTTTTATAATACTACTGTGTCGTGTCCATTTGTAGTGTATTCACTTTATTACTGTATGTGGTCATAAATGCTTAACGCACTGCCTCTGAGATAAGCCTGTCTGCTTTGCCAAGCTACCAAGGGGGTGAGCAGGGGTTATCTAAGTGTGTGATCTCCTTGCCCTGACTAGAAAAGGTGTGTCCCTATTTGTCAGAAGTGTATACCTCTGCCAACTAGAGACAGCCGCTTCTAACATTGGTGGGTCAGCGGTGGGATTTTGAACTTTGCATTTATGACCCATGTGCAGTGATTAGTGTGCGCTACATAGTGAAAGCAGACCATAGCACAGCCACAATCTACTTGGTTGGATATTCTATTTTTGTTCTCTGCTTTTCCTGAAGCTTGATTTTTTGAACACTGCCAGTTTTAACCATGAGTGATACCGGAGTCACTCCCCTTGTTGTTGCTGAGGAGGAATTTGATAGAGCCAAGATAGGGACATACGAAAAGAAGCAACTGCAATACTTTTGCAAGCAGTTTAAAGTTCCTACCAAAGGCATCTCCCGGAAAGGAGACTATTCCAAAGCATTGGAGGCCTGGTTAGCGGCCAGAGACCCCTCTGCCCCGGTGGTGGTACCGACAGAGGAAGGGGAGGAGGAAGTGCCCGTGACTGGGCCTGTATCCCCTCCTGGCAGCAGTGTTTCCTCCAAAGGTCTTTCCCCTGAAGAAAGAGAAGAAAGGGCGAAGGAGCGAGCATACAACATGGAAATGGAAAAACTTAAGATAAATGGGCAGTTGGAATTAGAGAATGCAAGAGGCAGGAGAGAAGCTGATTTGGAGATCAAAAGATTAGAGTTTGAAAGAGAGAAATTGGCTTTTGAGCGTGATACCAAGTTGAGGGAGTTGGAGCTCCAAGCTAAAAAGTTAGAATTGAATCCCTCTGGTGGCAGCGTCCCATCTGTGCCTGCAGAAAGTAGGTTTTATTTTCCCAAAGATGTGATCAAAGATTTTCAGAAGAATGAGGATATTGGTCAGTGGTTTAAAGCATATGAGTTAGCATTGTTGGCCCACCGGGTCCCTGAGAAGGATTGGGGAGCGGGGTTGTGGGGCCGCTTTGTGAATGAGGGAAGAGATACCCTGTTAGACATGCCTGTTGAGGATAGGACGTCTTATGCTCATATGAAAGATGCTTTAATGTTAAGGTATGGCCTAACCCCAGAAAAGTACAGACAGGCCTTTAGAGAATGTAAGAAGTTGCCTGGTACCACGTGGGTGGAGTATGTGTCATATTTTTGCAGAGCCATGGATGGTTGGGTAAAGGGCAGCAAAGTGGAAAGTTATGATGCTCTTTATGATTTGTTTGCTTGGGAGCACTTGTCTAATAACTGTTTTCCAGAGCTGCGCCAGCACCTTATTGATAGCAAGATATCTAACCCTAGAAAACTTGCTGAAGAGGCGGACCGCTGGGTCAGTACCAGGGTCCACAAGGGTCCAGTGGGAGACTCAGCCAAAGGTGGGCAGGGTCCCCAGCAGAAGAGTGGGGGGGACAAGGGTAAACAGAGGGAGTTCCAGAAAGGGCCCCAAAGTAATTCCCAAGGGAACCAAGGGAAAGGTTCCCAGCCTCCCCCTGTGAAGAAATCAGAGGCCCCGCCAGGTAAACCTGGTCGTAGGGGCCCACTGACCTGCTTCGTTTGTAAGCAGGTGGGACACCGTTTTTATGACCCTCAGTGTCCCTTGAAGAATTTTGGTGCACTACCCAGTGCACCACCCCGTCAGTTGGCTAGTGTAGCTCTGGGAGGGGAGGAGATGGTTGCCCATGGTGGGGAGGGTCCCGCGGAGATGTCCCTGGTCTCTCTAGGAGACATGGAATTGGTCCCTCCACCCCCTCTGCCTAGTAACACTAAGAAATATAGGCAGTGGGTGACCATTAATGGCCATAGAGTGGAAGCTCTCAGAGACACCGGAGCGAGTGTGACAGCTGTCAAGTGTCACTTGGTGTCCAGAGAACAGGTTGTTCCCCACGCATTCTACCCTGTGATAGCTGCTGACAACTCCCAGAAAGAGTGTGAGGTAGCTCAAGTTTCCTTTGAATGGGGGGGAGTTTCAGGTACTCTTCAAGTTGCTGTAAGGCCCGCCATGCCTGTTGATTGTCTCCTGGGCAATGATTTAGAAGACTCCCCTTGGGCTAAGGTGGAGAGGGAGACACATTTGAAAATGTTGGGTGTGCCAGAGTGGGTGTGTGCAACCACTCGATCCATGACAGCAAGTAAGGGTGTTGATGGGGTTCTGGAGCCTGAAAGTATGGCCCAGGACCCAGCTGTGAAGAGAAGAGGCAGGGGGCGCGGGAAACCGTCCCCCGTAGTTCCCGTGGTCCAGGAGGAGGCAGACCTCGAGGGGGATGCCCTGGAACCCACAGGTGAACAAGTTGCCGAACTGGGAGACCTGCCCGAGCTGACCCACTGGCAGCAGGATGGTGGTCCCTCCAGGGAGGAATTCTGTGCAGAACAGAAAGTGTGCCCTTCTCTTGTGGGTATGAGGCAGCAGGCCTCAGCCCAAACCTCAGGTGATCAGTCAGGGTCACATTTTGTTTACTGGGAGAACGACCTCCTGTATAGCGAGCCTAAGGCTGCTGAGCCTGGGTCAGCCCGTGTGCTGGTGGTACCCCAGCGCTTCAGAGCCTTCCTACTGGGTTTGGCTCATGACGTTCCTTTAGCTGGACATCTGGGGCAGGACAAGACCTATGACAGGCTTGTCACCCATTTCTATTGGCCTCAGATGCGAAGGGACACAGATGTCCATTGCAAGACCTGTCAGACTTGCCAGGCAAGTGGGAAAAGCGGGCGGAAGCAGAAGGCTCCCCTCCAACCTTTTCCCGTGGTCAGTACCCCCTTTGACCGGGTGGGGATTGACATTGTTGGGCCACTGGACCCCAAGACAGCCCTGGGCAACAGGTTCATCCTGGTCTTGGTGGACCATGCCACACGGTACCCGGAAGCCATCCCTCTCAGAACAGTGACTGCCCCTGTGGTGGGACGGGCACTGATGGGTGTTTTCTCCCGAATGGGGTTCCCCAGAGAGGTGGTGTCAGACCGGGGCACCAACTTCATTTCCAACTATATGAAGTCTCTGTGGAAGGAGTGTGGGGTAACTTATAAGTTCACCACTCCTTACCACCCTCAAGGTAATGGGTTGGTTGAAAGATTCAACCGTACCCTTAAAGGCATGATTATGGGTCTTGAAGAACCAATGAGGCGTAAATGGGACGTCCTCTTGCCATGCCTGTTGTTTGCTTACCGTGAGGTGCCACAGAAGTCTCTAGGGTTCAGCCCCTTTGAGCTTTTGTATGGTCACCCGGTAAGAGGACCTTTGAGTCTGGTCAAAGAAGGCTGGGAGCAATCTCCCAGGAAACCTCCCCAGGATGTATACAGTTACATGCTGGCCTTTAGGAACCAGACTAGGCGCTTCAGGGATCTTGCTCAGGCAAATCTGGAGGCCAGCCAGGAGGAGATGAAGCGGTGGTACGACCAGAGGGCCACTCTGGTAGAGCTTCAGCCTGGACAGAAAGTTTGGGTCATGTCCCCTGTGGAACCTTGTGCGCTCAAGGACAGGTGGACTGGACCATTCGAGGTTGTGGAGAAGAAGAGCGATGTCACCTACCTGGTGGATTTAAAGTCTCCCAGGAACCCCTTGCGGGTCCTGCATGTCAACCGTTTGAAGCCCCACTTAGAAAGGTCCGAAGTGGGCATGCTCCTAGCTACAGATGCTGGAATGGAGGAGGAGAGTGAGCCTCTTCCTGACCTCCTGTATGCAAAAGAGCAAGATGGGTCAGTGGATGGTGTTGTCCTCTCTGACACACTGACCCCTGAACAGCAGCAGGATTGTCGCCATTTGTTGGGGCAATTCCCTGATCTGTTTTCCTTGATTCCTGGTGTTACTCAGTGGTGTGTCCATGATGTAGACACCGGGGACAGCACTCCTGTCAAGCACAAGGCTTACAGAGTGACTGACAAGGTCAGAGCATACATCAAGGAGGAGGTCTCCAAGATGTTTGCCCTAGGGGTGGTTGAGTCCTCTAGCAGTCCTTGGGCCAGCCCCGTGGTCTTGGTTCCAAAGGCTGCAGCGCCTGGTGCTTCACCGGAACTTCGGTTCTGTGTGGATTACCGAGGACTCAATTCAGTCACCAAGACTGACGCGCACCCCATCCCCAGAGCTGATGAGCTCATCGATCGGTTAGGGGCTGCCCGGTACCTTAGTACGTTTGATCTAACGTCTGGGTACTGGCAGATCGCCTTGACCGATGGGGCAAAAGAGAGGTCAGCATTCTCCACACCAGATGGGCACTACCAGTTCCGGGTTATGCCCTTTGGGATGAAGAATGCCCCTGCCACCTTCCAGAGGTTGGTCAACCAGGTCTTGGCTGGGCTGGAGGATTTCAGTGCCGCCTACCTGGACGACATCGCAGTGTTCAGCGCCAGCTGGGAAGAACACTTGTGCCACCTCCAGGAAGTGTTGTTGGCCCTGCGCAGAGCAGGCCTCACAATCAAAGCCAGTAAGTGCCAGATTGGGCAGGGTTCAGTGGTGTACTTGGGGCACCAAGTAGGGAGCGGCAAGGTGGCCCCCCTGCAACCCAAGATTGATACCATCCTGGCATGGGCACCGCCCAAAACCCAGACTCAGGTGAGAGCCTTCTTGGGTCTCACGGGTTATTACAGGAGGTTTGTCAAGGATTATGGTAACATTGTGCACCCCTTGACTTCGCTGACTTCCAGGAAGCAGCCACGACTTGTGAACTGGACTGACGCCTGTCAGACGGCCTTTGACACCCTGAAAACTGCAATGTGCACCGCACCCATACTCCAGGCACCCGACTTTTCTAAAGAATTTGTTGTCCAGACGGACGCTTCAGAGCATGGCGTGGGGGCTGTTCTAGCTCAGGTGAATGAAGAGGGCCGAGACTTACCTGTAGCCTTCATCAGCAGGAGGTTACTTCCCAGGGAACAGAGGTGGAGTGCGATAGAAAGAGAAGCATTTGCTGTGGTCTGGGCACTGAAAAAGCTGAGACCCTACCTGTTTGGGACTCACTTCCGGGTGCAGACAGACCACAGGCCCCTCAGATGGTTGATGCAGATGAGGGGTGAGAATCCAAAGCTGTTGAGGTGGTCCATTTCCCTACAGGGGATGGACTTCACGGTGGAACACCGCCCTGGCACAGATCACGCCAATGCTGATGGTCTGTCCAGATTTTTCCGCCTTAGTGATGAGGACTCCCTAGGGTAAGGGTAGTTCTCCCCACATTTCAGCTGGAGGGGACACGTGTTAGACCTGGCATCATTGGCATGAGTCTCTCCTCCATTTTTTCTGTTTGCCTCCTCTGTTTACGATGTTTTTGCTGGTATATGCTTTGGGCACTGTGCCACTGCTGATCAGTGCCACAGTGCAAGTGCTCCCTATGTGAAATTGCTGTATTGATTTACTTCCATGTTTGGCTTATTTGGTTTACTATCAGTCCCTAGTCGAGTGCACCAGGAGTGCCAGGGCTTGTAAATACAAATGCTGCTAGTGGGCTTGCAGCACATGTTGTGCCACCCACAAGAGCGGCCTAGTAAAAGTATGTCTGAAGGTCTGCCATTGCCAGACCACGTGCAGTCTGACTGTCACGAGGACTGAGCAAGTACACCTACTTGCCAGTCCCTAAACCTTCCCTTAACTTCATGTTAGTCACCCCTATGGTAGGCCCACGGGCAGGGTGCATTGTAAGCCTAAGGTGGGACAAGCCTGACAAGGTTGGCATGTCCTAATAGTGAATTACAGCCATAGTCGTTTTTCACTATTGTAAGGTAACCTGCTCTCCATCAGTTAGAGTGGGCTGCCAGGATTATTAATGCTATAATCCTAGCGGGCTCGGGGAGCATGGTGCAATGTCGAGTTTGGTATCCCTGAACTCAGGGTTTAATAACGCATCCGTTTGTGTGGATGGTTTTTGGACTCTGTGTTTGAAAATAGCACTTTTAGAAAGTAGCTATTTTCTTGTCTAACTGTCTACCGGTCTCTGCTGGTTCTGGTGTGCGTGTGACAGGAGCTGGGTGGCTCCAGAGAGTCTGAATGAGTCAGTGTGGGATGAGTGGGGCATCTGCATTGAGAGTAGGGGAGAGTAGCTCTTGATAGCCTGCCCTGCCTGATACAATGTTGGCTCCGCCCCCCTGCCAGGCGACTGATGACTCTGTGCTTGCCTGGGACTTTCCTGGCCCGCCTCCTGCCGGGCAGCTGATGGCCCTGCCCCTGCCAGTGACAATGCTGGCTCCGCTCCTGCTGAGCGGCTGAGGACTCTGCCCTGCCCAGTGAATAGGCCAGGTGCTCCGGCCTGGCAACACCCACAACAAACCCAGGAGGGGGGGAAATTCCCCTGCATGGACAAAGGGATCAAAGCCAAAAAGGGGTATAAGAGAAGGACCCCTGAACCAAGAATTTAGATCACTTCTGACAAGGAAACCTGAACCAAGGACAAGAAGCCTGCTGATCTAAGGACTGCCTACCCCTTCTGCCAGAGTGCTGTTGTTGGGGGAATCCTGCATTGCTTCTTTATTTTTGCCAAGGAACCAGGAGAGAGGAACTTTGTGTGTACTCTCACTCTTTGCTGAGAAAATCTCCAAGGGCTGGAAGAGTGCCAGTCTCCTGTTGAAGTCACAGGGCTAAAGGACTTCATCTGCTTAAAGTGCTATTTGCTGGGATTTGTGAATCCAGCACCTCTGAAAGAATCCAGCAATCTCGACGCCGACGGACGCCGACGAATCCAGCTCGACATCGTGAGTAACGGCTCCAGTGTCCCGCTTCCTCGACGCCGGCCGCCGGGCCCGATCGACGCCAGCAGCAACGCCAGTGAGTAGTGAGTTCGGCTCCAGCTCCAAGTGACCTCGTGTCTGCACCGCCGCTGATCGCATCGACTTCGAGCCCTCTCGACGCCGTGAGCGCTGCTCACTCTTGCAACATCGACATCGACGACGTCGTATCCTGCTTCATCCCGTGAGCGCTGCTCCCGCCTGACTTCGGTCGACGCCGCTGCAGATCGCCCCGACTCCGAGGCCCGATCGACGCCGAAGACGCGACGCCGGACATCTCGACGCCGCTGATCATCGAGTGCTTCACTTTTCCAAGGTACTGTGTTGTTGGGGTCTGTGCGACTCCGGGCTCGACGTAGCGCTCCTCGCGGTCGACGCCGAACCTTTGGATTAACTTTGCCTCGACGTCGTGTGACTCCCGTGTGGGTTACATTGTTGCCAAGAACTGTGTTTTAGAGAAGAAGAGTTGCTTTTGATACTAAAGACTTTGTGCTAAGAAGAAACCGTGCTTGAACTATTATTTTTCCTTCCAAGAGTATTTATTGAGACTGTGGTATATTTTTGTCGTTATTTGGTCTTGTGCGAAGCCTTATATAAAAATACTTATTTTTATAATACTACTGTGTCGTGTCCATTTGTAGTGTATTCACTTTATTACTGTATGTGGTCATAAATGCTTAACGCACTGCCTCTGAGATAAGCCTGTCTGCTTTGCCAAGCTACCAAGGGGGTGAGCAGGGGTTATCTAAGTGTGTGATCTCCTTGCCCTGACTAGAAAAGGTGTGTCCCTATTTGTCAGAAGTGTATACCTCTGCCAACTAGAGACAGCCGCTTCTAACAATGTTCATGAAAGATCTAGAAGTTTCAAAACACATCTCACCTTTGCAGAACTCCAAGCCAAAACATGCTCTCTCCAACATAGAATTCAACAACTTTCTGCCACTCAAAGAAATAATTCACCAGACAATTTGCTATGCAATAGGTCTCGCATTTACACAAGTTTAAGCTATTGGCATTGTAAATGGCAATGCTTTTTATTTATATTTTAAAAACCATAAAAGGCATTGTCATTTACAATGCCAATAGCTCAAACTCGCATAAATGCAAGACCTAGTGCATTGCAAATGCTTGTTTTAAGTGCACTCACCCTTTGTGCATACTGCTCCTCCCGCTGTTTTACTAGGCCCATTTTGTTTACCCAGGATTCTTACGTCGGGGTGGGGGAGTAGATTTCTATCCTTTCAGCGTTAATAACTTAGCAACCAACAATCCAATAAATAAGTAGTGTTGTTTTCTTCATGTTAAAATGATGGTGTTGGTTGAAATTCTGAATAATGTCACTTGTAGGTCAGGCTCAATTTGGACTTTTAGTTTTGTGCTGATTGAGGGGAAGATCTTGTCCCAGAAAGTACAAAGTATGTGGCACAAGAGCGTGACAGGCCAGTCCCCTCGTTGATGCCCACATCAAAATCATAGAGCTGATGTTGCTGGAAACATTTGATGCAAGCCGTGCAGGGTATAACAAGGTCCATTTGGAACAAAATGCCATTCTTTTAAAGTTCGCTCCTCGGATAGCTTTACGGGCCATAAGATTAGAACAACCCACAACAGCCTACGGTGAAATTAGAGCCAGTGCTGCAGCGTGATGCAAATAAAGATAAAGTACCTGGTGCCAGCTGCCCAAACATAAGCTAAAGTTGAAATAATGTGATAATTGTGCCTTCTCGATGCATAAGCATTCCCTTCACTCTTATTCAACGTGATCCCAGGATCAATGTGTGCAAAATTCACAATTAACAGTTTGTAAAAATGCAGAGTTCACAAGTAACACGTGAGTGAGCAATCAATGTGCACATCCTATTCATGTTAAAACAGAAGTATAAATCCATCCCTTCTTGCTTCCCTTACAAAAATTCTAGCATTTTAAATTGTGCCTATTTCCTTCTTTCCATCATCTGGAGTGAATCCGTGTGCATGTACCTGCTCACATTTCTTTAGCTCACATAAACGCTCTGCTTTCAAGAAAAAGGCCAATTCAAATGTTTCTTTAAGACATTTAAGTGCTAAACTGTCTAATCTGTCTCTCTGACACATTTTTTTGTTGTAATGGTCTTTCTCTGCTACTACCTCGAGAAAACAGCTTTGTGATGTCTACAAGTTGATAACAAATTTGATTAAGTGTGTAACCTGCTCCGTGTGAGGCTCCATAGACACACGTTCAATGCCAGAGCGCTTACATATTACTGAAGAAGGTTTTAAATACCTAGGTCTATACATCTCTACCAATGTAGCAGGCTGCCTCACCCATAACATTAAGCGTGTCCTGGCAGAATTTCGAGAGGATGCGGTCACATGACGGTGTCTTCCCCTGACGCTATTAGCGAAGACAGCCATGTATAAAATGTTAACGCTTCCCAAACAATTTTATATACTCCAAAACACATATTGTAAAATTCCGGAAACGGTTTTTAAGGCTATAAATGAGGAGCTACGCACATTCCTACAGGATGGCACTGCAAACCCTACAGCGCAGTCAGTATAATAGAGGCATAGCTCTGCCAGATATTCAAGCCTACTACAGGGCGGCACATCTAATAGTAATTAACGAATGGGGTCATGCTTCGAGAGACCACCCACGCCTTAGAGAGACTCCAATTCCAGAAACACTCCTGTCTGCATTACATATATGGGGGAGCTGGGAGGCAAAGCCTGTTATCAGCGACACAGAGGACGATTGAAGTCTGGAGAGGGGTAGAATGGCAAATGAACTGGGATAAAAAATTAACTAGGTCCAAACCTGATTGTTTGCGTTCCAAAATAGACCGTGGTTCCTACGTGCATACCACGTTCGATGCTTTGCACTGCTACCTCACGCTCCTACTGCTACATGGTTAAGGTGCAGGTCGGCATGAGGCTGGCACTCTAGCGATGTTAGGATAAGGTCCTGACTGAGTCTGACTTCCCTTTCTGCTGGTAATGGTTCGTCCCCATTTACGTACGGCAATATTCAGATTAGGCCCTGCTGGTGACATGTGGCTTCGGAATTGCAGGAGTGAGTGTTTCACACCTTGGCGCCGGGGCCCGACTCCAAGGTGTGAAACAATAACACTCGTGCGATTCCGAAGCCACATTTTTCACTCCAAGCCACGGTCTAATATCTCTCAGTCTCGGACCGGGGAGACAAGCAGCAGTGCACTGTGAGTGAGTGTGCAGAGCTGCAGATGTGTGTGCGTGAGTTTTTTTGGGGGGGTGGCATAGATCCAGGGGGTGAGGGGGTGTGAGGACGGTGAACGGGGAGAGACAAGTACGGGAACTGCGGCTTATCTGGGGAAACAAATCAATGCCCTTAAAATAATATAGTAACAGGAGCGGGGAGATAATGAAGTCAGCACATAAGCCAGCGGCCGCCTGCTGGGGTCGCACAGCTGAACACGGCCAAAGGGGGCATTTTCCCAGCGTTTTGAAACTTGTCGCGGTCCTGTGAGTGTGTTCGAGTGCGCGACGGCCATTGGAGAGCGGTACATCCTGCTGCGCGGGTTCAGTCCTGCCAAGTATCACGCATCAGCCGTGACACTAACGCATTTCAGTGTGGTGATCCGCATCACCGCACTGAAATGCGTTGTCACGCATTTGCATAGTGTCTGAGCATCAGCAAAGCAGCTGCCTAAAACTGCAATATTATGGAGTGTGGCTGGCAGCTAGCAGCGCGGGCTGCTCCTGCCGTTGGTGATGTAGCTGAGCTAGGCTGGGTGCTGCTAGGCAGCTCACTAGCTGCTACAATGCATCATAATTATGTCCGCTGCGCAGCTGTCAGCTCTCGCACTTTAGTGCACAAATGCTACTAATATCACAGGGTGGGGGGAGCAGTGAGATAAAGCTGGGTGATGTCACGTCCTGTTATCGAAGGCGGGAAGTTTGTTTTCGGAAGGAACAGTAAGCAGCAAGGGGCGGTTACTGGTCAATGGGCTCCGCAATCATGGTGCTCACAGAACTGGCCTTTCGCTCGTTCCGGGCCATCAAAAATCGCCGGCATTATGCCATTTAATCACGGAGCCAGTGAGCGCGTTTGCAGCGGTCGCTCACGAAAATACTTCTGTCACTGGACAGCAGACTGACTCCGAGGACAGGCAGGCTATGGCTCCTTGCAGCAGGAGCCTTCTTGATGTTTTCAGTTCCAGTGATCATGAAGGCCACTGCCAGGAGGAAGGCTGGCAACACGTGGTCTGGGTCAGGTGAGAAAAATACAATCTGGACCATTCATTTCGGCAGAGGCAACACGTGGGTGCGGGTGCGGTGCTGAGCCTGTTCTTTCAGAGCAAGGCACCTTCTCGACTAGAACTGTGCTGTCGGGTCATTGGCTGGCCACAAACCGTCACTGTGGCAGCATCTGAGCTTTGCCAGCCCCCTAGGTTAGGCATGAGTCGACCGCTTTGACAATCAGTGCTGTTCTGTTGTACTGAGGAGAAAGTGGCACAGTGCACACGGAGTGAGCGTTATCGGGAGGATGTTTTTCACGCCCGCCTCAACAGCCCCCACCCAGGTGAGCATTTCACAGCCGCCGGGGCACAGGGCCTAAAGAAATGATTTACACCTCACTTTTCCCTATATTTGTCTCAAAGTCCAACATTTTAAGAGGTCTGTATTGGACATGCCTGAATTTTATGGATAAAAAGACACAACTGTTTAAGAATGAACATGCTACTGTTAGGCTAGTGATTTGGAAATTGTGCACCAATACAATAATGTACGTCTCGTTCAGCAGCAGAATATCACCGCATGCAAACATGTGATTTTGGAAAGTCTGAAGAGGAACATCCGGAAGCAGGAAGAGAGAGGATCAGATCTGTCTTCCGACATGCTTTTCAGTAAAGAAGGCCTTTTCTTCAACTTGGTTTTGCCTGTAACTCGCTCTTGTTTGACCAAATTGTGTGATCATGGGCAAATAATTTATTTCACCGAGCTTTCTTCTATTCATTATCACATTTGAGAGCACATTCAAACTTGTGAGCTCTGGATTGTGCGCTGTAAAAATATTTTTAATAAACTGTACTATGGTGAATCGCATTTGGCAGAGCAGATGTGTTGCAGAGTAAGACCAATGGTGGCAGCTGTTACATTTCCCGAGTTGCTAAATTAAAGAAGCCAGTTCAGGAGCTCAGCAATCACGTTATATTATTGTGAAGGAGAGTTGTGCTTCTTCTCAGGCGTCTGGCTAGTTAACAAACCAAGGGGCCCTGGCTGCCCGTCCTTGATGAGAGCTATGCAGCCACCTACAACCTGCTACTTATCTCTCAGCACTTTGGGCAGCTCACTTGCCTACCCTGACCAACAACCTTGGCGAAGACGCTCGTTGGGCTTCTGATGGCGCAAGAGGTGAGAGTCCAGCAGAGCACAGAAGGTGAGTGCTGTATTATCCTGGAGGGAATAATCATGGTCTTTCAGAGTGTGCTTGAGGGGGTAAAAGACATCACATGGCTTAGAGAGAAAAATGCACTATAACTATTTTGCTCTTTCTTCTTCAGGTAACCATATATAAAACTAACCACAAAACACTTTGAATGAAAGATGTTCATAGATGATGCAAGTTAAATAAGTTTACCTTATGAACCTCAACTGATTAATACAATCACTGTAGGTTGTGTGTATAACTAGAGAGAAACCTATTTGAGCCCTGTTTGGTGCTGTAGGCATTACTGACTTCTGTATTCATAGTGCTATGTGGTCCTAACCAGCAATTTAGGCACTGTGTGAATATGCACAAGTCGTCTTAAAAAGCAGCTGTCGCTTAGTGACTTATTATTTCAAGGATTTTTCAACAGTTTCCAGATTTTTTTTAGAGCTTCTCATTGCTCAAAAGTGTGTACTTTCTGATGTTAATGTCTTTCTGTGTACTAATTTGCTTGGTGTTACACACAAAACAGCAGTTTCTAGTTGCTCAATTGGGTGCAAATTCAAATATTTATAAGTCTCCTTGTATTCAGTGCTTGATTTCGCTCGGGAGAAAATGTCACTCATAGTCGTTGAATGTCACTCATTATTACACTGAAATTATGAAATTGTCACACATAAGCAATCTGAAACCTTGGCATCTATGCGGGTTTCCTTCCCTCCGGGACGGTTCAGAGGAGGTGAGGTGAGGGGGCGCCACCGCGTGCCCCCTTCTCACCTTCCCTCCCGGGCCTCAGACAATGGAAGTCCCCGGTCGTCCTCTTCGCCGGCGAATCCTCCCCCCTTGCCCGGCTGTCACACTGGGCCATTTTTCCACATTTGCGGGATTACGGGCACTTTCGCTCAGATCTATGTGTGCTGCCCGCGCTGCCCGCGCCCACAAAGAAACACTTGACTGGGGGATTAGTGGGACTGGAACAGCTTCACATATGTCCAGTTCAGGCAATTGGTATTCAAAGCTTTGCACTTTCAAATGCCACCAGGCGAGAGAAAAGGGGCCCAAGAGCCCGCTTAGCATCTCTGAACCGTCAGGAGGGGGAGAGGTGCTTTTTATTAGGGTTTAAAGCTGCGTGGTGGCTGTGGGTAAACAAAGTCTTCTATCGCTTTAATCCGCCACGGTTCGATGGTTCTTGCACAGCCAATCTGGGCCTCCGTGCTCCAAGCAAATCAAAGCAAGACGTCTATGTGACTGACAGTCTGGTTTGGGAAAGATTGTGGCCAGCTCTTGGCTGAGAAGAAGAGAACACGTCATATAATTCTGATGTTATTTATTTTCAGACTATATGTTCTTTGAAACAAATAACCAACCAGGGCTAGCAGCGTCCAAAGTTCAAATCGTAATGAGGGACGTGTGTGTTCATTCACTTAATTAGTATAATGGTTTTCTGCACTTTGAATTTTGAATGCTCTTTCGAACATATGTATGGCAAACACAAGGTAGAACGCACCAGTATACATCGTTGCCGAAAATCAAAGACAGTGCTCATAGACATTTCTACAACAGGCTGGCACGTCTTGGATAACACAGCAGACAGCAAATGATCACTTTAAGGGTATTTCACAACACACCTTTGACCATCATAACTCACATTGTAACATGCATCACCAGTCCTTTCCTGTCACATGCTTTTCCATCCTAAGAAGTAAATGAGGAGATTTACTGCCCAAAAACATCTTAAAACCCCAGGACTGGACGGAATCCTCTGAGATGTTTTTCGATCTATTTTATTATGGGCCAGACTTCTAAAAAACGCATTTAATTCAGACCTGAAACTTGGGAAGGTCGCAAGTGAGGACGGTGAACGGGGAGAGACAAGTACGGGAACTGCGGCTTATCTGGGGAAACAAATCAATGCCCTTAAAATAATATAGTAACATTTTTAACAATGTTAAAGAAGGATCCATTCGCATCATGTTAATCATTTGGAGCGAGGGACGGTTTCTGAGCGCTCCTAACTTCGGCGATAATGAGAGTTTGGGCCCGAGAGGGCAAATCTTTTTGCGATCGTGTAATTACAGATTCTGCTTCAGATTCTGCTTCCTGCAAGTGCATAATACTGTGCCGGACCTCTTACTTTAATAATTAATCGAACACCGGCACGAAGACAGGGAATCGACGATCTCTTCGTCTCTTCAGTCGGCGAGTGCGTGTCTCACAGAGAGGGATGACTCGGACGACTCCAGAGAGAGAGAGAGAGCAGCGCGCCACCGTTAGGAAACAAGTAACAACACGTCTAACGACGTCGGCACGCATGGCCAATCACTGAATGGGGGGGGGCACACACAGCACTCGCCCTCTCGCCTTCCAAACGACGGGGCGGCTAAAGCCGCACCCCCTGGCCCCTTCGGTCTGTCTCAGCGTCTACATGACGCTGACGCGCATGCTCGGGCAAGTTTCTGCCCATAATGCGCAACTCCGGTCCGACTCCACACAGTGTTTACTTGAAGTTTAAATGCCAGCCAGCCAGCCAGCCCGGCAGCCCCACCCCCTGTGCACTCCCTATTCCAGCGGGTGTGTCCCGGCCGGAACCCCCGCTGAAAGTGCTTTTATTATATTAACTTGGGAGCTCGTTGTGCCGCAGCAGGTGCGTCCACCAGGCTTAGCGGGGCTACGCCCCTACGCCCCAATGGACGCACCGCTGCTGCACCCAGCTGGTGATCGCCTTTTCTAAAAATTGCCGTACCAACTTGGAGAAGTTTAAGGAGGATCTGTCGGTCATCTCAGATTGGATGAAGGCTAATTGTCTTCAATTAAACGCCAGCAAATCCGAGCTCCAACTGTACGGGAAGGACCAGGATCTCTGGTTCGAACAATGGTGGCCTGACCATCTTAAACCCGCCCCGGCACCCAAGGAGGCTGTAAAGAACTTGGGTGTCTGGCTCGATAATGGACTAACATTTGATAAACAGACAAGAGCTTTTGCCGCTGTTTGCTTTGGGCTCTTGAGAGGATTGAGACTCTTGCTTGGCTTTTTTCCTCACAGAGTGCGCCAAACCATTGTGCAGGCCTCCATTCTTGCTAGGCTAGACTTTGGAAATTCTTTATATCTGGGTGCCAACAAAGCTAGCATAAAATGCCTGCAGAGGGTTCAGAACACAGCAGCACATATGTTAGTCGCTCTACCAAGATCCCAGTCGGTGTCGCATTTGCTTCCCAAGCTGCATTGGCTGCCCATTGAAGAACGTATTCAGTTCAAGGTGCTGTGCATCTCTTATAAAATCCTGATGCACCAAGCCCCCATTGGGTTATCTGGTCTATTGAAGCCCTATATGCCCATGCGTGCTGTGAGATGCGCCGACCATGGGCATGTCTGTGTCCCTCGAGTCTGGAGAGCGAGGGCTGGGGGGCGTTCGTTCAGCCTCTTGGCGGCCAAACTCTGGTACTCTCTCCCAGCGTAAATTCGAGACATCCCTAATCTCCTGATGTTTCGTAAGACTATAACAACTTGGCTGTTTCCCACTATCTGAGGTTCAGGTGCCTGTGGGTTTCTCTGTTCCTCTTCTGGTTTCTGGTTGCGCTGGGACGCCTCATCGCTGAGGCAGCCATGCGCTTTACAAATCCCTCATAAATAAATAAATATTCACATTTTCCTGATGATTAACATGAGGTGACACACACGATGTTTTTGTTGTGTACGTTTGTTGTTATCTCAGACAAGAACAGTTAAAATGTCTCAATAATGGCGACTTTTCAATGCGTTAAGCTAGCGAGTTTCAACCCAGTTTTGTTTTTGATTTGGATTTTCAGTAGGTCGTCTATTTATTGACGTCAAAGGCTGCACTAATGGTATTAATATAATGTCACTTCCTGCATGTTTGTTTGGTGATTAGCACGATGTATGGGGATATTCACATATCCACATGTGATTATTTTAATATACTCTGCTGGGACTTCGTATTGACCTATTCGAACATTCCAATTTTTTAATGTTCTGAGGGCCTTATTTATGAAGGTCTTGCGCCGCCGGTGCGTCACTTTTAAAATGGGAAAAAGTGACGTACTAGTGGCGCAAGGCTTCGTAAATGAGGCCCAGGGCCCGACTGGGAACTAAAACCGGCCCTGGCAAAGTGCTCGGCCGGCCCCCCCTCCCCAGTCGGGGGGGGCTGGAGGTGTCGCCGAGCGCTTTGCTTGGGCCGGTTTTCGGCCGATTTAGTTGCAGGGCCGATTTTGCAGCTATGTTGCAAAAACGGCCCTGTAACAATATCGGCCCCCCGGGGCTCAAAACCGGCCCCCACCCTTGCGGCGCACCGGGGGATTGCCCGGTGTGCGCTATGGCCAGTCCGGGCCTGATGAGGCCCTGCGTTTCTAGAGTGTGTGTCAATGGTAGTTTTTCAGAGAACGGCAATTTGTTATGCCGAGCCAGCTATTTAGTATAACTTTGTTTGGTCCACATCACTCACGAAAAAACAACCATTTATTATGTGGTAATAACTAACTGCTAATTCCTTTTTCATTTTTTTGTTTCGATATGGAGCGTATAAACTGCTCCAACATGGAGGCAATCCTTGATGCCCTACAGGTGATGTATTGTTATTCCACATGTTGTCATTGGTTATTATTTATCAATATGGAAACATGGTCTAGTAGCATGATTATATCCAGGTGGCCGAGAATTGCTTCTGTACAATTATTTTTTGAGTGTGTGCTGATTCAACATTTAACATTGGGTACATTTTTCGATTGTAATCCTTGGTGGGCCCCGGCGGGGAGTTATGTTTAACTGTCCTAATATAGCAGCGATTTTAGCATAGCGAATGAGAGTCAAGCACAATCCTGTTTCCCTATTGCTTGCCAGTTTTTGTTTATTTGGGAACTCAATTCCATGATTAGTAGTGCAGTGACATTAATTACCCTGTTTCAGCATTGTATTAACACATTTCATGGTAAAAGTTTACTTTTTAGAAATGCAACTGTTTTATGTTTACATGACCGATAGGATGTAAAAGACCAATGACACTGTTTCATTAGCATGGCATTCGTTTGTCATAGTTGCATTTAGACATCAGTTTACCTTGTTTTTCCAGTTTGGCAACTATCATGGTAATATTGCAATATTCATGGTAATATTCATGTGCAATATATTTATTTTAGTGTGATGACAATTTTGATCCCATGTTTGTATTTCTGATGGTTAAAAGCCTATATTTATTTTCCTTCTAGAATTACAATCCCCTTATGAAGGGCTGAGGTCACCCGAAATGCATTGGGATTTGGGATGTACCAGATGATGTAATTGAATATAACGTCAATAGAAAAAATAAAGGAAATAACCAAACACCTTGTAAACATATGAGCTTTAATTTCCAAAGGCAAATTGATCGTAGCTTAAGAGTCCACATTTAAAATTGGCATTACAATTTCCAGAGAAGCACGGAACAATTCCTAGGGCCTGTAGACAGTGTCTGGGGGACCTCATCCTCCAGGACACTGTCTTGTTCACTACATAGGTGAATGCAGGCAGGAAATATAAATTCAAATTCCCTGCCTGTGTTGTCCTGGCAGGGAGCACGGTTTTGCTCCCACTCACCGGGAGCAGAGAAAGTTGCTCCCAATCAGGTACAAAGGAACAGAGATGGCTCCCACTAGCATCCAGGATGGGTTCTAGTTGGGTAGCCGGAAGGGACAGCAGGGGTCTCCCCCCATGGGCCCCAAAATAGGCATGTTATTGGTGCCCCGGATGAACTAGGGCACTCAGCATAAAATAATGACCGGCTCCCATCGGCATTCAGGATGGGTGCTGGATGGGGAGTTGGCATGGGCAGTGGGAGCCTTGACGCTCCTCCAGTGGTCCCAAAGTGAATGTAAATTGTGTGTGTGCTGAGTGGAAATTCACTAAAAGAAACAAAAGTCAAAGTGATGTAGAAGTTAGGTAAAAATGGCAGGTAAAACAAAGTTTTAAATCAACAAATACACTGAATTTCACTAGTTATAGTTATCTCAAGTGTCCAAACGCAACTATAACTCACGGCCTCGCAATGCACTGTTAATTACCTCACATATCACACCACCCGAATAACATGTTCTATTACATCATTCCTACCATTCTCTAAAACCTGATTAGAAAGTGTTGAGTAGATCACTTTAACAGAAGTGGTGGTTGAGCTGGAATTCAGGACAGCTATGAATTTGGTCAGGAAAGGAAGGGATGTTACTCTGCAAAATCTGTTTAGGTGTTCCTGATCACCTTTTGGTTTTAAAAAAATGTGAATCCTTAGCAGCCTTTTGGAAAGCTATTTTTAATGGACAGTATCACTTGCCAAATCAGGGTGCCATTTACTTCTTGTCAGGCAAGGATGTCCAACTTTAAGAGTCAATATTGCTCTGATATCGGATGGTTCAACATCAATGGGTTAGATTCCCTGCGGCAGAAAAACATCACCACTGGCAGGGCAGGTGAGCTAAGAGTTGCCTCGGGTAATGTCGGGAATCTTTGCTCATTTTCACAAAGTGAACATTTCGACAAACCCTGATCTAGATTTGTATTTGCGTTTAAGCGATTTTGACCCCAAGCAAATGCCTAGGAAAGAAGGGATTAATGCCTATGATGAAGAGCTGTCGTCTAGCCCTGTGTTTTCAATTCCTGCATGTGATTTTATTTAGCGGCAACTCTTACCCTTAAAAGAGACAGGAGATAATTTAAAAAAATGCTTACATGCAGCATGTGGTGATCTCTGCAATACTGTGTGTGCCCCTGATATCACCTGTCAGCCTTCACAAATATGGAAGGTTGTCCCACAGGTCCAACTTGCATTTTGCTAATTACATTGCCGCTTTAAGTTAGGTTTTGGTACTTCTTTAATAGTTTGTGACCATGACTGTGGTTGCCAGCCATTCATACGTGGCATTTTGAATTCAAAGAAGAAAGAAACAACGCTTTCATGTCTCCTCTTCTTCATCTTTATATTTCAGAATGTGTTGTAGAATGTATTTTGATGAGTTGCACAGTGTTTTAGTTCATGGAAACTGCTTTTGTGTTTGAAAAGCCTGTTTGTGAATTGCAGTTGGCTTTGCAACTGCAATATCAATTTCTACATTGGACCCTCTACTCTCAAATGACACTGCAGCACCCATTAACCTGGCAGGTATTGTGTCAAGCTAAATCCTGTTCAAGATGCATCTGTCATATACCTTCACCACAGCTTCCTGGTGTTCTCATTGGTAATATATTTAGGAGTGGTGTTAATCATATCTCCCTCTCCTTTCTAGATATAATGCCCAACTTTCTTTGGAGAGTGACACAAATGGGTGAGGCAGAATGACTTGAGGAATGACTGTAATATTTCATCGGTGGGCTCCAATCGGGAAAGGTAAGCCAGCCTACTCCTGACTTTAAAATACAATGATATTTAATATTTGTCCTTGAATGCATCTTGTTCCAGAAGTCAACACGTAGGATTACACTGAACTGACTGTAGAGTTCACATAAAAATGGTAATACAAAAGAATGAGCTTAATAATGATGGATGCAAAAACACAAATTGAGAATACAACAGATTAGCTGGGTAGTGCCATAACCACTCATTTACCTAATCGGTTCAAGCATCTCAGTTGCACAGAAACATTTGTTGCACTTTCCCAAGAGTCCTATCGAGGAGTAGGTTTTAGTAGAGAATAATCCTGAGAGAATGAAGGCAGTAACAGGTACACTCACTGTTTGTCTGTACCTTTTTGGTTGAGATCTCTGGATAGCAAAGGAAATGGGAAAAGCGGAAAGGAAATTGTTGTTGCTTCTATGCCTTCAGTGTCAGGAGCGAAGAGGGTTGTCTTTTAAGCTGTCTTTTAGGCTGTTACCAGACCTGTAAACAACAAGTCACCTCCATACTGTCTGTAAATTGCCCATTGATGACAACATCAGTTTAAGCAATAGCTGGAAGAGTGGTATATAGCAAAGCCGTAGAAGGAGGTAAAGAGGACTTAGACGCTATGCTCTCAAACTTATTTGCACATTCATGGACAATCAATCACACACATATCCACTTAGATAGTTTCACTTACACTCGTGCAGCCATTCGTCACTTGATCCCTTCCATTCTCCCTCCACTCTATGTATCTACTGAGTGATAGCAGTGATCACACAGTTGAAAATCCATAGCTCCCACAATTCTCCTCAGGCATGTTCTTCTCAGGTGCTGCTATTCAGCACTGAGAGGAGGTAGATGTGGGATTCTGTAGATCCCTGGCCGCGAAACTCAAGAGGGCGGGTCAGACAAGAAACCTCAGGAGCTCAAATACCCTACTTCTCATCCCTATGAAAACACGCAAACAAAAAACCGCTGCACGATCCTTCACCAGAAACGTGCCCAAATTCTGGAACTCAATCCCAGCAGATATCAGAACCAGGGCCGGACTGGCTACTGTGCAGTTGTGTGTGCTGCCGAGCAGGGGGATGCTTTTGTTGATGGGGACCTGTGTGTGCAAAACGAAATTCGTTTTGCTTTTTTTTTTTCAAAGCGCACGCAGGTCTCCATCAACGAAATACGCACATACCACGGAGAAATCATCCCCCTGCTCGGCAGCACACACAACTGCCCGGTAGCCAGTCCGGCCCTGATCAGAACTATAGCGTCCTTCACAAAATTCAAAAAACACCCCACTTCCTCAACCACTCCCTCCCGAAGGGATAACTGCCACCTCAACACAAGTCTCTACTCGTTGTTGCTCCCTGACACTATATAGCACAAAGACCTACCTTCTACCTGCTCCCTGACCACCTCCTGATCCTCCACCCTAAGGCCAAGACAAACTGCACTAATTGACGTTATCTCAGGTCACAAGTACTACCTCAATACTGCACAGCAAACTTGGACTTCCCTATTCTACATCTATAACTTTGCTCTCTAACCTCCTCCAGTTCCTCCGCCTCACCCTTAAAGGTTCACCCCAAGACAAAGTGCACCAATCGAGGTTACCTCAGGACTCACGTACTACCTCAATAATGCATAGTACTCTTGGACCTCCGAACCTATATGTATTACAAGATAACAGGCTCTCTTATATGACTCTTGAGAAAAACTGCTGTAAAGCGCTCCAATGCCCTCTGGTCCGACCAGCTCTATATAAAACTCGTCACATAAATAAATTATCCCAACAACAGCTTCACCATTTGGTTCTGGGCCTCTACATCGCCTATGAGGTGGAGAGCTGTAGCAAGTATATCTCCACCTTCTAAGTCATGGAGAGGTTGAGCATGCTCATGGAGTGAGCGGGCAAGCCCAGTCAAGGGTTCAAGGCAGATGAAGGGGGTCAGGGGAGAGACAGGGGCTGGCATGTGAGCGATTTGAAATCAAAGTTCACCCATGATGTGGTTACAACAGGGTAGGACACAAAATCAATGCACAAGGGAATAAAGATATTTTTCCTGGGAGTCCACCTTCTACCTCCTTGCCACGGGCTTGGGTGGGTCAGAGATCTCGCTGACACTACCGCAGCTTGTGACAAGGTTGAAAAAGGCGATGTCAGAAGCAGGATAGACAAAGAACTGGTGAACTCTCCTATTTTGTCAGGCATTGCTCCAGTCTAATGCTGAAGATGAGGTAAAAAATGTTCAGCCCAACACTTCTGTTGGGAGTGGGGTGGTTACTCAATTCTATGCCCTAACTGTTCCCCACAGATGCACTATGAACTGTTCTGTGCCAGTGAATGATGAGAGGGCATTTCAGCCTTAGAAAGGATTAATAAACAAGCTATTAGTGTTAAGTGAAGAGTCTTACTGAACAATAATGTAGACTAAAGTAGATGGGTGGACCTCAAATATCTGTACAGAGACGCTACCGCTTGTCTCCAAGGCATTGTATGGGATTTGGAAAACTCATATTGAAGAAGTCTGAAGATACTTAAAAAAAGCTCTGATATGGTGAAGACCGGGGAAGTTGGAGCAAATCAATACAGGCATTCCACTTCACCCCTCCAATGGGTTAAGAGGTTTTGCGTATTTTCAAAACACTCTTGTTTTTTTTTTTATAGTTGGCCATTGCTGAGAGACAAAGCATAGGATGGCTAGGTCTGGAAAAATAGTCTGTGGAGGTCCATAGTTTTGCAGACTTTACCAGTGCTTAATTAAAAAAAAAAAAAGTTCCAGGGCTCTAGTCAGGAGGCCTCCGCAGCTTGCGCCACCCATTGCCCCTGCCAGCGGCAGTGCCTACACAACTATTAACTAGAACACTGCTACAAGTGTGAGAATTCAGACTATTCCTGGACCCCAAAGCTATAAAAATTGCTTGGACGGCAGGTTTTAGTTTTTTTTTAATGCATACTGAATTATTAAACAGTTGCTGTTCAGCTCTTCTCTAAAGTATACAAAGAGCGTAACAATGTGCCAGCTTTCATACGTTCCGGTGTCGACAATTAAGAGCTGGTTCCAAGCACTGGAAACCACCGGCTCAAATTAAGCACTGCTTTTATCCCAGTAAATTAGCTAGGTGTTTTGCAGCATAAGTGTCTAGCTCTTCCTTTGCACAGCCAGGCATATGTTGTATGCAGGCCTCAGAAGACTTCAGGCTGTATTGGATTTGCTTGATTGTTTTTAGAGGCATACATGACGCTGTTTATCAGCATTTGGTGCACAGTGATTCCAGTTATCAACAATCGGTACAGGAAGCAGGACCTAAATTAGCGTTAAGTGCTTGAAACTTGTGTAATCAGCAGTATTGATAAAAGATATAATATAAAGACCAGTAAAAGTGACTCCAGAGTTCGAGCACATTTGGGCACTTGGAAGCTGTACAGTTGTGCAGTATTCTCCAGGCTCGTCTCATTGGCTCTCAAACATTCTCTTTATGTCACTTAATTTTTTTGGAATCGTCAGTAAAGTGTGCTACTATTTTGTACCAAGCAAAACCAAGCATTTATCAGCCATGAGTTTTACCGTGGAGAATAAACGCCTATAGAAAACCAGACAACCTTCTCCGACCGCAATCAGTGATCATTTGCAAAGAGACCATTATTCCAGTACATGCAATACCTGACACTAAGACCTACATCTACAACGAGGGAAAGGGCCTTTAAACCCTGGAATAGCCATGGCAGAAAGGCTATAATACTGGATGAATATTCGATGGAATGTTCTAAAATAAACAAAGAGAAATAGAATATCAAGCATTGGAAAGCTGGAGTAGCAAGGCTATATTAGCCATTATAGGTCCAGAGGCACTCAAATATCTTCTTTGGAGCTTACAGTAAAGAAACTGAATCGCACAAGTTTTTTAACAGAGTTCTTCTTTAATATATGTCATATACGTTACTCAAATAAATACAGGATTAGGAAAATAGAAATAGATCATTCATGTATGTGAATATAATGCATATTTTCACTTATATTCGGAAGTTTGAAGTTTGAGCAGTTCGTCCTGTCAGCTCCCCCCACCACTGCAGGTCTCACTCCCAGCCCTGTTGTTGCTCCTTATCTGCTGTGTGTCAGGAGCGCCGTCTTAATTGCATTTCCTTCTTCTGCCACTATTGTAATTTTTGTTGTAACATTGTTCCTTTTGACACCTTTTCATTATTTTGTTATTGCGTGTCCCCTAGCCTGTGCTTGTTTTGTTCTGCCACTGTTGCAACATTCATGTAACATTTGTTTCTTTTGCCACTCTTTCCATTATTTTGTTATTGTGTTTCCTTTAGCCTATGCTTGTTTTTGGTTTGTGACAGCTTTAATCAAGCCACCGCTCATTTGCTGCCATTTCTTTTGCCTGCTTCCCTCCCGCCTACAGTAAGCTCCGCTGAACACCCAGAACCTAGTTAAAGGAGGCCGCAGCACAGCCTTGAGCTGTGGATGCACTGCCGTGGTGTCAAACGGGGTGCTAAAGATAAGCTTGACTGTGCCCACCTGCACCTTGACCGCACCCAGTACCAGGAACCAATCTCTGCCGCCACCCAAAGACACTCCGCGCTGAGCTCCAAGCCTTGGATCTTGGACTCTGCAACAACAACTACTGCCACCCCCCCCCCCCTGATCCCCCATTGGACCTTTCACTTGATGGCACTGTCTTTTCTCCTGCATCACCAAAGCTCCAGCACGCACGGTGACCACCACCATGCCTACCACAACTTCCCCAGGCTTTCTCCACTACCTGCTGCACAACACACAAACTCTCTGCGAGCACGCTACTGAGATTCGGGACACCATCACCTCCATCACCCCAACGTCATTTTTCTCACCAAGACCTGGCTGAGCCTCACATCACATCCGACATCACCTCAGCTATTCCATATGGCAACAAGAATACACCAAGACTGCATCAACAAACACGGAGATGGATTCACCTTCATTCACAAGATAACCATTAACTGCACCACCACCGCAGACAACATGACCCCTATCATGGAACACCTCAACTACCAACTCCGAACTGATAGCAAATCCACAATCAGAGACACTCGCCATTGACTCAAGAAACAACATCTTCGTCGGTGACCTCAATTTTCAATTCAACAACCCCAATGACACCAACACCTCCTACCTCCCCAAAAGCATGAGCAACAACATCCTCACCCAACTTGTAACCAACCCTACACACATCACAGGACATACTGGACCCCATCTTCATGGCCAAATGACAGTCAAGTACAGCCATGTCACCGATATCACCTGAACAAAAAACACCATGATCCTCTTCACCATCTTGGGATCCACCAGTACTGCCCCCAAAACTGCCAACACTCCAAACTGCAGCTGGAAAAAGGTTTGAAAGAGCCAATGAACCGACACCCTCAACATCTCCTGCTGCAACCAACCCTGAACAGGAAGCCAAGTACTTCCACACCTGGATCACATACTGCACTGACAGAGTTGCCACCAGCAAACCCACCATTACCAAGAGGTCCTCCAAGCGAGCCAGTTGGTACACTGCAGAATCAAGATCCGGGAAATGCACATGTAAAGGACTCAAAAGGATATGGAACACCAGAATGGAGCCCACAGACCCAACCATATTCAAAACAGCCCTCAACCAATACCACCAACTCCTGAAAAAGACACAAAGAAGCACCCTCATCAACAACATCGAAGCAAGCTCCATCCACTGCAAGGAACTCTTCAACATCGTCAGAGAGTTTGCCAGCCCCTAAGCCATTGAAAACGTCATCACCCCTTTCCAGGAACTCTGATACACCATGGTGGACTTCTTCCATGACAAGGTCTCAAACTTCTAAAGAAACTTCAAACCCTAACTCACCAACATCCTCAGCCATTTCACCCCCACAAATGAGGAACACGACAGCCATCATGAACTCTGTCCACTCAAGAGCACCCACTGACCCCTGTACCCACCACATCTTCAAACTTGGAGTAAGACGATCAGCAGCGAGTTCACCGCTATTTTCAATGCATCTATCACCATGGGCATTTTCCCTGATAGTGGAAACACTCAGAAGGCAAGTCCTACTCAAGAAACCCTCAGATGGCAACAACACACTCTAGAACTACTGCCCCATCTGTCTGCTGCCATTCCTTCAAAGTCCTCGAAGGCCATCAACCGCCAACTCTCAGAATACCTGGAGAACACTAATCTTCTGGACTCTCCTGAAACCAGATCCTGCACCTACCACAGTACCAAAACTACCCTTATGGTGGCCACAGAGGACATCAGATTCCTTCTGGACCAAGAAAAAGTGGCACCCCTGAACAGCTCCAACCTCTCAGCAGTGTTCGACACAGTATCACACAACACCCTGATCAAATGTCTTGACAACTTCGGATTCCAAGCAGATTCACTTGAGTCGATAGCATCCCTTCTCACAGGAAGAACCCAGAGAAGCCACCTCCCTGCCTCCACCTCAGAACCCAGGATCACCATCTGTGGCATCCCTCAAGTTTCATCCCTCAGCCCTACCCTATTCAACACCTACATGACTCCCTTGGACAAAATCGTCAGCTCTCATGGTCTGAACATCATATGCTATGCCGACAATACACAGCTCATCCTCTTGCTGTCAGAAGACCCCTCCACCACGATGACCAACTTCTACAGGTGTATGACGAGCATCGCCAACTCGATGAGAGACAACTGCCTAAAACTCAAAACAGACAAGATCGAAGAGCTGTACTTAGGGAACCCCACCCCCCTCCCTAGAACAATGCCTGGTGGCCTCCAGAGCTAGGACCCTGACCGACCATGTACACAAGCTTGGCATCATCCTGGACAATAAGCTCAACATGAAAAGACAGATCAATGCAGGTTCATCTGCCTGCTTCCTCACCATCCACATGCCCACAAGATCTTCAAGTGGCTTCCCACGGACCGTCACAAACCCTTGTCACCAACAGATTCGACTGCGGTAACTTAATCTACATAGGAATCACCTCACTCCTCCTCAAGAGACTGCAAACTATTCAGAACTCAGTGGGAAGATTCTTTCTAGACTTTCTTAAATGGACTCCCATCACCCTCCAACTTAAGAAGCTCCACTGGCTCCCCGTGCAAAAGAGATGCCAGTTCAAGCTGTTGATCCACAACTTCAAGGCCCTCCACAACCAGGGACCAGCTTAAATCAGCCACCGACTGAGCTTCCACCTTCCTCCAGACACCTCCACTGCACCTACCTCTGTCTCGCCCACACCCACGCATCTGCCGCAGCAACAGTGGAGGACGCTCCTTCTCCTTCCTCGCCATGAAATCCTGGAATGACCTCTCTCTTCACTTCCGGACCATGTCCTCTCTGCAGGAATTCAGTAAAAGACTCAAGACCTGGCTATGCAACTGAGGCCCTTCAGCAACACTCCCAGCACCTGAATAACCTCATTGGTGAATATCCGCGCTATACACAGTCTGGTAAATTGATTGAAAGATTATAATATAAGTCTTTTGAAAAATGCTGTGCAGGCCAGAAAAATACCTAATTAAGAGCCTGGGATAGCGCGTAATGCCAAATTAGCTATGTAATGTTACGTATTGTTATGTTATGTATATTTATAAAGTGCACTATCCCCCACGAGGGTATCCGTGCGCTGAACAGGTGTGCTTGCCTAGCCCTCCCTAGTTGATGATGAATTTGTTCAAGGCATTTAATATTTCAAATATAAACGTTCTTTATGTTTTCTGTCAACTGAAATCTACTTGTAGGATTTCAGGCCTTGAAACATTACGAGTCTAATTTTTTTCCAGAGAATTGCAATAGACAGTGACTTTCAAATGTGCTAATGAGAGAGAAAGAGCAGTAGTCCAAGTAGATTAAATTATAAATCTTGCCAGCAGTTGTTCCTTCTGGTGGTCAGATTTGCTCTGACAAGCGTGCTTCATGGTGAGAGACATATCATTAATATAAAAACCAAGGACACGGTTGGCATCATGTTTAATATCATGCATTAATAATATCATGTGAAGCAGTGCTGTGACATTGCTTTGGCGTAATGTCGTTGTGCTGCCTGGAATCTGACACAGCAGTAAAACAATGCGCTATGGAGCAAGCAGAAGTCATTGGTGGACATTAAATAGTAAAATATACAGGGGCAGATTTACAAGCCCCTTGCACCCCTTTTACGCCGGTGTTGCGTCACTTTTGTGACGCAGCGGTGGCGCAAAAGATGCACCATGGTGTGGGGTAGTTACAACGTGACGCAGCTGGGAGATGCGTCACGTTGTAAAGCCCTGCGCCAGAAGGAGGCGTTCCTGCCCGGGGGTTGCATTCCGGCGCAGGAACGTCTGCTAAAAGAGGCTGAGTGAAATCTACAAGATTACACTCAGTCACTTTTGGGCCCATGCTGCGTCAAAACCCTGTACCTGTTTGAAGCAGCCGCAAGGATTGACGCAGCATTGTAAGAATAGGACCCCCCAGAGCATTGCTGGAGCTGCGTCGCGCTTCAGCAATGCGCCGCCTTTACGGCACAGATGTGTCACGCATCTGTGCCGTTTTTGCCCCATGGTGCGCCGCATTGTAAATGCGGCGCATCCATGGAGGCGGAGGCATGACACACAATAACTGGCGCATCCCTGCTGATATGCAGGGATGCGCCAGTTGTTGTAAATCTACTCCACAGTGGCAAGTATTGATATAAGGGAGTCTGATTTCACAAGACAGGGTGTCCAATAGTGCGAGATTATCACCCACAGCCTACTGAACATGATAACCCTTCACGTTAAGATGCCAGAATTGTCCAAAAATACCCCATTTTGAAAGTTACCTTGAATTCCACCGACATGCATAAGGTGGCCCACCCCTGGAAAGAGCACACTGTAACTCTCATGATTGGGACAGGGGTTTCATTGCACTGTCAGTCAGGACATGGGCAGAGATTTTTAACTGTGATCACCTGTATTGACAGGGTCCTGGCAACTAATATCGACCCCATAATGGGGAATTGGAAGTTATTGCTGGTCCTGAATACATTTGATCCTGTTGATTCTGCACTATTAATACGCCCCACAAAGCAAGGGATTAGGAAATGTGAACATCGGAAATGTAAAATTAAAACAAGCATTAGCAATAGTGCTGATTTTTTATTTATCTTGTATGTACTATTTGATTGTTGAAAATTTTGTTGAAGAAAACAATGTTTTGTTATATTTTTATTTAGTTTTCTTATATATTTGAAATGTAAAAGATACATATGTAGCTCCGACATTAGATAAAAAAATGAACGCTAAAACCTTTAAAAGAAATTGAAAGAAAACTGAATTGTATGTTTTAATGAAGTATAAATAATGAGGTCTACATTACAGTGTAATACTGTAAATTCTGTAATTTTTCAGCAGCATAAAGTAAGTAAAGAGGAAAGAGAAGTGGAAAACGTAATATAACCTTGTTGAATTTTTTTTTCTGTTACGATTTTGGATCTGTAGTTTAATTTGCTTACCTTTAATGTTTTCAGTTACAGAAGGGTGTTGCCAAATGTTGGTATGTTGTTACCTTTATGTTGTTACAAAGTGTAATGTGAGTCTTGCTGGAGTGGCATTTTTTGTGGCTGTAAGAGGTAATGGTAATGTTAGTGTTTGTATTAATACTAAAAGTTAGGCTGTGAGAAGCATATGGGTACTATGAGGCCGATTACAATGTCGGTCGGAAAGTCATTGACCACTAGTTGGAAGCTTTCCGACCGGCACGGTCGGTTTGCGGTCCGACCGCCGAATTACAAAGCTTTAACTGGCAGGTCATTCCGACACGGTCCTGAACGGCTCTCTGAGTCTTCTGGCCGGTTGGAACTACACCTTAGTCCCCTACGAACGGTGTTTCCGCTGTCAGGATTATGATGTCGGTTTCCCAAAGCCTTTCTGTATTGGCCTTTCGGACATCGAAAGGCTGTTGTAGAGTGACTTTAGAGTGCACTTGTAGAGTGCACTCTGTGGCAGGCCACATGGGGCGCCTGCCACAGGGTGCAGGGTTTTACACACATACCCTTCTCTCTACTGGAGCCTGTAGAGAAATGTGAGTATCTGACTGAACAGTGTTCGGCCGCATCGTAATCAGGCGGTCAGAACCGTCAACTGGAGGTCGGTCGGTCGGTCCCGAGACCGAGACGGTGTTGGTCGGAGCCAACTCCGACCAACATCGTAATAGGCCCCTATGTGTGGGTATGTTAGTTTAATCACACGTTTACAAGACACACCATTTCAATGAATATTTTACATTTAATTGGAAGCATTTGATAACTTCTTCAATACTACTCAATTCTGCATAAACATAATTTGCTCCTTTCACAAAACCACGTCCTCAGGGGAGGCGCAACATTTACGTACTACATAGGTGAAGTCAAACAACTGCAATAGGTTGGTGTCAAAGACTATGAGTGAATTCTTACCACGACTTGCACAGGGACAGGTAGCTGCTCTTTTCCCGACTCCACCTCTAGGATACTCAGGGCCAGTTGTCTTAAACTTGACCCTCAAGGACCCCAAAGGGGGAAGGGGGAATGGATAAAATAATAAACAAAGAAGAGACTGCTTTGGATCTGTTCTTTTCTGCTTCTTTGGACTCGTCTTCTAGTTTTGACGGATCTTAGAAGTCCTAATGCATTAAGGGAGAGAAAGATTAAACACCCTTCCTATTGCTCCTAATACCTAAATCTGTCTTATCAAGTTCTTACCAAACCTAGATTGTGTTTTATTGTAAAAGGGTAGGCTGTGAGTAGTATGTGAATAGTATATGTTAGTTTAATCACAGGGTTTATTAGGTTACTAGATATAACCATTCCAAACTACTATTTTGAATGTAAAAGGCAAGGGATTGATGACTTCTTTAATGTTATACGTTTCAACAAATATAACGTGTCTCTTTCTCACGAAACTGTCACATTGATGCACCTTAATTCAAGATAAATGCACTACAGAGGCAAAAGTAAATAGGCCCAATAGGTGGATATGCTTGTTAGGTCTGTCAGGAAGACCAAGACCTGTCTGACAGGGTGGACATGTTTAGCAGTATGTACAGGTCTGTCGGGCCATATTTTTGTCCCATATTTAAATGTTTAGACTATTGAGGTACTTCCTAGGCTTCTTTCATTTAGGAGCAGAAAAATATGTTTCATTAATAATTGTGCATAAGTGTATTTCCTTAATAATATTAACACATCTTACAAGTTAACTGCTTCAGGATTAGTGAATAGCAGCATGTCTTCATGAAATAATAGCACCAAACAACAGGCACTTCCTAAACATAGAAGCCATAAATCAGGAATTTAAATGTTTGTTAGAAATGGGATCTCTGGTTGGCTAAGGCTTGTGCCAAAGCCAGGCAGAGACCACCACTCTAGTCAGGGCAAGGGAGCTACACACAAAAGATAACCCCTGCTCACCACCTTGGTAGCTTGGCACAAGCAGTCAGGCTTATCCCGGAGGCAATGTGTAAAGCGTGTGTGCAACACACTAACACAGCAACAACACACTGGGCACACCACAAAAGGAACTCCACACAAGGTTACTTAAAAAATAGCCTTTGTATTGTCATATACACATAAGAAACGTAATCACACATCTACACTGGGCCACCCGGCACAGGCAATATTCACGGGGATTATATACAGGACCGGGCCAGTCGGGCCACGGTCAGAACCATCAGAAAAGCACAAGTAGAAAAGAAGTAAAACAACCAGTAACTACTGGTACAGTAATGAACTTAGCATTACCACCTGCAACATAATCACATTATGTCTGCATCACTGTAGGCATAAAAACACATTATGCCCATCATTAGGCCTAAATGTCATAGCATGACATTTGCATTAGGCATCACAGGCATAAACTCACATTAGGCATAAAACATATTAGGCCCAACTCTCATTAGCATAAACACATTACGCCATAAGCTTCACCAGCATAACCACCTTATGCATAAATCATTGTAGGCATCACATCAGACATTTAAACATGTTACCTTAGGGCCTTGCGCCCTTTCACCATAAACTGACTCCCAGGCCAACTGGCCTGTCGCTGGTGCTCAAATGCCTCTGTCCGAAAGTGTCGGGGCTGGAGGCTGCCAATGCAGCAATTAGGAAAAGTGTGCAATGAACTTGCCTAAACGTAGCAGCTGCCTACTACTTGCTGGGCAGCAGTGCAGGCAAAAATGTGCCCTTAGTCCCCACCGGGACGTGGGAAAACAAATGTGCCCCCACATGAAATATGGCTCTAGCACCACTGTGCCCTGAGTCCCCCACTGGGACTCGTCACAACAACTTGCACCAACGTTGAAGCTGCCCACTGCCAAACGGGGCAGCCGAGAATACTGCGTGGACACCCCTGGTGTCCTTAGGGCAACCGCATGGGGGCGGGCACCAACAATGTGCCCCGTTGCACCCCCAACCCAAAAGTTATACACTGAGCCCCACTCACCGGGCTCTCTGGACTCCTTGTTGGGGAGGCTTCGTCCGGTCCAGGTGGCAGGCAACAGGGGAAACCCCACTGCTTGGGGGACTCCTCTCACCTTCTCTCTTCACTGTGCGGGGCTCTCCTCTCCACACAGGAGTTCCGCTCAGGTGCTTCCAGGCTCTTGGTCACCGTTGACCGGGCAGCAGCGTCGGGCTACGTCTCTCAATGTCTTCGGCGGCTCTTGGGGGTTTTCCAGAGAAGGGTAGGCTCCCGCCTGGTTTCTTGGCATACCGGGGCTCCTACTAGCTTATGGGAGCCCCTTCTCAGCCGCCTCACTTCCGGCACCACTTGCACAGGTCACCATGCACCACGCGGGAATCTCCCTCTCCTCACCTGAGCCCCGCTCCAGCAGGCGCAGAATTGCGGCTTTCGTCAATGACTCAGGCCTCTCCCACAGTCAGGCAGCTTCTGGGCCGCGATGGTGATTCTCTGGCGATTCCTTCATGCGGGGGCAATATGGGGTAGTCTCCTGTTTTTAATAAATACCAAAGCTGGGTGGGCACCTGCTATGAGTATATAAAAAAAAGACAAAAGGCAAAGATGCGGGGTGGGTACCCGCTCGGTGCACCGAAATGCGGGGTAGACTCCCGCTTCAATAAGGAGCTCAGGGGGGAATCCCACACGCCGGGATTCCCTTGCAGCCTTGCACTGCAGCAGGGCCAGCTCCTCTCCCCTTAGGAGTTTCAAATACAGCGCCCACGATGCACTAGGCCATGAAAGTCCTTAAAATAGAAGCAGGCCAAAGAAATAAAAGGTCCTTGGTGCTGGGGGGACCACAGAACAGCACAGCCAGGCAGGCCAGCACACGGGGACCCCAAGGAGTCAGCAGCTGGGTCCCGCTGCGGTTCCTCCTGGCAGAGTGTCCCCCCCAAAGTAAGCACAAGCACAACAACTTCATGGGGTCACAGCCCCTTCATCTATAGGACATTTTCTTTGTCTAAAAGCACAGGGCTGGGGAAACCAGATGCAACTGGTTTGGGAGCACTCTGTTTACCAGGCTCCTCTTTCCTTTTGTTAGGTGGGGGCTCCTCAACAGACACACAACAGGGGGGGGCGGAGCCAGCATTCACAAGGGCAGGCACACTCCTATTCAGGGACCAGGGACTTCTCTCCCCACTACTCAAAATGTAGATGTCCCATTCAGCCTAGCGCTGACTCACCCTGCCCATCCTGGAGCCACCCACACCTCACCAGCCCCTGTGACTCACAAGCCGGACATGCAATTAACATCAGGCAGGCAGACCCATAGCACACAGAAATGCCAACTTCTAAAAGTGGCATTTCTAACATAACGGCAAAAATTTGCGCACACCGTTGCGCAGCATTTATTAATACCATTTTATACATACCAGACATGACCAAGGTGCGCCTCTCATATCAGGATTTACCACTGACATACATTTCATCAGGGAATCCCCCATGCATTCCTATGGGAGGGCAGGCCAGTCTCACTAAATGTAACACAGAGCGCACTCACTTTACACTGGACCACAGTGCTAAAGTGCCCAGAGGCCTAAAACCACTAACACCATGTCAGAGCTTAGGGCAAAAAGTTCGGGGGTGAACCTGCCAAAAAGGACCAAGTCCAACAATGTTGATTTGTCAATTAGGTAAATCCATCAAAGAATACACAGAGCTTGAATTCCAGCTACAATCATATTTTATCTCAAGTTTAAGAATAGGACTATTTGATGCCTCATCATCAAATGCTAAAGTGAACACAAATGGGACAATGTTACAAATAATGGAATGCCACGGACTTAATGGGTAGCACATCCTAGAATTAGCAAAGCATGAAAATCACATGCAAGCTAATGGTTGTAGGGAACAGATTAGATGAAGGTCCGTACAACCTAAGCTGGTTTTAGTCAGACCTAAAAATAGTAACTGTTTCAGTGTGGACTGACAAATAACCAATCTGAGGAGGGACATGCAAAGGAAACTCAGGGGTTTATCAAAGGCACCACAGTTCAAGCATTGTTTATCACATAAATATGACTAACGGAAACAAGCAAATCTGAATATGGTTTCAATGGCTGAAATCTAGCCACAAAACATTGAAAGATTACGGAGTCCTAAGTTCTCATTTGCAAAATGGAAGGAGTTGCTTTGGGATTCTTTCCCCTGTGAATGTAAAAAAAAGGTGCGCTGGGAGTAGTCAGTGGTCAGTGAACCACTGCCAACGCTCAAACAAACGCATGCAGGTCTGTATCCTTTATGCAAAACAGGCTACATATATAACAAAAAAAGTTTACCTTATTAAAATGCACCTGCAGACATGGGGCCTGAATCACAAGGCTAAACTTACACTTTTGTGTAGGTTTCCTATTGTTTACTATTTACAAAGGTATTTTACGAGTAGGGTCTTTTACAACTGAGCACTGTTCGCACGTAAAAACATAGGAATGTCCTATCTTTTTGTTTGCCAAGGCTCATAGGACAGTTCTATCTTTTTATGTGCGTAGACCCCACACTGGTAAAGATACTTGTGAAATACCTTTGTGAATTGCAAAAAATTGTAAACTCACACAAAAGTGTAAGTTTACTTTTGTGACTCAGGCGCATAGTGGTTTGCTGACTCTAACAGGCCCCCATCCCGATGATGACCACTAATTCGAGTGAGATGCAATTTGTGACCTTCCTCGTTAAGGTTTATGATGTAAGTTGGATCATGAAGTGCTCAGGTTCAGAGTTTTACAAACTGATCTACCAGAATCTATTAGCAATAGCAACCCGCTTCTTGCAACCAGCTATTTATTAGTCTGTTTTTTTTTTTAAAGCAGATCTTAATTTTACCCCTTTCTCCTACTGAGCTGTTTCCCACGTGTGGCCAGTGCCACTTGATGATACATTCACATTTTTAAGTTACATCAGTCAAATTCATACCTTTAAAACATGTATAAAACTGTTCAGTTTGTTTCTTATGTGGTCTTTGTACATACCTGTATGTCCACAAGAGGACCTAAGTTATGAGCGTTCCTCTTTATTATTTTTTCAACCTCATCCCCATGTCATCATTTTTCTCATACCTTTTTGTAATTATGTCTCATAGCACTTTAGGACTATCTTGATTGACAAACAATTGAGGCACTCATGAGACACCAATACCCATGTTGTACCAATGGATTAATTCCCCTCTGTCAACTGTGGATATAAATTCCCACATACTGCATACTATCCCATTAATCCTTTTCTATACTCTTCAATAACACAGTTAAAGAGAATCTCGTTAATTCCAGATGCTTTGAAGTTCAGGTCAAACAACTCCCCATAGACTAATGGAATCATTTGTGAGTTTTCGTCAAGACTGCCATTTTGTTTCTTGACCCGATTTCTAGTTGTTTTAACAGTGCAAGGACACAGCGTTCAGATGCTTGGTTTATGATTTTAGTCTAGCCGCATCTACTGTTCGAGTAAGCTGTGGTCCCTAGGTGTGCACTAAAATAGGTTGAAATGCAGAGGTAGCCTTTGGAGTGGTAAGCGCGGCACCCCACTTATTCCCAGATGTTTTGAAGGGCATAATTTTTCCCCATTTTGACTTTAAAAATTCTCCACAGAGTGTGACTTCAAGCTCCCCTCTCCCTGGAAGAACCACAAGGCATTGTCCCGGCGTCTTATAAGTATGTGATGTGTTTGACCGCCTGTCTTATCAAAATTATGGACGATTTTGGTATATTCTCTTTTGACCACAGAGTGTTTGGCTTATTTATGAAGTTCCCTTTTGGGTGCCACACTAGATGTGTCGTGTCCGCGTAGTACTTTGATTTCACATCTTTCACTTGGAGGTGCACACGTAAATTAATATCGATATGTTTACAATAAATGAAGATATGTGCATGTAGCCAGAGGGCTGTGCATTTTAACTCTCCACTTTCATTTTCACAGATTTGCTGAATAATTGCCGATCAGTTGAATCACCAATTAGGTGGTATTTGTAGATACATCATTAAGCATGCAAATTGTGTGCCTATAGAAAAAACAGCATGAGTGGGATCAGGGAGTTGGTTTTCCTAGGTCCTCATGAAAAGCTGATAGGGGCACGGCTTGAAACAAGTTGACTTTGTAGGAAAGCTGACTCTTAATTTCTCCTCACCTAGTTTCCCCTTTTTAGCATACCGACTGGGGGTCAAATTAAATGGATCATACCCACTAGCCAGGTATTTTTAGACTCCATCCAACCCCCCACTCCGATTTCTCAACATCTTCTTTATCATTATAGTCAGAGAAAGTGCTCCCACAAAGTTTGTAGATCACAGCATGCCTCATTCCGTAGCGGACCAGGATGAACCTGACGATAAAGCATGCCAACAAGGGGTCACCCTGGTGGGTGAGAATTTCACAAGAAAACTCTAGTTTTTTCACCATTGGAGGGTCGACCATCTGGATATAGCTAGGTCCATATTTGTGAAGTACAGTTTGTTTCTTAACCGTTGCCGACTTCAATATCTGCTTGCTTCCTTTAAATTTTGATAGCCTTGATGAAGGCCCATTAAATAAGTGAAAACTATGTTGATGCATACAACAGAGGTGGCTCCTCCGCTAAGATATAGGAGCTTCACCCACTGCTTTTCAGCATTGAAAATGTATAATTAAAATGATAATAACAAAGGTTATTATCATTTTATTTTTCCTTGCTCCCTTCCTGCATCCAAGGGCAGGGCGGGCCGTCCATTCTGACACGACACAGCTGCAGGAAGGATGAGGAGTGGTGGCACTGCTTCAAGTGTGAATGACACTTTGGCTCGCTGTCTAAGGCTGGCCAAACCATCATGCGCAATTCGATCTCTACACACGAGCTGTGCTGTACAGCCAGGTGGAGAGCAAGCACAGGGTCGTAGTCCCTAAGCGATCCCGTGAATTGGCTGCTCACACCAATCACGGCGCTGCTCACATGTCATGAGACCAGCATCTAGATTGACGTAGGGGAGCCTGTGGCATGCTGGGCGTCTAGGAGAAGAGGCCAGGAGAGCATCGACACTGCAGATGGCAGGTAAGCATTTTCTAAATTCTATTCCCAACGCTGCCCCACCGATTTAATGCCCCAGCAGCAGCCATTGCAAAGCAACTTATCTGTATTCATTCATCCACTGATTAATAATATTTTAGATGTAGTAGTAGTATCACTATTTTGCAGTGATTATTGTGTATTTAATTTGCTAGACACATTGGTTGTGTCCTAATTTGCGTCCTGTTTGAGCACATTTGTCCGTTGTTCAACTGTAGGTTGAAAGTAGAAATGCCCTTAACATCAAAATGTTTTTATCCAAGCTGAGAACTTTTTTTTAAAAAATATTCCTTCACAGTAGGCTGGGGCTGCTTGTCAGATCATAGTCGTGTCATAGTGTCATAGTGTGCACAACTTAAATGTTCTGTATCTTATTATTCTGGACAGATCTTCTGAATACACACCAATTCCGCTTCTCTTATGTGTCTGGCCTAGAGAAGGATTACCTTGGCCAGAGCCCATGTAATGTAAATGTCTCAGTAAGGTACAATAGGCTAGACAGTTGGGTTTTGGAGTGCCAGTCATCATGAATCTTGGCATGTTGCCTCTTATTAATTTTATTTATTTATTTAGAAAGTTTTGCAAAGCGCTAACGTGACCCTCAAGGGTATCAGAGTGCTTTACATAGAGATAACACGATTAGCACTTGGTCTGATCAACAGACAAACATATACGTGAGACAAACAAATCAACAGGTCAGAATAGGCTAACAGTGATTGGAGTAAAATAAAATAAAGCACTTCCAAGATAGGATAGACTACATAATAGTTTGCTATCTGAATCTATTCAGTGTCATTGAAATGTTGAATTAGTGTGAGAACTTCGTCAGTAGATATGATTTGGCTTCTCTTTTGAAGGCGTTGGTGGAGGAGATTAGGCAAAGGTCCCGCGGTAAAGAGTTCCATATCTTGGGAGAAACAGCTGAGAATGCTCTAGCCCACATTTTCTTTTTGTGGGTTCGTTGGGGTTTCAGCAACAAGGTGAGCGCATTTCGTGAGGATCTGCTGCGCCCTGATTTTTCTAGCTTTTGTGCCAGGTAACTGGGGGTGTTGAAGTGTAGCACTTTATCCGTCATGCAAGCAATTTTTAGATGGATTCTTGCTTCATATGGCAGCCAATTTACGGTTTTTAGGGCTGGTGTGATGTGTGCATTTCTTTTTGTTTCGAGGACCAGTCTTGCTGCTGCATTGAGAAAGGCTCTTAGTGGTGCTAGTTTGTATTTAGGTAGGCCACACAATGTGGCACTACCGTAATCCAATCTGGGTACAACTAGGGCTTTTACTGCTTTTTTTCGATCTTCATGAGGTTTCAGTTTCCGCAGAATGATCAGTTGGTAGTTTGCTCCTTTGGTGGCAGCACTAATGCGATTCTGCATATTTAGGTCTTTGTCTAATGTAATACCTAAGGATCTGGCAGAGTCTATGATGTGGGGCGACCAATTGAGTGCTGTAAGGTGATTCAGCCACAGTTCAATCTTGATGTTGTTATTTGGTGGAGAGATGAGAAGAAATTCAGTTTTAGCAGTGTTGAGTTTGAGGTGGTTAACCGTGAGCCAGAGGTGTGTATTTTGTAGTATGGAGTTGAGGGATATAATGTCATCTGGAGAGGAAATCTTGAGATATAGCTGGGTGTCATCAGCGTACATATGGTAATAGATGTTAGCTTATATTAGGAGGTTTGCTAGTGGTTCCAGGGATGTATGACATTACAATGCATGCTTTTACATCGCATGCCTTTACAACGCAAGTATTACAACGCAGTCCATTACAACGCATAGTGCTTTGGGGTGCTGGATAGTGAATAGTTTAATTTACTAATGCAACTCCAGTCCCCGTGGACACTAGGGAAGGTTATTGGATAGTAAATGAACCTATTCCCTATCCTAGTGCGCCCCCCAGAGCAATGCGTTGTAATAGTTTGCGCTGTAAAGGTTGCGTTGTAAAGGCTCTGCGATGTAAAAGTTGCGTTGTAAAGGTTGTTTACCGTGGTTCCAGGAATAAGTTAAAGAGAATGGGGGAGAGAGCAGATCCTTGAGGAACACCCAGAGTTATCGCTTGTGGCTTAGATCGAGATTGATTCATTTTGACTGATAAGGATCTATTTTGGAGGAAAGAAGCAAACCATTGTAATACCGCCCCTGATAAGCCCATTCTTTGTTCCAGTAGTTTTAGTAGGGTGTCGTGTTTGACGGTGTCAAATGCAGCAGATAAATCAAGCAGTATTAGAAGGCATGATTCGTTCTTGTCCAGCATTATTAGAATGTCATCTACAATATGGGTAAGGGCTGATTCTGTGCTGTGATATTGACGGAAGACTGATTGGAATTGTTCGAGGAGTTGAAACTTTTCTATGTGGTTTCAGAGTTGTTTCTGTACACATTTTTCTAAGAGCTTTACCAGTGTAGGGATGTTGAAGATGGGCTGGAAGTTGTTAGTGTCAGAGCAGTCTGCCAAAGGTTTTTTATATAATGGGAGTTACTTGACCGATTTTTAGGGAGTCTGGGATAGAGCCTTGGAGTAGAGAGGCGTTTACAATCTTTGACCATAGTGAAAGGATACAGGTTTTGATCTCTTTGAATATGCTGGGTGGTAGAGGGTCAGAGAAGTGGTTAGATGGGTTTAAAGATGAGAGCATATTGTAGATTTCCTGTTCGCTGATTAGGGAGAAGGCGTTCCAAGTGCCATTATTTTTGGAGGAGAAGCTGGGTGGTTCTATCCCTTCCATTGATTGGGAGTTGTGAGATAGGTTGACTGGGAGGGCTGGTAGTAGTTCCTTCGCTAGTTGAAGTTCCTTCTCTATCTTTGTTGTTTTATCCTTGAAGAAGGTGGCTTTATTCTTTGCAGTTTGGTAGGGTTCTGGGTCCGGAGTCTATTGGGTTTGATGTGTTACGTGATTGCTGTTTCATTATTTTTAATAGTTTTTTGGGCCTATTTCTGGCCTGGTCGAGTGGGTTCTATTAAATTTTCTTTTTGCCTGTCTTATTCTACGATTGTATGTGTTCCTTATTGCTCTTAAACGTTTCAGTGATTCCATTGATGGGGAGTCTTTCCAAGCTCTTTCTGTTGGTCTTAGGTTGGGTCTTTCTGTGTTCAAGTTGTCATTGAACCAAGGCTTTGAGCTTTTAGTGGAGATGTTTATCTGTTGTAGGGGAGCAATAGAGTCCATGACTTCTCGTATCAAAGTATTGTAATAGTCAGTGAGGTCGTTGACATCCTCCATATTGGTCTGTGGGATCAAGGTGTTGTCTAGAGTGGTTAGATCATTATGGTTTATATTACTAAGATTCCTTTTCCACTGTTTGATTGTCTTCGGTTGGCCATTCCTAAGGATCTCCTTTAAGTTGATGAGGAAGGTGATGCAATAATGATCTGACCAATCACAAGGGGTAATAGACTCTAAGAGATGGTGTCCAATTTAGAGATGATAAGGTCCAAAGTCTCTCCCTTATTGTGTGTGGGCCCGTCGCAGATATGGGACATCTCGTGGTTTAATAGGAAGGATTTTAAGCAATTCACTGAGGGGTCATTTAGGTCATTCGAATGCAGATTAAAATCACCCAGGAAGATCTGCGGCTTTTGATGATTAGAATTTATTGTTACGATTTCCATGAGTTGTTCGATGAAGTCCGGGTTATCAGCCGGAGGGTGATAGAAGGCATGTAGATTACAAATAACGTTGTTGTAGCAAGAGATATTGATGTTAAGATATTCACATGTTGTTGCCTCTATTGTTTCCAGTTGGCGTAATGATAAAGTATTGTTGTGGATGCATGCTATTCCACCTCCCGTTTTCCCTGTTCTGTCTAGTCGTATGATATTGTGAATAGGTGGGACTAGTAGATCTATGATGGGATAGGATAAGCTGTTTGGCCATGTTTCCGTGAGGATAACTATATCGAACTTGTGTGTAAGAATGAGGTCGTAGATATCAGCTGCGTGTTTATTTGCTGATCTGCATTTGAGGAGCATGCATTTTGGATGTTTATTATTGTGTTGATAGGCCATTTGTGATAAAGTGATTCGTTTAAGATTGTTCTTGTTTATTGCTCTGAGATTGTGAATCGGTTCTCTGAGAGGGTTCGCTTGGATGGATTGGATTGGATTATGAACCGCCTTGCTCAAATTTAATCCAGACTTATAATATAGGAGGAGTTCATGGATCTCATTGTTTGATAGATCTTGCTTTGATCTGTTTGGTGTGGAAACATCGTTGGGGTAAGGAGTAGTATGCTGACCTAGGTTGGCTGTGAGGGTAGACTGGAGTGGGGTGATGTCTGTATGGGTGTCCTTTCTAGTTATCTTGGTGCGTTTTCCATTTCGAGAGGGCCAAAGATTGGCTGTGATTGCATTAAGTCTCTGTATAGCCTCTTGAATGTGCTTTAGGCCAAGCTCAATTTCATTGAGTCGCATTACCCAATACTCCGGTTTAAGGGAAGTGGTGGGATGTGTCGTGAGATCTGATAATGGTGTGTTGCTGTTAAGGGTGCCTAGTTGAGAGCAAGAGTCATTGTAAGTTGTGTCTTTATGTTGTGTATATGTGGGAGGCTGATTGGCGGAGATGAGAGGAAGCATAGGACTGGAGTTTGTGGCAATGTTACTGGATCTCGCTGATCTAAGGTTGGTTGGTTGTGCAGCTGTGGGTTCATGGATATTATTGTTTCCTGTATGGGGGGTCAGGGAGGACGTGATGATATACCCCACATTGGAGCAGTCTGGTGAAGTCAGTGGGGGTGAATGTGGGGGATGAGATGCCTCTCTACTTGAATGAATCCACAGTGGTGAGCGCTGAGAGGCAAATGAGTTTCCAGCCACCACCACCATTAACGGCTCAGTGTCAGGAGTTATGCACTGAGATACACACAGATTCTGAGCGTCACCTGAGTGTTACCTGAGTGGCACTGTTATCAAGTTACAAAATGGCGTTAGGCTATACAAGAAGACTATCAGTATGAGGAAGTGATAGGGAAAAAAATGAGTGTACTTTGCATCTATGAATATCCAACATTTTAACATGTGCCTTTCAAATGCATGTACACCCGCATACCATCCAACCCAGCAACAACCCGAATAGAACTGCCCAAGCATGCAGGCGACTAGGAGCTTTGAGACACAACTGTGTTTGTTGCTCTAAGTCCTTGGAGGTCTCCCAGTTGGAAATAAGAGAACAACCACTGTGTGTTACAACAGCATAGGCCATCTTTCCACCCGTTACAATATACAGTGCAAGCCAGCCCAGCGTGATGAACCTTCGGCATTCCAGCACGTGGCAGTGTAACTGGGCAGCTGACAGGGCCGTGGTCAGTGGTAAAACACTGCGACCACGGCATCCTGGGGCAAACTACACGGCGGGAGGCACAGCAAAGTGATGAGTGACGTAATTACGCTACAGCGTGATTTGGTGGCAGCCAGGATGGCACCAAGGTCACTGGTGAAAGACCTTTTGTAGCAGCTGTGCTAGCCATGTAAATCGCCTCACCACCACTAGTACCCGGGCGTGATTGCATCTGAAAAGGGGGGGCCCTCGGCCCCCCCGCACGCATGGCGGCGCGGCGACCGTCTCACCTCCTCTCCCCTCGGGTCCTTCGACGGTGGGGGCGTGCCCTGGGGGCGCGGCCCACCGCCGATTGGCCGGCGCCCCTCCTGACCCGGATTCAATGGACTGGTTCCGGGTCGGGGGGGGCGGGCGTTAGGAGGGGCCACCCGGCCCCTCGGGAATAAGAGGAAGGGAGCGCCCAGGAGACCCCCTTGTCCCTGGACGCTCCCTCGCTGAACTTTGTGCCCCGCGTTCGGGGCTTCTTTGTTTTTTAAACTTTTCTCGCTTTCTTTTGCAGGTCCCGTGATTGAAATAGGCGAAGGATCTCCCGCGTCGTGTTCAAGCGCCCAGGAGATACGGAGGGCAGCGCGGGGCTCCGTTCTTGTTTCAAATATTTTCCCGCTTTTGTTTGCAGGAAATACGCGAGGGATCACCGGGTCGGAGCGCCCAGGAGACACGGAGGGCGTCTCTGTCGTGGGCCGGTAGGACAGAGGAGCCGCGTCGAGCCCAGCCGCGTCGTGAAGCGGACGGACCAGCCGCCGGGCAGATTACCGCCTTCGGGGGACGCTATCAGGCAGCGGAGGCGGCAGGAGCGGAGGCGCTTTCCCAGGGTGTGGTGGTACTTTGAAAGCGGCGCGCACGGCGACCGCGTAAGGTATTGTGTGGCCGGCTGTGACTAGTGGAGCGCGGGTCCGACCTCCCGCCATTAAAGCTACATCCTTCCGCTTTGGAGACCCGGGGCTCCCTCTGTGTGTATTCGTGGGGCGTTTGGGACTTGAGGGAGGGTGTATTACGGTAGCGGACGGTGTAGCGTCCGTTAGGGGACAGGCTAGCGCGCTCGGTAGAGCGGGAGACTCCTAATATCGGGGTCACAGGTTAAGAGCCTCGTGTTGGGCGAGAAGGAGGTACTAAATTGCTCACGCGAGGGTTCGTCGAGTTGGTTAGGTGTGTAGAACCCGAGGCAAGCGAAGCAGGGCCGACCAGGGCAGCTCCTGGATGGGAGACCCTAGGTAAATGGTAATCAATTTTGTTTTGTGATAAAAAGTGAACACCTACATGTTTCCAGAAGAAAGTGGATGATCTTTTGAACTGGGTATATTGTAAACAATTTTGTTTGTGATAAAAAGGGAACACTTGCATGTTTTCATAAGAAAGTGAAAACTATTTTAAACCAAGCCGCAGAAGTGTGTACATCTTATGAAAGGAAGTACACTGTTTACTGACCTATGAATGCTACATGGATCTATATTATTAGAATTACTAAGGAAGGAGTTTAATTGTTTATCTCTGAAGAGGGAGCATCAAACAGGGTTAATAGTGCACATTCCAACCGCAGGGTGGGTTGGGAATTGCAAGCTCCAGTGTTTTTTACGAAGGGTGTTTTTCCAATAAATTTGTCCCCTTTTTGGTATTACTTGGTTGTAATTCATATCTCTATTTCAGAAATTAACCATAATACTGGTGCAATCCACTCAGAGACGGACATATGAACGGTAAAACGCGCGGATATCGCCAGCAGACGCGCAGGACTGATCGGTAAGAGGGGCACGGGGGGCTAGCATTTCATCGCTCCTGGTGGCCACCGGGTGGGTCTACATTAGGTTTACTCACCCCTTACATAAGCGGACAAGCCGCTAGTGTTGCGGTCGCCGTTGCATGGTGCTGAAAGCCCCCTGGTGACCCTCCATCTGAAAGGTACACACAGTTGATCGGTTGGGAACTAAGTAGGCAGCGGGTGTTTTTTGGGGTAAGCGTCATGCCAGGTCCAAGGGGTGGAAAGAGGGGGTCCAACATGGAGGCTATGATGCGGGCTATGATGCGGGAGATGAGCGACATTAAACAACAGCTAGGACAAATTAAGGAGCGGGAAGCTCGGTTGGAGGACAGAGAGGGCGAGGCACCGGGCCCGTCCGGGAGACCGATCCGCAAGAGGGTGGCACCAGTGCCAAGAGGGGAATTTGTCACCCCGCAAGGGAAACCTAGGTCCAAGAGACCCAAGGAGGCGGTCCCCGCCCCAGGCCCAGTGGATCCGTTACCCGCCGCACCGCCCGCGGTGGTCCCACCCCCGCATGTGCCTACACCCATTGCCCCTGTGGTGCCGGTGCCGGCAGGTCAACCAGTAGACGCTGGGTCTGCTCCCGCACCGGTGCCCACAATCCCGGGTACAGGCGGGCCACACCCGGCGCCCGCCCTGCCAGCTGTGCCAGGACCACTGGGCATAACCCCAGTGGTACCTGTTGTCCCGGGGGGTAATATAGATTCAATGCCACCCGAATTGTTGTCTCAGTTAACGGCCATGATGCCATGGCTCCAAAAAGGGGGAGCCTTCCCGAATTCTGCAGACCATGCGGCAGAGGCGGCAAGGTTTGTAGAAAAAATCAGATCGGCACCGGTCGCCGACAGTGTTGCATTGCCAGTTTCTTCTCCCCTTGCAGGTCCAAGTGTTCCCCAGCTGGACGGAGTAAAAGGGCAGCCGCCCCCGGTGCCCGCACTTGGTAAGGAAGTGGCATTGCCGCTCTTGGGGGACGGTGTGATACCTTCCAGGAGCGAAAATCTAGCTCAGCATGTGTCTTTAGCTGTGAAAGAAATGATTTGGGCTGATAAATACGTGTACATTTATTCTTTATTGTTGGATAATAGGGAAATGGAGCAGGCAAAAGCACTGAAAGAGTGGATGCTCCCAAGTGAATGGAGGGCGCAGTGTACTAGATTCAGGGTTGAGGAAAATCTCAATAATTGGATGCAAGCATGGGCTGTTTCCACTGCAGTTAAGGCTGAGCGTCCTCCAGATCTGCAGGCTGCATTGGCTTGCTACTCGAGCAGGATTGTGGGGTGGAGTCAACAGTATTCTGGGGAAGCATGGAAGGGTTATGATGTCAACTTTAGGAAGGCATTGGAATTCAATAGATCATTGCCATGGGACTCGGTAGATTCCATGGCTTGGCACAAACAGTTCTCTGACACTGCACCGCCCCCTCAGTTCGGTGCAGTCAAGGCGTTCACTAGACCGCAGCAGCCCTTTCGGCCCCCCCAAACGAGTGAAGTACCTGGGAAATTTAGGGCAGGTGGGCCAGAGAAGAAAGGGGTGTGCTGGGATTTTAATAGGCGTACCTGCACAAGGGCCGCGTGTAAGTTTAGGCATGCATGTGCCTCCTGTGGGCACCCCTCTCATCCAGAAACTACCTGTAGGTCCAAGCAAGGTAACACAGGACAGAGGGGTAGGGGAAAGCCACTATAAGTCAGACAGGTCACGCCCCCCCACTCCAGTGGATGTGGTGGCAATGATTCCATTGTTGAACAGATACCCTGACCACAAAGCGGCCACCCTACTCCAGGAAGGTTTTTCTAAAGGTTTTAGGATCCCGGCCGGGGGATACACAGGCAGTGCGCACTGTAGAAATCAATTATCAGTCACACACAATCCGGCTGTTGTGGCCGCCAAAATTGACAAGGAGCTTTCCTTAGGCAGGATATCTGGCCCTTTTTCTGCAGTGCCAGTACACAATTTTGTGTGTTCCCCACTGGGAGTTGTCCCCAAGAAAGAGAAGGGGCAATTCAGATTGATTCATAACCTGTCAGCGCCAAAGGGGGCCTCACTGAATGATGCCATTGACGAAGGTATCTGTAGTGTTAAGTACGCCTCTTTTGATCAGGCTGTTACCTTATTGCAGGCCACTGGACCCGGGGCGCTGATGGCGAAATCAGACATAGAGTCCGCCTTCCGCCTCCTCCCAGTCCACCCGGCGGACCAGCATCTTTTAGGTTTCACCTTTAGGGATAGGTTCTACATGGACAAATGCATGCCTATGGGTTGTTCTATTTCTTGCGCCTACTTTGAGATGTTTAGTTCATTTCTTGAATGGGCCATGAGACAAGTGACGGGCCATCAAAGGGTCATGCATTACTTAGATGATTTCCTCTTCCTCGGTACAGCGGGTTCTCAGGAGTGCGCACTAGCATTGCAGGAATTTTGCGTGCTCATGCGGGCTTTTGGGGTCCCGCTTGCGCCTGGGAAGACGGTGGGCCCGACCACCTGCTTGGAATTTCTGGGCATCGAGATTGACTCAATGGAGAGATGTTTTAGACTACCTAAGGACAAGGTGTGCAGATTCAAGACATCGCTACAGTTATGCCTCCGGAAGGAGAAGGTCACTTTGCAGCAATTACAGGAGGTGGTAGGGCAACTGAATTTCGCACTAAGAATCATCCCAATGGCTCGCCCCTTCTCTCGCTCCATCGCGCACGCGATGAAGGGGCTGAGGGAAAAGCACCACCGCACGCGCCTATCGTCTGAAATTCGCCAGGATATGCTTATTTGGATGGCATTCCTGGAGGATTTTAACGGTAGGGTGGTCTGGCCCGACCCGCTCACGACATCAGCGGAGTTGGGACTATGGACTGATGCGGCCGGTAGTGTGGGCTTTGGTGCCATCCTAGGGAATAGGTGGGTCGCTCAACGATGGCCAGAAGAATGGAACACATGGGGTTTGCTCAGCAACATTGGCTTCCTGGAACTTTTTCCAATATGGGTGGCACTGATGGTTTGGCCCGAACACCTATGTAACCAATCAGTGGTGTTTTGGTCAGATAACATGACAGTGGTGGAATGTATCAATCAGCAGGGGGCGCGGTGTCCTTTCATACTTCGTCTGATCAAGGAAATTGTTCTGCGGTGCCTTAAACTGAATGCTAATTTTAGAGCCAAACATGTCCCTGGTGTTTTAAACAATGCTGCTGACTCCCTTTCTCGCTTCAAAATGCAGGTTTTCAGGGAACATCTCCCCACAGCAGACCCCTCGCCAGCACACTTCCCAGCAGTACTTTGGCAGATTGGTGCCCCAGATTACAAGACCTCGTGGTCGCTAGCCTAGCCCCCAGGACCAAGACGGCTTACGAAGGGGCGTTTCTGTCTTATTGTTCTTTCTTGGGGCCACAGTGGGAAGTGCTTTGGGCGAAAGAGGATGGGTTTGCAGCTTATTTAGAATGGATGCACAAAGAGGGGCGCTCAGTGGCAGCGGCAACCAGACATAGGGCAGCAGTGTCATTCTTCGCTCAAGCTAGGGGCTTCCGGGATCCCACTAATACCTTTATGATACGCAAGGCTTTAAGGGGATGGCGCCGTATTCAGGGACACCAGAAGGATAAGAGGAAGCCCATGGGGTTGGCCCGGCTAACAGCCTTACTGGGCATGCTGGAGAGTGTTTGTAACTCGGAGTGGGAAGTGCTTCTTTTTAGGGCGGCATTCTCCCTGGCATTTTATGGGGCACTGAGAATTAGTGAACTGGTGGCAGGATCCAAGTCTGACATACTAGGTGGCTTGCAGAAGGCTGGGGTGACGATAAGGGGTGACACCATGTGGGTGGCTATCCAGAAATCAAAGACCGATCAGGAAGGTAGGGGTCACACCATAGTTCTGCAACGGGCCCCCGCCAACCCGTGCTGCCCGGTGAGGCACGTAGAATCACTCATGGGACTATTGGTCGGTTCAGCAGGCAGGGCGTTGCTCTGTCACGCCGACGGGAGCCCCTTGACCAGGTATCAATTCAGGAGAGTGTTCGAAATAGGGGTTACAAAAGCGGGTCTTGATCCTAGAGATTTTGGATCTCATTCCTTCAGGATTGGGGCAGCAACTGAGGCGGTGGCGGGGGGCCTCCCAGTGGAAAGAGTGAAGACAATTGGGAGGTGGTCGTCAGACTGCTATAAACGTTATGTTCGGATTGACATGCTATGATTTCCTGTCACTCACGCTTGGTCTCTTTCCGCTCTCTTACAGTTTCTCAGACCTGTTACGCAGGGGAGGAATTTGTCGTCGGGCACCGCCAATATTCATCGGCACGGAGCGGCGAACAGGAAACAACAAAGAACAATGTCTGGATTGTCGGTCATTCATATGTGAAGCGAGCGGAATGTGTCTTCCTGTCAGGTGACAAGAAAGAAAGGGCGGCACAACTAGGGTTGAATATCACGTTCTTTGGCAGAGGAGGGTTGTGTCTTCACGAGTTTAGGGGATTCTTCCAAGGGCTGTTAGCACGCCAGCGGGCTCCACCGTCAGTGGTGGTACTTCACCTTGGGGAGAACGATTTGGCAACACTGGGCAGGCGCATCTTGATTGAGGAGATTATCTCAACAGCGGGTTGGATAGCTAGGACCTGCCCCGGGTGCACACTAGTATGGTCACAACTAATACCTCGACTTCAGTGGCGGGGGGGTCATTCGGTCAGGGCGTTGAATCACTCGGTAAAGAGGATCAACACACGGTTGGATAGGTTGTTTCGAACCCCCGTGTTACAGTCAATACCTCATGGGTGCATCTGGGGTCACAAGTATTACTTGAAGGACGGGGTTCATTTAACAGAAGAGGGTAATGTCCTATGGGCTGACAATATCTGGGCTTGGCTAGAGGGCTGGGGTAGGAGGAGTGTGTCCTTAGGCAGGGGCTAGAGGGGGAGGCCAGATCGTCGGTTAACAATACTGGCCTGTGGCGGTAAGGTCATTATCGGTGAGCACATATTTGAGGTCTGAGGGGGCGGGCATCATCCTATGGAGGTTCCCGCCCGGGGGGAGGGGCCTGCGGGCCACTCCCAGTACTCCAGGGGCAAGGTAATATGCAAAGGAGCGCGGGTAGGAGTAGTTCACGCTTTCCTTAGGCTGGTAGCCACCCCGCGCGCGTGGACTCATGACGCCACCGGCGCAGAGTAAGGGCCCTCCTTTAGTGGGTAAATGGAGTTTGGGGCGTAGACCGGGCAATTCCCGGGGTAACACTGCGCATGCGCACTTCTAGGGGGGAGGCGCAGCTTGTAGGACCTGACACCGGTAGTGACCCTGCCATATGGCCAGAAATGTACAAAAATCAAGGTAGGATGTTTAGTTTAAGCTAGGAACAACTTGTATTAGAGTTTTGTTAAGGTCAGGCTCTCAAACTTGTTGATAACAATTGTATAACTGAATGTCCTGCTGATTTTTGTATTCATTGTTGATTATGCAATTAAAACCTTTTTTAATTTCATACTTTAATAAATACGGCCGGGCGACTAGCGCCCGCCTTCCAAAAAGTAAAACACGTCTCGTGTCCACGTTCCTGGGTGTTGGGTGCCGGATTGGGGGGGAGGCGGCAGCTAGTCGCTGACCATGTGAAAAGGGGGGGCCCTCGGCCCCCCCGCACGCATGGCGGCGCGGCGACCGTCTCACCTCCTCTCCCCTCGGGTCCTTCGACGGTGGGGGCGTGCCCTGGGGGCGCGGCCCACCGCCGATTGGCCGGCGCCCCTCCTGACCCGGATTCAATGGACTGGTTCCGGGTCGGGGGGGGCGGGCGTTAGGAGGGGCCACCCGGCCCCTCGGGAATAAGAGGAAGGGAGCGCCCAGGAGACCCCCTTGTCCCTGGACGCTCCCTCGCTGAACTTTGTGCCCCGCGTTCGGGGCTTCTTTGTTTCCCACCCACCATCCCTTGGTACAAAGTTTAAGCAGCGTTATGTCCGGTTTAATGGTAAGTTTCAAAGGTATGGACCGCGGGAGAGAGTAGGCTGTTGTTGTATTTTGTGATCTGTTGTCAGGACTTTTTCCCCTTTGTAGAAAAGTGATGTGTGAAGTGAACTGTATTTGAAGATATGTGTCTTTAGGCCTTTTTTCCCTTTGTAGCTATACGTTGATATTGTGATTTTGAGTAACATGTGTGAACCGAATTGTAATGTTATGCCATGTGTCGTCAGGCCCTTTTTTCCCCTTTAGCTATGCGTGGATACTGTTATTTATTAGCCAGTGTAGTTGTCCTTTAGAATTTTTTCCATAGGTCGTCGTATTTATTAGGTATGGGGCATGCGGTAAGGTCATTATCGGTGAGCACATATTTGAGGTCTGAGGGGGCGGGCATCATCCTATGGAGGTTCCCGCCCGGGGGGAGGGGCCTGCGGGCCACTCCCAGTACTCCAGGGGCAAGGTAATATGCAAAGGAGCGCGGGTAGGAGTAGTTCACGCTTTCCTTAGGCTGGTAGCCACCCCGCGCGCGTGGACTCATGACGCCACCGGCGCAGAGTAAGGGCCCTCCTTTAGTGGGTAAATGGAGTTTGGGGCGTAGACCGGGCAATTCCCGGGGTAACACTGCGCATGCGCACTTCTAGGGGGGAGGCGCAGCTTGTAGGACCTGACACCGGTAGTGACCCTGCCATATGGCCAGAAATGTACAAAAATCAAGGTAGGATGTTTAGTTTAAGCTAGGAACAACTTGTATTAGAGTTTTGTTAAGGTCAGGCTCTCAAACTTGTTGATAACAATTGTATAACTGAATGTCCTGCTGATTTTTGTATTCATTGTTGATTATGCAATTAAAACCTTTTTTAATTTCATACTTTAATAAATACGGCCGGGCGACTAGCGCCCGCCTTCCAAAAAGTAAAACACGTCTCGTGTCCACGTTCCTGGGTGTTGGGTGCCGGATTGGGGGGGAGGCGGCAGCTAGTCGCTGACCATGTGAGAACCTGAGGCAGTTCCAAGCTCTGTGCTGTACCCAGGAGGTGCCATCAGAATAGTGCTGCTGCTGCTGCACTCACTGCCGCTTTCGGACTAGGCCTACCTGTTTATTGAAAGGCTTTTCTATTAACACTTCATACATCTGCATATAGGAGCACAGACTGCTTTATAAACATTTGAAGGAAAACCCTTCACGGATAATATAAAGGTTTGTCACCCCGCAGTCTTGGCAACCAAAGTGAAATGCTTTCTCCTTCAGCTGCCCTTCAAAGTGTGCATCGATTACAGCTCCCACTCTGGTCATTTAATGATGCATCGGTAATAACATCGAAATTACCTTAGAATGCATTTTCTGCCTGCAAGTACAGTCAATGACCGAATCGAGTTACTTTGGAATGAGAGGAAGAAATACATCAACACCATCACCCAGCTATGCTTAAAGGGAAAAATCACTTACCAAAAACAAATAACCGTAGCACTATCCACATCTCTAGAAGGAACATTTTATATGCACAGGCTCTCAGGACCTATAGCAGAGCTTTCCAAAGTGTGTGACAAATGTCTCGTATATCTGAATGCATTTAAGACTTGTATCTTTGTACACTTCATGAAATGAAGATTTTCTGTTTGCTTAACATATTCTTTTGAAACAAAAAAGATAATGAAACGATTCTTTAAACTCACGTGTACATTCTGATTAATGATGGCTGTAATGATTTAACATATGTTTACAATTCAAATTGAAACCTCAGGGACAATTCACAGTGCGCTGTGCGTAGGAACAGCGTTTGGATTCATTCATGCAGTTCTCAGTTGTGAGGGGCTATTACAGTACTCCCAATACTGTCACTACTGTGGTATTACACAGAGTCAGCCATCTATAGTACACAGTCTTAGAGCAGCCACCCCAGGTCATGTTGCCGTCCATTTGTAGCCCTGGACCTCTTGGTTTGAACTGTGTGCCCCATGGACCATGTCTGGTTACATTCATGTTTAGGCTTTCCAACCTGCATTTATTTTCCTTCATGTTTTTTTTTGTTTCCGAACCTTTTTCTTTGTGTGCAAGTTGTTGAGTGTGTTTGTCTGCCTGCAAGGGTTTCTGCGTTAGTATTGCGTGTTTTTTCACAGCTGTGCGCGTGTTTAAAGCCAGTTGTATTTGAAACATCTAGCAGGGCAGACATGGTTTCAGTTACTTGAGGGTGAACTGTCAAACATGTTTTACCACTCACACAATTCCCCCTTCCTGAACGGATTTTTGTATAACTCATATTCAGCAAGGCAGCAGGTGGACCTTGAGCATGGTTGAAGCGGTTGGCAGTGTGTGCACCCGCCCTTTTTGTGCCGTAAATCACTGGGGAATTTGTCAATGTTTGCATGATTATATTCTTGTTTCAGGTACAAACCTAACCTTGCTTACACCCAGTTTTGCCAGTCACTGTCTTTGTTAGAACAGGTTCACAATTGCTTTGTTAACCATCCTGCTTTCTCAAGTTTGGGTGAAAATGCCCCAATCCCCCCTTGGGTGGTTCGGGCTCCGTGTCACAAGGTGAATATTGTCGAAAAGGTGTGTCACCAACATTAAAAGTTTGGAAAGCTGTGACCTATGGACTGCAAAACACAGCACAACACAACAGAGGAACGTTTTTTGTTTTTTTCCGCGAATAGGGGTCAGAATTTACCATTTGGAGAAGGTCGCAATAAAATATATCTTTCAAATTACTTTGATTTCAGTTTCGTTTTTGGTACAAGTATGTACGTTTTTAATGAAGGTCATAAGTAAGTGACAGACGACATAAAGTGTGAACAAATATATTCCCAACCCTCACTCCATCAGAGGGGTTCAACCACGGTTCGCAAACAAGTCTGGACCTTGAATACAAAAATGCTATTCCTCAAAATTCTTCCTGATTTGCTTGTAAAAGCTTTTGTTGCATAACTCTGTGATGCTACATGGTGTAGTTTCCCAAATACTTCTCTGTTTTCAATTATGTTATAGGAAGTGGAAACAAAAAAAGCAATAAATCCTGACCCTTAACTAATTTAAAATACGCCATTTTGAAGTGCCCGGGACACTACTGTATAGTAGGCATACCCTCCTCATAAAGCCCCACGCCTACAAAAAGATCTCCAGGGAGAGAGGTCACTCTGTGTAGCGTTCATGTGACAGCTGTCAAGGAGGGGCCCGATGTTGAAGCCAGTCACTTTGGTGAGTGAGGCCCTTTTCCCATTTTTAAAAAGGACACTTGGGCACTGATTACAGTCGGCTCTATTAACTGTGATGAGTGATAATCCTTGTTAGCACACATATTGCAATTATAACCTGTGCGATAAGATTCACACCCAGGCACACATTTTGGCAGGTAAAACCTGCTGAATTTACCAGGGCAAAAATGCCTCGTAAAAAAGGGACATGACAATGTTGGTGCAGTCATTACCACAATTTGGATGTTATTTCCAATTTCTAGCAAAGTAATCATAACTGGGAGTTATTTATCACACCAACATATGCAATTAGGCATAATCAACACGGGCATTAAATTCTTTCTGAGTGGGAGTGGGAATTCATTTTCTAGCCCAACATCAACCCTTCATCTTTCCAAAGTATTGTCCCTACTCATAACATCTCTATCTTTTCATTTATTACAAAGAACCGACCTTCAAATTAACAGTCACTATGTTATACACAAATACCCTCCACTTCAACAGGTATATATAGAACACAAAATTGTGAAAAATCCATGAAAAAAATGTGAGAAAACGAGATAGCGCCTCACGTGTGCAACACCACAGGAACTTACGGGTCAAATATCACCAGTTGTGTCCGCGTTTTTCATTATAGGTTGCTATCTCACAAAAAATATATACACATTGGTGTCAAGAAAACCGTACAGATTTGTCAGTAGAGTGTAGCTGGCAAAAGTGTTGCAAATTAAAGGGTGTGGAAGACACTGTGCGAGAACCAGTGCAGTTCTCTGCTGCTCTCATTAGACCCTCTCTGGTGATGTCACTGACCAGGTCATGAATGATGTAGTATGTGGAGTAATAAGCAATGCATTGCGGGGTGTAAGTTGTAGTTAGGTCAGGTAAATATAACTGCTGAAATTCTCTGGTTTTGCATGATTGAATTGTCAGCTTAACTATAACAACCTAGTATATTCATTGAATATATAGGTTTAAGGGACGTTATAGTTAGTTGGACATTTGACTCATATAAAACCAGAGAAATTTGACAGTTATAGTTAGTTGAGCTAACTATAAGTCGCGCGCACGCAATGCACTGCTGATGATGTCCCATGTTACATTACTCATGACATGGTCAGTGACATCACTGATGACATCACTGATGACATCTATATTAAACATGGGCGTAAAATCCGTTCCGCTCGTGGAATTTGCGAATTTTTGACAAATTCGCGTTCCGCGAATCGCGCAAATTTGTCAAAATATTCGCAATTCGTGAGCGTGCGGATTTTTTTGCTTGCCCGCGAGACTTTTTGTCCGCAAGCACGCAAAAACAGAGGCGAACACGCAATTGCACAAGGCGAGCATGCAACGAGCCCATGTACGACCGCATGGGTAACCTCGCGGTAGCCGCGCTGAAAAAATCCCGCGAACACTCAAAAAGCCCTGCGAACACGCAAAAGGCCCCGCGAACATGGAAAAAAATAAAAATTTGCAAATCCGCGGATTTCGCGGACCGCGAATTTGCTTTTGACCGCAAATTCGCAAATTTCGCCCATACTTAATCTAAATGACATCACTGATGACATCATCCAGTGAATGTGTGTTTCTGTAAAGTTTAAATATTTTTCATATATATCTATGCCAAGGTGTATTAATGAATGAGTGGATTTACAAGTCCCTAAATTATTATTTAGTAGGTGTGTGACTGACTGTATAAGTGAGTAATTGAACGTGTCTTACTGAATGCATGGGTTAGTGACTAAACTGTGTAAAAGTCTGTATTAGTCTCTCAGTTGGTGTGTAAGTGGCTGCATGGGTTGGTGAGTAGCTACATGAGTGTCTATATGGTTATTGATTTGTTGTCTGAGTATCTGTATGGGTACCTGAGTGTCTGTGGGGGTCGGTGGGATGGTGTGTGACTCTGTGCATAGATGTCTGAGTGGGTGATTCACTAGTTGTATGGATTCAAAAGTGCATCTGTAAAGGGCTGTATGGGAGAGTTAGTGTATGTATGGATCTGTTGGTGAATGAATGAATGAATGAATATGTGTAAGTAACTGCATATGTTTTAAGGCAGTATCTGTCAGTGTTGGAGTATATAAATGACTATACATGAGACTAAGCTATTTGAAGAGTGGGTGTATAAATGACTATCTGCTTGTATCAGTGATTGTATAACACATAAGTATGTGTTAGTATCTGCATAAATATGTGATGTGGTGTGTGTATAAATAACTAAGTTGGTGTGTATAACTGTATACATGAGTAAATGAGTATGTAATTCATTCTTTGCATGACTGACTAGGTGTGTGAGTAACTCTATGAATGAGTGGGAGAGTGTGACTGTACTAGTACATATTATAGCACTGTATTGATGAGTAACTGTGTGTATAAGACACTGCATGTGTGTATACGCCTAGGAAATAGTCGGTGGTATGTCGTGTCTGGCATTGTTGTGTGTATGGTTTAAAAAATAATAGTGTGTATTTTAGAGTGCGTGTATCAAAGTTTATATTTGAGCATCAGTATGTGCAACAGATTATCACTTGGATGCTGTCATCAGTGATGTCACTGACCATGTCATGAGTGATGTAATATGTGATGTCATCAGCAGTGCATTGTGGGCGCACGAGTTATAGTTAGCTTAACTAACTATAACTGGCGAATTTCTCTGGTTTTATATGAGTCAATGTCTAGCTAACTATAACGTCCCTTAAACCTATGCTTTTTTCAGTGAATTTCTAAGGTTTTTTAAATGCTAATTCCTAACTATAACGTCTGTAAAACCTATGGTTTTTTCAGTGAATTTCAAAGGTATTGTAAATGTTAATTTCATATTTTAATATTTATAAAACCTATATTTTTTTTAATTGTGTTTTAATATTTTGCAACTCTGGTATCCTTTTTTTTTTGTTGTAAAATATATTTTTTTGGTTTCAAGAATACAAGACAAGAGAAAAAAAACGATACCATGATCGACACCCCTGCAATGCAGATTACATACGGGCACAACAATGAAGGCGGCAAGTACCATGCAAGTCCAAAGGCCATGTCCAGAATTCAGGCAAGGAGGGTAGCCGGCGCAAAAGCAGGCAATAGCATGCATCGCTGACTGAGTCTTTTCAAGTGTACCAGGGGTGTCGTATCTCAGGACCAACCAACAAAGAACCCCCCCCTCCCCAACCATCCCACCCCCCCCGTGGTGATGACAGCCATTCATACATACAGACATACCGTGCGGACAGTTAAAGTTGAAACAGGTGGAGCGCGCGCACTGAGGAAGGGCAGACTGCAGATGGCAAACCCCGTGAAAGGAATCGGACAAGTGGACCCCAGCGGAAGATGACATTTTTAAAATTGTCTAGGAAGATGTCCGCCAATCGTTCCACACTCAGGAGCCTCCAAAGTCGAGCGTGCCAGAGAGAAATCGCTGGAGCATCTGGTCTTTTCCATGCTGCCGCAAGTGTGAGTTTAGCCGCTCCGAGACAGAGCCAGAGAATCTGCTTGTCGGCTCTAGTCTGGTGTTCCAGACCAGGGTCACGAAGACCGAGGAGGACATGTTCTAGAGAGTCAGAAATCGGGTAGCCTAGTATGTCCTTGAGGTGGGATAAAATCTCCTCCCAGTAGGGACGAATGACGGGGCAATCCCACCAAATGTGGTGGAAATCCCCCAGGAAACCACAGCCCCTCCAGCAGCGATCTGATGAGGTCGGAAAGATACGGTGCAGTTTGGATGGGTATAGGTACCAATCCATCATTGTTTTGAGATGGGCTTCCCGTAGAGCCACCGAGCGGTTATGCGCCGTGATGTCCCACCAGAGGCCCGCCCACTCTACATCGGCGATGTCTCTTCCGAGCAGCTCCTCCCAATGCCCCATATACCGCGGGCGGGGCGATGCCGCCGTAGTGAGCAGCAATTTATAGAGAAAGGAGATGGCTCCCTTCATGGTGGCAGTGCGCAGGAGAAAGGCCTCGAAGACAGATGGCGGTCTTGTGGCCGCTTCTCCCACCCCGGCGTTGGTAGCCCAGTGGAGGAGCTGGAGATGGTGATATCGTTCAGATGGAGGAACCCCATAATCTCTCATGCAGTTAGCGAAGGTAAGCGGGACGGTACCGTGGAAAAGGTGAGTGAGTGCTCTACAACCCCCCTCACGCCACAGTCGGAAGGGACCGTCCTGCAATGCTGGGGGGAAGGCCGGTTTGAAATGGATGGGGGTGAAGGGCGACGGGAATGTCGTCCAGCGATCATCGCCCGAGACTGTGTCCCATACTTTCAGCACCGTGCCTGTGGGGGTACTGAGATAGGCATTCCGAGGCCTATCACCCTTGGGCTTCCAAGCCAGGTCCCACACGGATCGACCCGCGATACTCCTGTCCATATGCAGCCAGTGTTTTTCTGAGAGCTGCTGGGACCATTCCACAAGAACCCGTAATTGTGCTGCCTTATAATAGAGGTGCATATCAGGAAGACCCACTCCTCCCTCCGATCTTGAGTGGCGCAGTGTATAAAATGAGAAGCGGGCTCGCCCGTCTTGCCAGATGAAGCGGAGCATCAAAGTTTTAAGGTGCCTAAAAAAGTCCAGATCCAGGGGGATGGGAAGGGCCTGAAAAAGATAAAGAAACTTGGGGAGGAGCACCATCTTGATAGCATGTATTCTGCCTAGCCACGAGATGTATTTTTTCCTCCAGCGGGCCAAGTCAGCACGCATGGACGTCAGCATCGGGGGGAAATTAGCTGTGAATAGGCCTCCCACCGTAGGTTTCAAGTGAACTCCTAGATACAAGATGGAGCTGGTCGCCCAAGATAGGGGGGGTCAAAAGCCGCACACGTTCCGTTTCAGTCGGTGACAGTGTAAGGTTAAGGATATACGACTTCCCTAAGTTTACCCTAAAGCCGGCAACCTCCTCAAATTCAGACAGGACCTTCTGGATATGTGGGAGCGAGCGGGCCGGCTCTCCAACGGATAGGAGGACATCGTCCGCGAAGAGTGAGATCTTGTGTTGTTCCCCGGTGAAGGGGAGGCCCCGAATCCCCTTGTGCTCCCTCACCGCCAATGCCAGCGGTACAATGCTCAGCGCGAAGAGCAGAGGGGAAAGGGGACAGCCCTGCCTGGTCCCGCGGGAGTGGGAGAAGAAGGGGGACAGGTGGCCATTAACCGATACCCTGGAACGGGGAGTACTGTAGTTCGCCCGGATCATGGTGATAAATTTATCCGAAAAACCAAAGGCCGCCAGGGTACGGAACAAAAATCCCCAGTCCACCCGATCAAAAGCCTTCTCCGCATCCAGTCCCACAAGTACTGCCGGGATGCGGAATCTGTTGGCTTTTTCAATCAGGTGGATCACCCGCCGCAAATTGTCATGAGTCTGTCTTCCCGTGATAAAACCCGACTGGTCAGGGTGTATGAGGACCGGCATTAGATCCTGGAGGCGTCGCGCAATGGTAGCGGAATATAGTTTCGCATCAATGTTTTAAAGGACAATCGGCCGGTAGGAGGAGCAACTGGAGGGTTCCTTCCCGGGTTTAGGAATGACAGTGATCACTGCCTCGGCCATCGTGCCAGAGATGCCTCCCGTCTCAGCCATCGCGTTAAATAGGCCAACCAGATAGTCACAGAGTTCGGCGGAGAAGGTCTGGTAAAAAAGGGCGGTGTACCCATCCGGCCCCGGCGCCTTATGGGGTTTCAAGGCTTTAATGGCGTCCATACCTCCTCTTGAGAAAAGGAGGCCGTCAAAAGGTCGTTTCGGTCAGCAGAGACCTGAGGTAGGGACAGGCCTGCGAGATATCTCTGTTGCGCTTCAGGGTCGAGGACATCGCTTCTATAAAGGTCAGCATAGAAAAGGCCAAACAGGGCTGCCTTTTCTTCGTCCCGATGGAGTGGGTCACCCGCCTCACCCCGCATAACCCCAATATATTCTCGTTCTCGTTTGTCCCGGAGCTGACGGGCTAAATGTCGCCCCACCTTGTCTCCCTGCGCGTAGGAGGTGTGCCGCAGCCGCAATAGCGTAAATTCCGCCCTGTTGTTATAGTGGGCCCTCAGTTTTCCCCGAATCGCCGTAAGGGGGTGAAGAGTGAGTCGGGAGGGGTTCAGTTTATGCGCAGCTTCCAGGGAGGCAAGCTCCGCCTCAAGCTTCTCCCGTTCTTCTCTGCGCAGTTTGTTAAGATTAGCGTTTAGGGAGATGGATGTGCCCCTCAGGGAGGCCTTGCAGGCATCCCAAGTATTGAAGATGGAGGTATCTGAGACGGGGTTCAGGGCCAGAAAGTCCCGGATGGCCGTCCGTAGTGCCTTACACGAAGTGTCATCTCGGAGCAGGGCAGCTGGGAAATACCATTTGCGCAGCCCGTGTCCCTTCGCCGACCAGCGCAACCCGAGTACCAACAGGCTGTGGTCTGAGACAGAGAGTGGGAATATGCTTGAGTCGCGGACATCTCCCCGCCGGGCCTGGCTGAGGAAGATGTGGTCTACACGGGAGTAGGTGCGATGTACTGCAGAGAAAAAAGTATAGTCTCGGGAGTGGGGGTGTAGCGCGCGCCAACTATCAATCAAACCCAATTCACCAATCTTACTCTGCGTGGCTGTAGAGAACAAGCCGGCATCAGTCCTAAGAGTACCTGAACTATCTAGAGTTTGGTCCCATACCAAATTAAAGTCCCCTAATAAAAATCAAGTGACCCTCAACAAAGTTCTCAACTCTACGGAGCAGATCCTGAAGAAAACTATTTTGCCCTGAGTTAGGAGCATACACCACCACAAACGTACATAGCCTTTCGTGCAATAACCCCTTTACCATCAGCCAACGACCTTCTCTGTCACTCTGCATTCCCAGCGGTTGAAAATGGAGGGCCGCTCGAAACAGAAGGGCCACTCCTCTATGTTTGGTGGGGGCCGAGGACCTATAAATAAGAGGGAAATGCCTATGTTTAAGAATAAGCTCATCTTTACGCGCTAAGTGAGTTTCCTGAAGGCCCACCACATCTAGCTGATGATCAATCAGATATTTCCAAATTTTCTGGCGCTTCTGCAGAGAATTCAGGCCCTTCACGTTCCAAGTAGCAATATTAAGTGGCATTGAACTGGATTAGTGCCCCCCGCTGTGCAATCATCTCAACCATTCGTCTCCCCACCTCAGCTAGCTCATCAGCCCAGTTCCCCCAGCCCCTCCAAGTCTCAGCGACCCTCTCGCCAGGGCTCCCGCCACTGGAGCCCGCACAATCAAAAAAATTTCTATAACCTCCGCAGAGCCCCAACCTCTTGGGACAAGGAATTGGTTCCGTGGTAGAGTCAACATACATACCAACCCAAGCATTCCTGTCATCACCACCCCCTCGAACAACCCGCCCGATCGCCCCAACCCCTAACTTCAATCTCCCCACCACAACACCTCCCGAAGAACCCACCCCACTCCGATTCCAACTGCCCCCCTCCCCGCCCCCTCCCCCAAAGCTCCCCCCCTCCACCCCAACACACCAGAAACCCAATAGAACAAACACGAACTGTCCCAAAGGAGTCGAATAGTCCGAAGGACCTCCCAGGGGATGGGGTCGGGGACCAATCGTGGGGCCCCCCAGGGCCAAGGACCGGGGTGTCTTCTCAAAAAGTACAAACATACCCTCGGTACCTGAGTTCAAGCGCCCCTCCGGCACCAGAAGGCCAGCAGAAAGTTCAGGCCGCCCCGGAGCTCTGCTGGGAGGACATCTCTGTTACCGAGGCCACGGACGCCACCGCAGCCCCTCTCTCCTGCAGGCTAGTCATGCGGTCCGGTCGTCTGCGGTTCGCCTCCGAGCCTAATCTGTGCCATGATGAAGATCGGCGCAGTCGTCGCGAAGGCGGGCTACCAGGTCCGGGCGCAGGGGACGTGTCTTCTATGCCCAAAAGCTCTTTCGCCTCTCGGAGAGAACGGATCTGCGTGAGTCTGTTTTGCCATCTGAAGACAATGCGGAAGGGATGGCCCCAAGAGTAGGAGATGTTATGTTCCCTCAGGTAGGCGGTCACTGGCCGAAACTCGCACCTCTTTTGGAGTGTTGTGGCTGCCAAGTCCTGAAACAGCTGAGGTTGATGCTCTCGAAACTGCAGGGAAGGAATCTCCCTTGCCTTCCTCAGGATTCGTTCCTTCAGCTGGAAGTCGTGCACGCAGACCAAAATGTCGGGGGGCGGTCCGCCCCCACGCCTGGGCAGTCCCACCCTGTGCACTCTGTCCATCCTGATTTCTTGTAAATCCTCTTCGTCCAGAATCTGCAGGAAGAGTGCCTGCACATAGGCTCTAAGGTCGCCCGCCTCGCCGTCCCACGGCACCGCCCGTATCCGGATGTTGTTCCATCGCGAACGGTTCTCCAGGTCTTCCGCGTGGGCTAGCAGGTCTAAGTTCTGCTCCATAAGGCGCAGCACATCTTGCTGCAGCAGGTGAACATCATTCGCCATGCTCAGGTCGTGGTCCTCCAACGTGGCCACACGTTCTCCGACACTAACTACATCCCGTCGCACTTCGCGTAGATCGGACGCGAGTTGAGAGCGAAGCTCCGAGATATCTTCCTTGATAGATGCGAAGAGCTCCGTCATGAAGGCCTTGGTAGCAGGGGCCTCATCGTCCTTCTGCCCGGGTGAGGCGCTAGGGCCAGGAGATGCTGGTGGCTGGGACTCCTTGGGCTGGCTCTCCTTGCCGGGCTTCCCTTTGCGCTGGGCGGCCGACATCGTCGCTACCCCACTTCTGACGGTAAGGCAGGCAGGGGGCACTGTGCAACCACGCGGACTTCGCAAAGATGGCCACCTCCGGGCGCAAGGGAGGATGTCACTCCTCCGACCACCGATGATGACAAAGCCCCCGCAGCAGAAGCGGATAATCCAGGCGGCGGGTGTCGATCCCCGTCTGTGAGCCCAAGATGTAGACCAGCCGGGTCCCGGAGAGACAGAACGCCTCACTTGTAACTACTCCTCAGCAGGTCAGCCCATCCGGTGGCTACCAGTTGCAGATACAGGACGGCGATGAATGGGCAAAGTTCACTGACCCATCTGAAGCCCCAACGCAAGGTCCGGGACCGGCCACCCAGTGACGAGCTCCCTAGCCGGGTCTCTAAGGAGGGGCCCCCTCTACGACAGCTCCGCACCACAGGTGCACACACGCGGCTCAGCCGGGGAATGTCCAGGCCTCTTCAGGGGTCCCCCGAGTTCTCTGGAGGCCGCTCTTCGGCAGGGACTCCCTCAAAACCTGTTTCTTCCTGGCGTGGTGTGGGGAAGAGACAGCACCTCTGCCGGGGACTCCCCTCGCAGCTGGTCCCCGTCTGCTGCACCTACAACCCCAGCGCGGTGCACCGCTACACACCTCCGGTGCCCGGAGCTGCTGCACAGGTTTCGTTGGGGGGGGGCAGGTGCAAACACAGAGTCCAGGGGTCCCCTCCGCTGCGGTCCCTCCTCGGAGATTCGCTCTCCCGTCTGCCAAGTTCTGGGCCCAAGCTCGTCTAGCTCCCAGGACCAGAGAGCGCAAAACCTCTGCCCGCAGGAGCCCCGGATTCCCCAGCCAGGTCCTCCCTCTGTCTGCGCGGTCCGCCGGTCCCACCACTCCGTCTCGGGGTCACTACGGCGGAAGATGCAGGTGGGGAGATCCCGGTCAGGCCGCTCCGTTCATCTAGCCGAAGTGGGGGTGGGGGGAGGGGAAGCAGCGAGGTCGCCGCCTCGTGAGAGATCGCCGCTCCACCCCGCCAGCACCCCCCCGCTCCTTGCCGCTCACCGGTGGGAAGCAGGGTCTCTGCAGTAGCGGAGGACAGAAGCGGCGTCCCTGTCCCTCCTCCGCCGATGCTTGCTCCGCGGCGCTGCGGACCTGAAGTTCGGCCCCCTCCGCTAACCCAGGCCGGGGATTGTAAGGCCGCAGACCGCCGCTGCGGCCAGGTCCACCTGTGGGTCTCTGCTGGCCGTTCTCGTGGCTCCGGACCGGACCCCCCAGCACCAGGGGTCACAGCAACGCCCAAAGGGCCAAGAAGCAGGCCGCCTTCGAAGCTGGAACAAAGCTAAGCTGGGCCTGGCGCCGGAGGGACCTAGAAAGACGTCTCACTCCGTCGCCATCTTGGCCACGCCCCCTGGTATCCTTTTTTTAAACTTTAGAAATGATGTAATATTTTATGTCTTCCCCACAAAATATGTATATCTTTTTTTTTGTTGAGAAAACTACAGTCCCGTACCAGTAATCTACAAAGCTCAATCAGCACGCGAATCCTATCCACCACATTTAAATGATGCACATTTCGTATCCGACGGGTTTGTGACACCGCGTCCCGTGTAACAACATGTACGTATAAAGTCGCACCAGCTGCTACTGTGGTATGCGCCCGGTACGCACTACCAAGCGGAGCGTTACGCCATGTACGTATGAGGTGGCACCTGCTCCGCTCCGCGTTGCGAATGTGATGAGTGCACACTGCCACACCCTGTGTTACGTCATAGATGTACGGTGTCACGCCGCATACGCCATTCCCTCATTTTTTTGTCTCAAAACTATATCTAAATATCTTTAAAGTGTATATGAGAGCAAGCTATAATTAAAAATGTTTTAAACATTTATATATTTCTAACTGTAATAAACTTATAGTATAGCAAATATATTTTCTCAAAATCATATTGGGTGCGGTCTCTTTGCGCACTGGGTGCGCAATTGCCATGTGACCATAAAAAAAGCATTTCATTAGTTCATAACATTTCCCATGTAACAGTTCGAAAACGCCACCCATTTTAGTCAATATCTGAACTGCATTTCATGAGACACACCTCTTCTGCTTAGAGAGCTTTGTTCTAAACTTTTTGCAATAGACACATATCTTATACTACATACAACATGCAAACATCATCGTCCACTGTGGGATCAAGACACCGTTCCATTGTTGGGACCTAGAATTGGTTCCACTTTGTCGAAGAGAATACCTTCATCTCCACTCTCAAATGCAGTTCTAACATCATACATTGTGGCATTAAGACACCGTTCCATTGTTGGGACCTAGAGTTGGTTGCAGCTGGTCGAAGGGAGTTCCTCCATCTCCACTCTCAGATACAGTTCTAACATCGTCCATTGTGGGTTCAAGACACCGTTCCACTGTTGGGACATAGAGTTGCTTGCACCTCATTGAAGGGGGTACACAGAAATCATCACAAACTTTAACTTCTAACATCCTCAGTCATAGAATTAACACCCCCATTTCACTGCTTAGACCGGCTGTACAGCAGTGTATTCCAGCGATAACAGACAACTAAGCCCAATATTCCTGTGCAGCAGTTAACTACAGAAGCACAGAGTGTGATGCACCTCAACAGAGGGCATTCTGTGAAAACCAAGCAACAAGTAATATCGGACATTGTCCATTGTGGAATCAAAACACCGTTCCACCATTGGGACCAAGAGTTTCTTGCACGTAGTCGAAGGAAGTACCTTCACCTACACTCTCAGATGGGGTACACAAAAATCATCACACACTTTAACTTCTGACATCCTCAATCATAGAATTAGGACCTCGTATCACTGTTTAGACCTGCTGTACCACTGTGTAGTCCAGCGACTGCAGTAAACCATGCCCATTAATCATGGGCAACAGTTAACTACGGAAGCACAAAGTCTGTTGCACCTCAACAGAGGGAGCTCTGTGAATAGCAAGAAGCAGGTAATATCAGACATCGTCCAATGTGGGATCAAGACACTGTTCCATTGTTGGGACCTACAGTTGGTTGCACCTGGTCGAAGGGAGTACCTCCATCTCCTCTCTCAGATACAGTACTAACATCGACAATTGTGGGATCAAGACACCGTTCCACTGTTGGGACCTAGAGTTGGTTGCACCTGATCGGAGTGGGTACACAAAAATCATCACACACTTAAACTTCTGACATCCTCAATCATAAAATTAAGACCCTGTTTCGCTGTTCACACCTGCTATACCGCACTGCAGTCCAGCAACTACAGTCAACCAAGCCTAATAATCATGTTCAGCAGTAAACTATGGAAGCACAGAGTCTAATGCACCTCAACAGAGGGAGTTCTGTGAAAACCAAGCACAAGGTAATATCAGACATCTTCCATTGTGGGATCAAGACCCGTTCCGCTGTTGCGACCTAGAGTTGGTTGCACCTGGTTGAAGGGAGTACCTTCATCTCCACTCTCAGATGCAGTTCTAACATCATCCATTGTGGGATCAAGACACCGTTCCACTGTTGGGACCCAGAGTTCGTTGCAGCTGGTCGAAGGGAGTACCTTCATCTCCACTCTCAGATGCAGTTCTAACATTGTCCACTGTAGGATCAAGGCACTGTTCAACTGTTGGGACCTACACTTGGTGGCACCTGATCGGAGGGGGTACACACAAATCATCACAGATTTTAACTTCTGATATCCTCATTCGTATAATCAAGACCCAGTTTCACTGTTCAGACTTGCTGAACCGCGGTGTAGTCCAGCGACTGCAGTCATCCAAGCCCAATGATCATGTGCAACAGTTGATTACGGAAGCACAAAGACGAATGCATCTCACTGGAGGGAGCTCTGTGAAAACCAAGCAGCAGGTAATATCGGACATCTTCCATTGTGGGACCAAGACACCTTTCCACTTTTAACACCTAGAGTTGGTCACACCTGGTCGAAGGGAGTACCGTCATCTCCACTCTCAGATACAGTTCTAGCATCGCCCACTATGGTATCAAAACACCGTTCCACTGTTGGTACCTGTTGGACTACTGTGTTACCAGTATACAGAGCACTCCATGCTCCTGGGCCGAAGGCTGGGCACTGTGTGCCTGTTTCGCGGTAGCCAGCGTTAATCTCAAGAGCCTTCCGAGGTTGCAGATCCCGGCCCAGGAGCTTCCGCCAGCACATGGTGGGCCCTCTTTCACATATGGCTGTGTCGAAAGGTGAACGGTGTGATATATATGCGCCGCAGCAGCCATGATGGTTTCTGGATACCAGCACGCTAAAAGCATCATTCACACAGCCACCTTCGCTCACGGTGTCAGCCTCGTGGCGGAATAAACTGCGCAGACCTGGCAGACACGTTCGCCAATCCGGAAGAGAACCACACCCAGAGAAAAGTGCCTCTTCTTCATACCCCAATGCTACCCTTGCATATGCCAAGCCAGCCCACTTCCCTAAGCATTTGGGGGGGGGCACGTATGCGCTACCATTCCGTAATCTTCCCTACTGACTATACTATCATGATTGCGTCCACTGTCCACATCACTCATTAGACCATCATTGAATATTGACATGTACATGTCTGTGCTCTGCATACTCACGTCTTTCTGGCACATCCCGTCAAGACATTGCATTGTATACTTTTATAATCGAGAATTACTTGCCAACTTTGCACGTACTTTGCTCCCATCTCTCCCTGCATTCTGCATTGTGTGGCAGAGGTGCCATGCCATGTTTGGTTTGTGTACAAGGCTAGCCACAGTTCCCACAGTAAGTAGTGTTGTTGTGTCTGCTAGGTGTACATGTTGTTTGTCATGTTGAATATGATTATATAAAGAAGCGCGTTTATTCACGAGAATTGGTTTCTCTCATTTACATATCGCTGTCTTAAAGAGCATGCAGGAATTTTTCTCACAGGTGAAAACTGCGACCACAATGGCAGTCATTCATTACTATCCAAGAATGTCCAACTACACAGCGCTTCTAAGCTTACAGCCCCCAATGTGGCATCCTTTCTTAAAAGGAAGCCAACTCCCACAATCAGACCAGCATTCACACAGCTTTCTAACGTCAGTTATCTGCTTCTCAATTATAACATGCACTCCTACGGAATGTTAGTGGGCATACCACATGTCCTTACTGTTTCAAACCGAGTAACTTCCTGTGGCAATGTCTATTCCCACCCACACAAACAAATTCCCAAACTTCAACTTGGCCTTCAATCCCTAGTTTGACAACAGGTTTCATGAAACAAACCAAACTAAAAGTGCTTTTGTTAAGAACAGAAGTTTCCCTCACTTCTGCAAAAGACATTTATCGACTGCAGATACCACGAACTTCAAGTAAAATACACTCCCTTTTAAATACCAAACGCCAATTACACTTTGTGAATTGTTACACAATTTTCAACACATCTCACAATCAAGGTCTGGCACATTTTTTTAACACAGTTTCCTATGGCCTTCTAACATGCTTTCAAACTGTTCTTGTTTTAATACCACACTTCATTCATTCGATCATCTCTAGAATAACAGGAACAGTGCCCATAATTCTCGCTCTCTTTGCGGCCATCCTACTACTAATTCAGCTTGTAAAAAATGGCTATGCTCTCTGAGGTAACAACTATGTCCGACAGAATAAGCCTCTACGCCAAGCTACATCAATACTGTAAAAAAATGGAAAAACCTTTCGGCTACCTGCCTCTATTGATTATCAGAGCCAGCTACAACTTAACATTTATCTACAGTTATGCAATATGCATACAACCATCGTTTGATTGCAAAACTTGCCCATTCGACTGGCAATGGATCTATGCCTTGCCAACATCCCAACAATAGCTCCCGATATCCAGCAGGTAATCGGGTATCTTTAAAACCATGAACGTGATTGTTCTGGCAGTGGAGAATGGCGAATGCAATGCAAAAAGGTATTATGGCGGAATGGGATTTCTGCGCAGCCGCGAAAGATCTCGTGCAACGTGCAACCTTTCACAACATCGCAGATTGCCTCCCCTATCAAATTGCTGCTCCAACATTCGAGGAACATTACTGTCACTTTGAGGATATGAATTGGATCGCTACGCTTTTCTCAGAAGATGGCAACAATAGCCTCTTGGAACATTATGCATCTCAAGCCGCTGAAGAACTCCTGGACTGCAATCTCCAAGACTTGTAAGAAACTCAGGTTATTCTTGGATGGATTTTTTCCTTTTTTTTTACTTTTTCCTTTACATTTTTTACAATACACTTCAATCTTACTACTTTGATTTAATAACTTTATAAGTATACTCAGACATTTGAACTCTATCTTCATTATTGCCCCTTATGTCTCCACTCAAACCAGGGATCGGTGATGCTTGCTAAATTAGCCTAAACCCGACACCCATTTAGAAACCATGTCTATTCTATGTGCACATGCCTCTCTGCCTGCCAGTTAGTCATGAAGCCCTTTCACACAAATCTCTGCTCACAACCTGGTGATAAAAATGAAAAAAGACGACTTTGTTTAGGAACTGGTTGCACTGTGTGGTAATCGTATCCTACCTTTATTTTCATTATACATTTTAGTCATTCATGTCCAATAGCTATTCTGTATGTCACCTAGAACTGTAACATATAACGTGGAATTCACTGATGCAGGAGCTTCGAATTAACTACAGCAGAAGGGGTTGGACTTTCTCTCAGCTCGATGCCTTAGCTCTCTACACAAGATGTTTTTTTTAAACAGCTGAAGACAATAATGTATAGTTTCACTAGAAAGATACTGAATGTGCTTCTCAGAAGCGCAATGTTTGTATTCATCCTCAAAGTTCCAAAGTGGAAAGAACTAGTACCAATTCTGACACGCACCACACTGAATTTATTGTGCAACAGATTGCTGACTGTTCTACCGTTGATAATTTTGTGGTACAAAAAAGCACTGCCAGGGTACCTAAAAAGTTTGATGATTACATTTTGCAATTTCTTTTCTTTTCTTTTTTTTTCTTAAAGGATACATGTGGTAATCATATCCTACCTTTATTTTCCTTATAGAATTTAGAGTCATTCAAGTGTAGTAGCTATTTTTTATGTCACATGGAACGGTAACATGTAATATGGAGTTCACTGATGCGGGAGCTTACGTTTCAATACAGCAGAAGTGGTTCAACTTTGCATCAGCTGCATGCCCTAGCTCTTGCACCAGTGGGTCCAATTATGGCACTTAAATAAAGACACTTTCTATATATTTTTCAAACTCCATCCCTTTATTACACACAGCCACTTTCTTAGACACACCTCATTTCACCATTTGTCTTCTGTGCCATTGCAACATTCTGCATTATATTCTTCACGGTTCTTTCTTGATACCTGCTTGCTAAAACACTTCATTCCAGTCTTCAGACCGGTAGGGGTGAGTAGTTTGCTTCCCACTCCCTTTATAGAATAAGCGCATACTTATACTACATACACTGGTGTGCTACAGCGGCCAGTATCCTACAGTGCCCATTGGATATCATTTTACAGCAATAAACTCATGACTTACATTCACAGTTTCATCCCCGACTGGTACCAGTGAGTAGCTTGCTTCCCACTTACGCTATACTCTAAACGCATACTAACACCAACTGCACAGATATGCTACAGCCGCCAGTATGCTACAGCACCCAGGGTACATCAGTTTACAGCACTCAGTTCATAGTTTAGGTGCACAGTTTCATCCCAGAGTTTACCGGTACCTCACCTCTGCACCATCTCACTCTAGGCAAAACAGCACTTTCACACCGGTAAGGGTAAATACTTTGCTTCTGCCAGAATACAGCAGATCACTCAGCTCACAGTTTAGGTACACGCTTTCATCCCCGAGTGTACCGACACCTCACCTCCGCACCATCTCACAGTAGGCAAAGCAGGACTTTCCCACCAGTAGGGGTAAATATTTTGCTTCTGCCAGTATGCTACAGCACCCAGAGCACATCAGTTTACAGCACTCAGCTCACAGTTTAAGCACAAGCTTTGATCCCTGACTTTACCGGTACCTCACCTCAACACCATCTCACTCTAGGCAAAACAGTACTTTCACACCGGTAAGGGTAAATACTTTGCTTGTGCCAGTATACTACAGAGCCCTCAGCTCACAGTTTAGGCACACGCTTTCATTGCCAAGTTTACTGGCCCCCACCTCCGCACCATCTCACAAGTGGGCAAAAAAGCACTTTCACATTGGTAGGGGTAAATACATTGCTTCGGCCAGTATGCTACAGCGCCCAGAGTACATCAGTTTACAGCACTCAGCTCATGGTTTACATGCACGCTTTCACCCCCGAGTGTACCGGCACCTCACCTCAGCACCATCCCACAGTGGGCAAAACAGCACTTTGACACGGTAAGGGTTTAATACTTCCCTTCGCACCCCCTCTATAGAAGACCCTAAACACTCCACAGAGGTTACAGTGCTCCTACCATCCTCTTTCCCACTTTTTTCACCCTTTTTTCCCCTTACTCGCTTCAACGGAATCACAAAATGTTATCCAGCACTTCCTTGTTGCAACCGCTCGCACCGCTTGCAGCCAATCAGCAGCAAGCTTGTGCGCGTAATGCCTCAGGCAATCAGATAGCGGAAATCCCAAATATTGAAATCTATAAATGTCGGTATTTCTCAAAAACTACCGAACAGATTTACACCAAAAAAACAAAAGCATGCTTTCTAGACCAAGACCCTTCTCCCTGCCAAATTTGGGGTAATTCCTTTCACCTGTTCGACTTGTAGCCTTGTCTAAAGTTTCCTATAGAAATTAACATGAAGAAAACATGGTTTGGGACATCCCGTTTTTCTCGGCCCCCCTTGTCGAATCACCCCCAAAGTTTGACAATAGAAGCTACTATGAACAAAGAATTTGTTTCTGAAAAATTCATGAAGATTCATCAAATGACGCCAAAGTTATCAGCAAAACAAAAAATGCTCTTCCTGTGGAAACTAGGTCCTAATTATAACTACCTACTGGCGACCGCTATTAGGTAATATATAAATATATATATATTCACTGAAAAAACTCTAGGTTTCACACATGTTATAGTTAGCTGGATGTTTCGCTCATACAAAACCATTGAAATTCCCCTGTTATAGTTAGTTCAGCTAACTATAACTCGCGTGCCCACAATGCACTGCTGATGACGTCACATATTACATCACTCATGACATGGTCAGTGACATCACTCATGACATCACTCATGACATCTCAAATGACATCACTGATGACATCACTGATGACATCATCCAGTGAATGTGTGTCTTTCTGAAAAATATTTTTTTTTATATATTTATATCTAAAGGTTGATGGAAGAATACATTGGTAAATAAGTATCTAAATGGATGTTTTTTTGTAAAATTGATTGTATAACAAATTTATTAAGTGTATCTTAGTGAATACATGTATTAGCGAATACTATTTAAATATTTAAATATCTCGATCACTGTCTCACTTTGTGTATAACTGGCTGCATGGGTAGCTACATGAGTGTGTATATGGGTTATTAGTTGGTTTTTTGAGTATCAGAATGACTGTCTGTATGCTTCGCTGTGGGATATTACTTAGTGCATAGATGCATGAATAAGTGACTCACTGTTTGTTTGTGTTTTGAAGACAGCATGTGTGCAGAAATGTATGGGTGGATGAGTGTGTGTATGTGTGTGTTGTTTAAATTGCACTTTTGTCCCCCGATTTCTGCCTGTTTAGCCTTAGTTTTCAGCCGCCGTCTCATCCCTCCCCGCTCCCGCTTCCCGCCACCACCACTGACCCCGCCCCTTTTTCTTTCTGTACCCTCCCCGCTCCCGCCTCCCAGCTGCTCCGCCCACCCGCGCACTTGGCCATATATGGCGACCGTGCGACGCAGGTGAGTGTGACCCAGTTCTGGGACACCCCCGCGCCGCACGGCCACCAGCTGCTGCAGTGCTTCCCCGCCTTCTGCCTCGCTGCCCAGGCTCCGCCGCGTGACCACGCCCCCTGACATCGAGCGGCGTGGTCTGTGCTCGCTTCTTGTTCTGTTTCACTGTATCTGCCTGTATTGTGTCTCTGATTAGTTTTTGTTGTTTAAATTGCACTTTTGTCCCCCCATTTCTGCCTGTTTAGCCTTAGTTTTCAGCCGCCGTCTCATCCCTCCCCGCTCCCGCTTCCCGCCACCACCACTGACCCCGCCCCTTTTTCTTTCTGTACCCTCCCCGCTCCCGCCTCCCAGCTGCTCCGCCCACCCGCGCACTTCGCCATATATGGCGACCGTGCGAACGCGCAGCGATCACGCGCAGCGGGCGCGACGATTGTGCGCCGAAGGCGCGCCAAAGGTAAGCCCGTCTGCGCCCGTCCGCGCCTGGACCGCGCCCAGTGCCAGGACCCCTGGCCCTCGATGACCCCGACCGACCCGCCTGACATACACCGCCGCCACCCTCTGCGCACTCAACGCCGGTCGACCCCCAGGATGCTACCAAGCCACACCACGACGCACCCACGGACCCTTCAGCTGCAACGCCTGCAAGTTCACCTGCATCCGGACCTGCCTCGCACCAGCACCCGCCAAGTCTTACACCAGCAGCACCCACCTCAAGTGCATCCTGCTCAACACCCGCTCCGTCCACAGACACGCCATTGAACTCTGGAACCTCCTCGACACCACAGCTCCTGACGTTGCCTTCCTCACAGAGACCTGGATGAACGCCTCTTCAGCTCCCGACATCGCCATCGCCATCCCAGAGGGCTACAAGATCACCCGGAGGGATCGCACCGCCAACCAGATGGGAGGAGGCATCGCCATCATCCACAGGAACACCCTCCGTATCACGACCAGCACCGACAACACCCTTACCACCGCCGAACACCTGCATTTCCAGATCCACACCGACCCGAAGACCACCCTCAGAGGCACCCTGATCTACCGACCTCCGGGACCACGCACCCTATTCAGCGAGGACATCGCCGACTTCATCAGCCCGCATGCCCTCCCCTCCGCTGACTACATCCTCCTGGGGGACCTCAACTTCCACCTGGAAAACAACAACGACCGCAACACCAGCACCCTGCTCGACAACCTCGCCAATCTTGGACTCAAGCAGCTGGTGTCCACCCCCACCCACCTCGCCGGACACACACTCGACGCAGTCTTCACATCCAGCACAGACATCACCTTCAGCCACGCCACAGAGCTCCAATAGACGGACCACAGCTGCGTCCACTTCACCTTCAAAAGAACGACGACCCACCACCACCAGCAACAGGCTGCCCGCAGAAGCTGGAACAAGATCACAGCCGACCAGCTCGCCACCTCCCTGAGCCAGCACCCTCCTGCCAGCTCAGCGAACCCCAGCCAGGCCGCCGACAACCTCACGAAGTGGATCGGCGACTGCGCGGACGAGCTCGCCCCGCTAAGGACCCCGCCCAGCAGACCCGGCAGCAAAAAAGCCCCATGGTTCACCGACGAACTCAAGAGCTCCAAGAAGAACTGCCGAACCATCGAGAAAGCCTGGAGAAGGGAACCAACACCGGACAACTGGACCACCTTCAAGCTTGCCACCCGGAAGCACCACCAGATGATCCGCGCCGCCAAGAAACCTGCCTTCAAGGACCGGCTGGACAACAACGCACACAACTGCAAGGAACTCTTCAACATCGTGAAAGAGCTTTCCAACCCCAGCGCAGGAAACAACGACATCACCCCATCGCAAGACCTCTGCAACTCCCTCGCCTCATACTTCCACAACAAGATCGCGGACATACACAACAGCTTCAACAACCAACCAACGTACACCACGACCGAACCACCACCCCCCACCACCACCCTCCGCGCCTGGACTCCGATCAGCACCGAAGACACCGTCCGCACGATGAACTCCGTCCACTCCGGATCTCCGACCGACCCCTGCCCTCACCACGTCTTCAACAAGGCCGACGCTGTCATCGCACCCCACCTGCGAGACATCATCAACACATCCTTCGACACCGCCACCTTCCCTGAGAGCTGGAAGCACGCCGAACTCAGCGCTCTACTCAAGAAACCCACAGCGGACCCCACCGAACTCAAGAATTACCGCCCCATCTCGCTCCTCCCGTTTCCAGCCAAAGTCATCGAGAAGACCGTCAACAAGCATCTGGCAGCCTTCCTTGAGACGAATGGTTCCCTCGACCCCTCACAGTCTGGCTTCCGAGCCAACCACAGCACCGAGACCGCCCTCATCGCCGCCACCGATGACATCCGAGCCCTGATGGACAACAGGGAAACAGCGGCCCTCATCCTCCTAGACCTCTCCGCGGCATTCGACACTGTCTGCCACCGCACCCTAGTACAGCGCCTCAGAAACGTCGGAATCCAGGAGAAGGCTCTGGGATGGATCATCTCCTTCCTCGACGGAAGAACGCAGAGAGTCCGCCTACCACCGTACAAGTCAGAAGCCACCGAAGTCATCTGCGGCGTCCCTCAAGGATCCTCGCTGAGCCCCACCCTCTTCAACGTCTACATGAGCCCCCTCGCGGCCATCGCACGCCAACACGACCTCAAGATAATCTCCTACGCCGACGACACCCAGCTGATACTCTCCCTGACCAACGACCCTGCCGCCGCCAGAGCCAACCTGCACGAAGGGATGAAAGAGGTAGCCGAATGGATGACGACCAGCCGCCTGAAACTGAACTCAGACAAGACGGAGGTCCTCATCCTGGGCTCATCGCCCTCCGCCTGGGACGACTCCTGGTGGCCTCCCGCCCTGGGCACCGCACCCAAACCGACGGACCACGCACGCAACCTGGGCTTCATCCTGGACTCATCCCTCTCCATGACCAGGCAAGTCAACAACGTCTCCTCGGCGTGCTTCAACATCCTTCGCATGCTACGGAAGATCTTCTGGTGGATCCCCACCGAGACCAGGAAGACCGTCACCCAGGCCCTCGTCACCAGTCGACTGGACTACGGCAACGCCCTCTACGCCGGTACCACCGCCAAGGTCCAGAAGAGACTCCAGCTGATCCAGAACGCCTCAGCCAGACTCATCCTCGACATCCCACGAACCAGCCACATCTCCGGACATCTGAGAGACCTGCATTGGCTCCCCGTCAACAAAAGAATCACCTTCCGCCTCCTCACCCACGCACACAAAGCCCTACACAACCAAGGCCCGAGCTACCTCAACAACCGTATCAACTTCTACGCTCCCAAACGCCACCTCCGATCAGCCAATCACGCCCTCGCCGCCGTCCCCCGCATTCGAAGAGCGACAACAGGAGGAAGGTCCTTCTCCTATCTGGCCGCCAAGACCTGGAACTCCATCCCGACCAACCTGCGCCTGACCCAAGACCACCTCTCCTTCAGGAAGAAGCTGAAGACCTGGCTGTTCGAGCAGTAGCGGCACCCCCCTCCCCCCAGCGCCTTGAGACCCTACGGGTAAGTAGTGCGCTCTATAAATGTCTTTGATTGATTGATTGATTGAAAGTGAACGGATGACTGTCTCAATAATCTCTTTATGAGTAAGTACATATGTTTTAAACTAGCATATGTGAGCATTGATGTATATAAGTGAGTATATATGAGAGTGAAATATGGAAGAGTTGCTATATAAATAAGTATGTATTTCTATAAGTGATTGTTTAAGAGAGTAAGTATGTGTAGGTTTATGTAGAAGTAAGTGTAGTGGTGTATATATAGCTGTATATGGAAGTAAATGGATGTTTGATTTTTTTGCATATGTGAGTATGTGTGTGAGCAACCCTATGGATGACTATTAGTGTGTAACAATATGTATAGGTGTATGAGTACATATGATGAGTGACTACATGTATGAGTGACTATATAGAACTGTTGGTGAATGAGTGGATATGTATGCAGATTTTGGAATTTTCTGAATAGGTTCTTTTAACTGATTTTAGTTTCTATTTTTCAATCTGTTTATCAAAGGTTATATTAGGGTGAGCGAAGGTCTGCCACTCTTTCACAAGGATGATGTCATCAGTGATGTAATTTGAGACGTCATGAGTGATGTCATGAGTGATGTCACTCACCATGTCATGAGTGATGTAATATGTGACGTCATCAGCAGTGCGCTGCGCGTGCGCGAGTTATAGTTAGCTGAACTAACTATAAAGGGGGAATTTCAATAGTTTTGTATGAGTGAAACATCCAGCTAACTATAACATGTGTGAAACCTATGGTTTTTTCAGTGAATTTCTAAGGTTTTTTAAATACTAATTCCTAACTATAACGAGGCTAAAACCTATGGTTTTCTCAGTGAATTTGCAAGGTTTTTAAATACAAATTCCTAACTATAAGATGCCTAAAGCTTAATTTTTTTTCAGTGAATATATATATATATATATATATATATATATATATATTCACGCTCCAAGGTTGTCCACCTTATGAGTAGCACGCGAGCAGCAGCTTTATTTATGTGTAGGTGAGGACGGGGATCCGCTCGTAGACGCCGCTCCGTAATGGATCTGCCCGACGCGTTTCGAAGCTCCATCTGCTTCTCTTCAGGGGCTTTAACGGAAGCGGTGTGCGTACCCGTTACACTTCTCCAATTTCATATAACTCACCCGCCAATGGGAGGCTCCAATGAGACTTCTGGGAAGTGTAGTGCGGAAAGCACACAATCAAGTCCTGTATGGACTCCACGAGTGGGCCCGTCCTCGATCCCATGTACGGCTGCTACTTCACTGCCGTGACCCCCACGTTAACGGGGTGGTGCATACTCTGCGGCTGGACTGCCGCATATAGATTCACGCTCCAAGGTTGTCCACCTTATGAGTAGCACGCGAGCAGCAGCTTTATTTATGTGTAGGTGAGGACGGGGATCCGCTCGTAGACGCCGCTCCGTAATGGATCTGCCCGACGCGTTTCGAAGCTCCACTGCTTCTCTTCAGGGGCTTTAACGGAAGCGGTGTGCGTACCCGTTACACTTCTCCAATTTCATATAACTCACCCGCCAATGGGAGGCTCCAATGAGACTTCTGGGAAGTGTAGTGCGGAAAGCACACAATCAAGTCCTGTATGGACTCCACGAGTGGGCCCGTCCTCGATCCCATGTACGGCTGCTACTTCACTGCCGTGACCCCCACGTTAACGGGGTGGTGCATACTCTGCGGCTGGACTGCCGCATATAGATTCACGCTCCAAGGTTGTCCACCTTATGAGTAGCACGCGAGCAGCAGCTTTATTTATGTGTAGGTGAGGACGGGGATCCGCTCGTAGACGCCGCTCCGTAATGGATCTGCCCGACGCGTTTCGAAGCTCCATCTGCTTCTCTTCAGGGGCTTTAACGGAAGCGGTGTGCGTACCCGTTACACTTCTCCAATTTCATATAACTCACCCGCCAATGGGAGGCTCCAATGAGACTTCTGGGAAGTGTAGTGCGGAAAGCACACAATCAAGTCCTGTATGGACTCCACGAGTGGGCCCGTCCTCGATCCCATGTACGGCTGCTACTTCACTGCCGTGACCCCCACGTTAACGCGGTGGTGCATACTCTGCGGCTGGACTGCCGCATATAGATTCACGCTCCAAGGTTGTCCACCTTATGAGTAGCACGCGAGCAGCAGCTTTATTTATGTGTAGGTGAGGACGGGGATCCGCTCGTAGACGCCGCTCCGTAATGGATCTGCCCGACGCGTTTCGAAGCTCCATCTGCTTCTCTTCTACGAGCGGATCCCCGTCCTCACCTACACATAAATAAAGCTGCTGCTCGCGTGCTACTCATAAGGTGGACAACCTTGGAGCGTGAATATATATATATATACATACATATGTGCACTGGAAAACTAAACACCCACTTCCCTTACAAAGAAATGGAAAGTTTGCATCTCTGCAGCCTCTCTCATTTTTCCCCTTATTCATTTCCCCCTCAATCAACACATCATCCACAAATACACACACCTACTTACTGCCTTTCTTGGCTGGGCTTATCAATTATTCTTCTTTAATTCAAATTTAAAGTGCAGGCTCTTTATTCAGCCTTCTTCATGACTGCTACCCATCAATAGCAGTGGGTAATTTGCACACTTCATCCTTTCTTGCGTCCTTACCACCGCACACTATGTGTACTTTATGCACTAGCTTGCTTCCTTATATGTGGTACTCGTTTCTCTTGCTCCCACTGCGGAATTCAAACCCCTATCTGTGTAATGAGCTGGAAATCCAAGATTCTCTTCACTGACAAGGCAGTGGGTAGTTTGTGTGTCTCCAGCCTTTCTTATTTTTCTCCTTTTTCATCTCCCACTCAATCAACACATCATCCACACATACACACAACTACTTGCTGCATACCTTAGCTGTAATTATCAACTATTCTTCTATTTCATATTCCTATTCAAAGTGCAGGACTTTATAGAGCATTTTTATTGTAACAGTACCCCAGCCGAAGGCATTGTAAATTTGCACACTTGCTCCCTTTCTTGGCTGGGGTTATCAATTATTCTTCAATTTCATATTCTGATTCAAACTCAAGGCCCTTTATCAAGCCTTTTTGTAGTAACTACTGTTGCAGGAATTCTACTGCTACACAGAACTGTGCATAAAGACTTAGGACCTCAATGAATTATGGTGTACCAAAACTCACCTTAGTACCCAAACCCCCTTCCAGACTAGCAATCAGTGACTCATTGGTTCTTCGTCCTATAGCAAAAACACCCCTGACTAGTCAACCCAGAACATGCGACTTAGATTACCTCAAGTAAGGTAGATAAAAAGAGCACTCTTTCATTATAGTCTTACACCAGTCCAAAACAGGGAGTAAATGAAAATGAAAAATTGCATTTGTATAGCGCATAACTGCCCTGAGGCCTCGCAGCGCTTACAGCACATAGCATAAAGACACGTGCAAGTTTGAAATGTTTTTTTCTAATGCCGTAATCTCATGCACAGTACCTTAGATAATACAACCAAACATATTATCAGAAACAAGGTTGTCAGCATTGTTACTATTCCATAAAATACAAAGGGAGAAAGCATCTCATATTGCTAACGGGAAACAGGTTTAAAATATACCTACATTTCACCCTCCCTACCTACCAGGTTAGTTTATAACTACAGAAGGTCTCATCAGATTACATGGATGGCCCCATACCTCTGGTACTCAGCAGTAGTGGATCACATTGAGTTCTGCACAAACTGTCAGGATACCAATATTCTCCAACTGTGTCTAATTTTGCCTCCACAATACATTATTAAACGCGCCAGTATCTGACGTGGTCACAGCTGCATATGTGTTATAGGTCGAACGTGCGAGGAACATTCCGACTAACAGACACAGTATCCAAGATAACCTTGATGTTCCATGCTCTCACTATACACACTAAACTAGCGAGGTAGTCTAGAAATGTAGCATAACAAATTACTCTCATTTGAAACAAAATACTCAGCCTTCTCTAAACAATATCAAAATTGCGTGTCGTGTGCAAAGCAGAGCAGGAAAGCAAAAATGGCGTTGAACCTTCTACTGAACCCATGCTAACTTAACACGGTGTGAGTGCAAGGCTCAGCCCACGACACCCTCCCTAGATAGAACCACGTGATATAAACGTGGGCGTACTAGGAGCGCAGAGTCCAAGCCTGAAAAGCAGAGTCAAGTTCAAATTTGCATAAAAAATTATTCGCTATTTGATAGAAAACAGTAACTAAATAATAAAGAATAGGTAGAAAAATCAAAGAGTCTTAATCCAACAGCGTATAAGCACAGTATGTAGCAACAGTCTCTAAGAGGAAGTCATTGTTCTCATCTGAAAACATTTCAGCCATCCAATTCAATAGTGATAATGAACACACATGTTCCTCAACGACCGGAGCCTCTATCACCATCGGAGGAAAACTCGGGTCATCTTCAATGTAACTGCGTGCCAAAAAGTCATGCACGGCTGCAAAAAAATTCCAACGTCCCATTATTCCATGTATCGCTGCTAAGGGTAATCCCACCGCCAGAACAGAGCAAGTCATGAACCACTAAGGGGCTCATCAACTGGTCATAATCCGCGTTGGGAGACACCGTACTGCAGAGACACAAATCCAGGGCCCAGTCGAAATCGCAGCTCAGGCAATGGAAGACAGGTTAAACGCATGTGAAAAAGGAAAATTGAAACGATTATCCATAAGCTGCACTCAATGTTGCCAGAGGCAGCGCTCCGTAATAACTAAGCATTCGGTTGCGGAGCAGCAACAGCCAGGACATATTGTCGTGTGCTGCAGGATGTGCATCCATATTGAAGTAAATAAATTAATGAAAGCACACCGGCAACCAATGCTAGTATTAAGCGGAATTCACCAAAGATGCTGGAAAACATTGAATGAAAAAATGCTGAGAAGGCACAAAATATACTTTGAAAAGAAGTCACAAGACCACTGCTTCTAACTTTAAAAAAGTAAGGTAACCCTATAGTCAAGGACGCATTAAAGATATTCTGAAGTAACTCCCCAAAATACAGAGGCACGTCTGTATTTAATAAATCATACACTTCTATGCGGGTGTTTGCAACATGAAGGACAAATGTTTCTCTAGCAGATGTAAGAGTTACCTCTTTTTAGGTTTAAAGCATTTTATTGCAAGGTTATAAAGGAGGAAAACAATACATACAACTTAAACTCGTCGTCAAAGAGATGCTATTCATAGTCTCTACCCCATGAGCGCCATCAGAATTTCAGACATTACACTCAAAACACGGCATAGAGCCACATGCCAGGCGGAAGAGCGAGGACGACTGACCCCAAAACCAACCCCCCCCTCAACTCAACTGCCCTCCCCTACTCGCCCCCCCGAACCCCCGCATCCCCCCGTCCCCCCCTCCGGTATGCCCTCCCCCCCCCCCGGGGTTGTACCGAGCAAATGTCACGTGCCCTCTACAGCATTTCGATGGGACCGCACCTCTTCTTCACAGATGTCAGCCAGGGCGACTAAGCCTGCGGAGCGGTCAGGGATGTCAATCGCATGAGCCTGAGGTATCGGGGACAAGTAATTTCCTTGAATTCAGACTGCAGTAAGGTGAGAAAGGGCTGCCACAAATCTTCAAATTTTGCCACCTCGCCCGCCACCGTAAGGGACAATTTCTCCATACCTAGAACGTGCCATAACCTGTGTAGCCAGCCTATAGTGTTGGGAGTGGTGGTGGTGCGCCAATATATGAGTATGTTCTGTATCGCTGAACCTAATGCAATAGCTATCTGCCTACCCCTCCTGGACCTCAGAGGATACATCAACCCATTAGGTAACCCCAACAGGACATAAGCTGGGAAGCGAGGCAGTTCAATGTCAAAACACTGGTCAACTTCATCTAAGACCTCCTTCCAGTAGGGACCCAGCAACGGACAGTCCCATAGGATGTGTGTGAGCGTGCCAATCTGTCCACACTCGCGCCAACAGGTATCTGGGAGGTTATGGTTCATTTCATGCAATCGTTGAGGCGTGTAATACCAGTATGTAGTTATTTTAGTGAAAGTCTCAGTGAGCCCAGTGTGGTAAGCCGAGTGACGCGCGTGGTAAGAAATGTCATCCCACTCTTTGTGGCTTAATTCCCTCCCCAGTTCTCGCTCCCAGCGCACCCGTCCGGGGTTATGGATGTGGAAGGTGGGGGGCTGCAAAAGCTTGTACAGGTCCGAAACGAGCTTGGCATCCGAGGAGCGTGTCGCTAGCCACATCTCGTAGGGTGTACGTTTCTGGTCGGCCAGATCCCTCACCTGCGGCTGCAGCGCCCAGTGGCGAACCTGTAAATATTGCATACGTTCAGTCTCAGGCAGATGGTAATCTCGTCTGAGGTCCTGGAAAGACACAGTCCCTTCCGAGCCATACATGTGAAACAAAGCGCAGCATCTGGCAGCCTGCCAGAGTGAGAACGCGCCAGGTTCCATCCCGGGCTGAAAGTCAGGGTTCCCGACCAACGTCGTAAGCGGCGACGGGAAGGTGGTAAGTTCCCGTGTAGCATTCACTGAATCCCATTCTCTGAGCGGAACTTGGGTGACCAAAGACGCGTAAAGGTTGGGGGGGCGATGAGCCCTGCGCATGAAGGGTATCTCCTGTAAGGTCCTGCCCGCTACAGCCTGGTCCTGAAACAGCCAATGTCTGTCAGATTCCCACTTGCTCCACTCCACGAAGTACCGCAATTGCGCCGCTTGAAAGTATTTTTGGAGATCCGGTATGCCAAGGCCGCCGGATTCCGGAGCCAGAGTAGACAAGGCTCTCTTAAGCCTGGGTTTGCGACCCTGCCAGATAAAGCGGGCGATGTCAGCCTGAGCCTGACGGATCCAACCCTTCGGTGGTTGAAGCGGTAGGGCCCGAAACAAATACAGGACCTGCGGCAAGAGAGTCATCTTTACCGCAGCAATCCGTCCCAACAACGACAATGTGCCCTTGTTCCAGCGGGACAATTCCTCCTTCATCTTTCTGCCCAATGCCGTGTAATTCGCCGTCACCATGGTGGGCAAGCAGGGCGCCAACCAGACACCCAAGTATGGGATCAGGTCTTTAGACCAACTCATGGGGAAGCGCCTCTGCAATTCAAGTCTCGTTGCAGCGGACAGCGAAAGGTCCAGGGCAGATGATTTCCTCATATTCATTTTGAAGCCCGCTACCGTGGTGAAAGCGTCCATCTCGGCGATGCAGGCCGGGAGTGCCTCCCCCGGGTCTTCAAGCATGAGGATCACGTCATCCGCGTACAGGCTGATGGTGTGAATGTAGCCCCCCATTCGGACGCCAGTCACCTTTGGGTCCTGTCGGATCCTCTGGGCAAACGGCTCCATGTAAAGGGCAAAAAGAAGCGGGGACAGTGGGCATCCCTGCCTGGTTCCCCGTTCAATTGCAAAGTGGTCGGAGCTGCACCCATTCACCCGCACCACCGCGGCCGGGTGTTTGTAGCAGTTAAATACGAGGGTGCGGAATTTCTCCCCTATACCCATTTTGCAAAGCACTCTTTCAAGGTAAGACCAACGCACACGGTCGAACGCCTTCTCCGCGTCGACCGACAAGAGCATGCGTTCCCCGGGGATGCGGGAGGCTTTCTCCAGGACGTGCACCACTCTCTTAGTGTTGTCTACCGTTTGTCGGCCGGGGACAAACCCCGCTTGATCCGGGTCCACTAGTCCCGGCAGATATTTCGCCAGACGAGTCGCCAGGATCCCCGTGTAGAGCTTGAGGTCCATGTTCAACAGCGAGATTGGCCGGTAGGAGCCGCACTCGGTCTTGTCTTTCCCCGGCTTGGGGATAACCGATACCGTCGCCCAGAGCAAATCCGGAGGGATGGCTCCCGGTTCCGTTATAGAGTCGCGTCAACAGAGGGACCAGTTCTTGGCAGAACGTCTTGTAGAAAAGTGGGGTGTAACCGTCGGGTCCCGGGGCCTTCCCGTGCTTAAGCCGGGAGATGGCCGCAATCACCTCCTCCGGTCGAATGTCCCGCTCCAGGTATTCCGCCTGCTCCGGGGCGAGAACGGGGAGCTCGACTGATTCGAGGTAAGCAGCCTCAGCCAATGCCGAGGGAGGCTCGCCTGCGTATAAGTCAGCATAGTATCGGCGGAATCCCTCCGCGATCTGAGGGTCCTCCGTAGCCGCCGCCTCGCCGGGAATCGACAGCTCCGCGACGCGCAGACGCTGATGTTTCATACGGAGTTTGTTCGCGAGGAGTCGGCCGCACCTATCGCCGCCAGTGTAATATGCATGCTTCAAGCGTAGCGCCGCATATTCCGCTCTGTCCATGTCCAGCGCGGAGAGTAATTTCCGGGTTGCCTTAAGCTGCCTCCAAATTCTGGGGGCTCCCGTCCTCTGATGCATCTGTTCCAGCTCCCTCACCTGGGTCGTAAGCTCATCCCGTTTTTGCTGTCGCTCTCTATTCTCCGCAGACGAGGTGGCGATGAATTCCCCACGGAGCACTGCCTTCAAGGCGGCCCACTGCGTCGCCCGGGTAGTGTCCCCATTATCATTATGGGACCGATATTCAGTAATCGCGTCACGTATCTGCTTCACTACCGCTTGCTTATGCAACAGGGTGTCCCTGAGGCGCCAAACTCCCCGGGAGGGTGATACCGGCGGCAGTTGAAAGGAACCCGACACCGGGGCATGATCCGACAACGTAAGAACCCCTATGTCGGAATCCGTCGCAAGCGCAGCCATCGGGCCCGTAACTAGGATGTGATCTAATCTCGCGTATGTCCTATGCGCGTGGGAGTAATAGGAATAGGCCCGAGTAGTGGGGTGCAGGCGCCTCCATAAATCATGCATATCGAGATCACCTAGGCGTGAGTGACTCAATTGCGAGAACTCCCCGGTGTGTGGGCGTCGCTGCGCAGATCTGTCCAGGAGCGAATCAAAGACCATATTCAAGTCCCCCCCAATGACTATGTGCCTGTCCGGTGTAGTCGCTATGTGTTCGAGGGCTGAGTGTAGGAACTGGTCCTGGTGGTCATTCGGGCTATAGACAGAACCCACAGTGAACAAGAAACCCCCCAGCTTGACCCTGTAAGCTAGGATCCCCCCTTCTGCTCCGCCACCTTGTGCAGGATCTCTCCCCTAAACTTTCTAGAGACTAAGATAGCGACCCCTGCTGTCTTAGTGGGCCCTGAGAAAAAAAGCTGTACTGGGAATTTCGGTGATCTCATCCTAAGGCAGTCTCGGGCTAAGAGGTGAGTCTCCTGTAAAAGACAGATGTCTGCCTGGGCGTTCTCAAGGAGGGATAATATCGCTCTACGCTTCACCGGGTTGTTCAGACCCTTCACATTGAGGGTGACTATCTTAAGGGCCATGAATAATCGTCTCAAGAACAGCGATCAGCGAGGCTACGTCGGCAGTGATCTTCGTGAGGGTCAACGGCGTGAAGCCGAGCAAAGGCAGTGACCCAACAGCACCATGTCCGCAACCCAAGACGTGCGGAGCGAAGCCATAGGAATAATAGCAGTAAAACATGACAACCCAGCACACGTCCCAAAGTCCCCCCCAAACAACCCCCAACCAGTCCAACTCCCAACCACCCCACCCCAAAACTGCGGGACCCGCCATCCCCCCGAACCTCCCCCCCGATCCCAACCCATTACCTCCCTCCACCCACCCGTTACCCCAACGTCCCCACCTCCCCAACTTCCCTTGAACGAGGAACATTGTCCCAGTCCGGTCCTTATCGGACAAGTCTGTGGTAAGTTATTCGAGTGGACGTCCAGCCACCTCCTGCACCCCCCCGCCGCCCCCTCCCTCCCGGAACCCCGGCACCTGCTGTGAAGATGAGGCCATCAAGATCTCCCCCCGGAGCGTGCTCAGGCCGTCAGGGCCACACCACCAGACGATGTGTCCCTGGACACCACCATTATCGCATCGTCCATTTCAGCTCTAACCGTGGGTGAGACCGGTCGCGTAGGTAAGGCAGTAGGCCGGCGTCGTCGGACAGACTGCCACCCATCTCTGGTGACGCGTCGGCGGGAGGGTGTGGGAGCGTCGCCGTCCGTTGCCGTGATCCCCAGCACCTCGCAAGTGTCTTAAAGGGACCTGAGCTGATGTAGGGTACCGTTCCAGCGGAAGATGAGCCGGAAAGGATGGGCCCAGGAGTACTGTATGCCTTGTTCCCTCAAGAAGTCTGTGGCAATCTTGAAGGACTTGCGCTTCTGAAGGGTGACCGTAGATAAGTCCTGAAACAGCGCCACCTAATGATTCCGAAAACTTAGCGGCTGCTGACGTCGAGCCTCGCGTAGGATTCGTTCCTTCAAGGGGAAATCCGGCAAGAAGGCCAAGATGTCTGGGGCCGGTGCAGAGGCCCGTCGCTGCGGGCCCACTCTGTGTGCTCTGTCTATCCTCAACGAGAAGTTTCCAGGTTCCCCTAAGATGTCGCGGAACATATCTCCCAGGTAAGCAGCCACGTCCTCCCCCTCTTCTCCAGAAGGAACGCCTCGGACTCTAATGTTGTTGCGCCTGGACCTGTTCTCGAGATCTTCCGCGTGGGCTTGGAGGTCAATTTGCTGGTCTCTGAGCCATAGAACTTCCTGCTGCAGGTGCGTGATCTCATCGTCTCGGGTGTGGCCAGCCTCCTCCACAACAGTCACTCGGTCACCAAGGGAATCGACCTCTCTTCGCACTTCACGGACCTCCCCCGCCACCTCCTGCTTCAGCGCTTGGAAGTCCTCCCTGAGGGTGCTGAACAACGACTCCAGAAACGATTGGGTCACTGGAGGCTCCCCTCCCTCAGCCCCTCGAGAGCTGGATGGAGGGCTCGGAGCGGGCTGGTTCCTATCCTGTCTGTTGGTCGCTCTGCTCAACATATCAGGCAAGGTGCGTTCACCTTTCTTACCTCCTCGGTTGCCAGACATAGCAGCGGCGGGAGTAGTCCGCGGCACAGAGGGCACCGACAAGGCCCCGGGTAGTGTGGGGCCGAGATGCACGTGTCAGCGCTCCTCGTTGTGGCCCTCCGCGGGCTGGTCTCAGCTGTGGGGCCCTCCCTCCGCGCCGCCACCCAAGGCGGGCGCTGCCGTCCGCCCCCGACCGCGGGGAAGAGAGCGTCCAGGGACAAAGGTAGTCAGGCCACACTGTCGCACCACTCCTGTATTAGATGTGGCAGAGGGGTCCGCTTGGAAGGGCCTGGATGGCCTCCCTCCGAGTCGCAACAGGAGTGGCGCAGGTCTATTCCCCTTGAGGCCGGTGCTCCCCACCGCAGTTCTTGTGCCACCGAATGCTCTCCCCAGGTCTATAGCCCGTCACCTGGAAGATCCTCGCCGGGGGGTCTCAGCGCCACCCTCCGGCTCTGGTGCGAGGCGTGGTGAAGGAGGGAGGGCCCCTTCGCGGGCAAGGCCCCCGGATTGAGTGTTGCCACCGCACCGTAGGCCCACCGAGGTCCACTGGAGAGTGATATGGGGGTGGGGTCCCCGCAGCTCGCTCGGGCCACTCAGGGAGTCACTGAGCTCACTCCAGTCATTGCGCCGATCCTCAAGCCAGTCTGGGGCGCAGCGGAGGGTTCCAGAAGTCCAGGCCCCGGGGCCCTCCGGATCCCTGGGGTTGCGTAGTTGGAGCTCCCCGGATCCGTCACGGTGGGTCTCGGCTGGGGATTTGATAGCTCGCCGCGGCTTACACTGGGGGGCGCTTCCCCACCGGCAGTCCCCGTAGCTTCGCTAGGGCTCCCGGGCGCTCCTCCGGCGTGCTCCGCAGGACAGCTCCCAGGCGTCTTCCGGCTCAGCAATAGGCCTCCCGTCCGGGGATCGCCCCGTCTCGGCTCCGCTGTGCCCTGGAGGGCCCCGGGGGTCCCCAGGTCGCATCGCCGCTCGGCCACTGGCACTGGGAACTACCTCCCGCTTGATCCGGGGGGGATCAGCGGGGACCGGCGGTGCGTAGGCTCCGGGGCTTCGGGAGCTCACGAGGAAAGCGTCCTCCTAGCTCGCCATCTTGGCCACGCCCCCCGAGTGACCTCTTTTTGAGACAATAGCGCTCTTATATGTCTCACTTGGTTGACTCTTCTTTCAAGGTCAGAATCGACGGCCAGATGGAAACATCCAGCTTCCCATGCAGAGGAGTAAACACAACTTTTTTATAGCAAACCACATGCTCAGTTACCGTAATCATGTAACCGATGCCTGCTAACATTGCACAACAATCTGCATTATTTTAAATTAAATAACTCACGTTTCCAGTAAACTGAACGTTGGTATGATAGCAGGTGTCACAGTGCCTTTCAAAACTCAGACCAAATTAGGCGCATCGTGATTATAGGAGCCATGCAATTGTATGTGTCTACAAATTAAGGAGTGATCTGGTGCTATTGTGCAATCCTCGCTATTCACATAGACTTCTTTTCCCTCCCTCAGGCACCTATATGTAAATGATAATAACCAAGCTTCATGCAGATAAGCGCTGCCTAAAGATCCATATCTGCCGATAGCATAGTTTCATGCAAACCCCAAACTTAAACATGCTAAAACGTAACGTTATGATACCGTGGATAACCCACACAGCTGAATCGGATCTCCAATGAGTGACCACTTGTAACCATTATCATAGCACGCCCTGTGCTCTGATTTGACAGTGAGACAGTAATCGCACCATAGTTTGTACTGCTAATCATTCTCAGTATACGCTACGAATACGCTTTCACGTTACACTTCGTATCAAAGCTTCAGTGTGACGTCATGTACGGCGCCACGTACGCAAAGACGCGAATGTTTTTAATTGTCTAAAAAATATATTAATGTATTTATTGAACATACTAACAGAACACATTATCTAGGATAATTATGAAAACATTTTTTTTTAAGTTCCAATAATTCTATAGTTCTTTTAAAAGCAAGTACACCAATCGCGGTGAAACGTCATGCGTACTCGCATCCTAAGAGCACCGTAATAACAGCGTAACCGTACGCAAAGCCATGTGACTTTAAAAGAAGAGATTTGATTGGTTCATAACACTTCCTATTACAACTGTTGAAACTTCTGTCCCATTTTAATAATTCTACTTTGACTTTCTAAAAAGAAGCATCTCTTCTGAGAATCTTGTCAAATAGAACAAACTTTACCATAATAACAGCAATAGACTCATCTTCCAGCCATTCTTCAGATGAATATTTCATTCCTAAATAACCTACAAAGAAGAGGAAAGAAGCTCTAATTTGGCAGTTTTTTACTTTTCCAGATGTGCAAAAAAGGTTAATGCTCCAAAAGTAACCTGTAAAATTTTTTAAACTCTTTCAAGGGCTGATCCATCTCAAAAATACTCCTTTGGCACAGCAAATATGGAGCGACATGTGAAGAACTTACACCCCAACAACTTTGCTCGAGCTGCAACACAGAGGTTGAAGGACAACTCACCTGCTACTGCATCAAGCACATCAACTGCTGCACCAGCATTTTCAGAAAACAGTCCACACCCACAAATTCATCCTGATTTTGCTAAGTGAAAATTCTATACATTTATTGCAGTGGTTCCCAAACTTTTTTGACCCGTGGCTCCCTTGACCGAGTTGGCGGGTGGCCGTGGCTCCCCACAATTTTTTCCCAGTGGGTCAGGCAGTGCACTGTGCTAGGCACGGATTTTTGGCTTGAGTGTTTTAGGCCACGCCCTTTGTTACATTGGCCACGCCCCTTTGAGAGCCCCCCCCCGTTTTTTTCTTCCCACTTGAGGCCTTGCATTTGCATGGATGTAGAAGTTGCTGACATTCCCGGTACAATGGTCACGTACCCGCAGGACATGGTATCCCTCGGTGCCCCCACCGGGGATATCCACGCTCTGTGTGATCTTGTTCCCATGCCCCTTGCCGCTGGCAGTGCCAGGGGTTCTCCGTGCCTACCTCGCTAGGGCTTTGCATGGCGATGGTGAATCTGAATGTGCCCCTATAGCGATTGGCGAAAAGAAGTACTTGCCCACCTTGAAGGGTCCGGGGTGCGGCACTGCCCCCCGGGCCGCGCTCCGGTGCGCCAGGCTGCCCCGGTGCGACAGCAGGTGGGGCAGGATCGCGAAGTCCCGGCCATCCATGCCGCATGGGGGGAGGTCCCGCGAGGAGCCCCGGGTACACAGCAACCCAGCACACTGCAGGGCGCTGGGGGAATTATCATAGTGCAAGAGCAGTAGACCACTTATCTATCGACACAAAATGCAAAAATGCAATTGGAATTTTACACGATGTGCTTTACAGCAGGGACATGGACCCTCTATGCTACTTTGAGCCAAATATGTGATTGAACAAACCACAGAAATCTCCCAGAACTGCATTGACCAACAGAGTTATGTTACCACTAATTTAATCCCCTAAAAATTGCAGAGCACACAAAGATCTCTTCAGCAGGTGTCTTACCCTGTAAGATATTTTAAAACGCAGCCTCTTTGTCACCAATTAGGTAAACTAGAAAAAAAATTCTGCCACGTGTCCTTGTGGGCAATTTCTTTGCAGTAGATTAAAAAAAAAAGTATACGTTGACAGCATACATGCTAATAGACCAAATTCAGACTGGAGACCCGGTCGGAATGGCTTTATTTTGATTGCCTCCCGCCTGCAATTGCATCTTCTTCCATAGAATTAAATGGGAGAAACACATTCTTCCGATTATTTTCTTTCAACTTTCCACTTTCCTCTTAAATATTTGCAGGTGTGGTTGGCAGCTACACTTTGCTTTTAAAGCTCCGCCCATTCATGACTCCAAGACCCCTTCCTCTGCCACACTCTGACCCCCAATCTGTGGGTTCCCAGAAGTAAAATTGTTTTTCAATTCCAGTACTGTTCAGGCCGATTCCCTGACTTGTTGTGCTCTCGGCCTTCGATAGCTGCAGAACCTGGCCTGGGCATCAGACATACTAGGGAAGCCCGAGGAGGGGAGAAATGTCCAGGCTCCGATGGATCCCTCGAGGATGTGCGGAGGGTCACACGGCGCGGCCGGGCGTCGAAGGCGGGGTCCGTGCGGCATCGGAGAGCCGGCCGGAGTCTGGTCATTCACACTCATTTTACATGGAGGGAAGACACATCCTGCGTGGCGCCATGGCACCCCTGGCTTCTCATCACGGCGCACCGGGGCGCCGCGGCGCACACTTTGGGAACCACCGATTTATTGCAATAAACTTTTGTGTTATGGGAAACAGTCTATTGACCTGATAAAACGCAGGAAGCAGGAGCATCGCTGTCCTCGACATTACTTTTTTTTTCTTTCTTTTGTTCCTGTTAGACACTTCCAACCCCCCATTATAGAAAAAAATTGCCCCCGGGATTTGCCCCCCCCCCGGAGCTAATTAAGAATAAAACGAACACTTCCAAACCCTCCATTATGGAAAAAAATTGCCCCCGGGATTTGGCGCCCCCCCGGAGCTAATTAAGAATAAAACGAACTTCTATTTTTTTTTCCTTTTCCACCATGTACGAGTACAATACGCGTACAACACGTTTTTTTAATTTAAAAATAAATAAATATGTTGCACCTAAAGATCCATGTTAGAACCCCTGAGTAGGCCTAGAGGGTCAACATGTTTCTACCCTGCCCCCTTTCCTTATTTTTCAACTTTGTTTTACTGTTTTCTTGTGACTCAGTGCTACCGAAGCACAAGATGGCTGCCAACACTTCCTGGTTTGGAGTGTTGACAGACAGTTGACATCCAATCATTATGCAGCTCATAATTGTACGGATTGCCATACGCATGCTGTACTTCATCTCTAGATTTCGCTATGATTTTACTTTTGATTTTCTCAGGAACTACTGAACGGATTTACACCATTTAGCAAAAATCACAATCTGAGAACCAAACTCTACCTCTCTGCTAAATTTGGTGTAATTCCGTTCAGCCGTTCGGGCTGTAGCCCTGGCTAAAGGTCCCTATGGAAAATTGCATGGGGAAAACACGTTTTGGGACCCCTCCTTTTCTCTCGGCCCCCACTTGACAAATCACCCCCAAACTTTCAGGGAAGGAGCGGAGCAGGCCATTTGTCACTGACCATGTCATGAGTGATGTAATATGTGACGTCATCAGCAGTGCATTGCACGCGCAAGTTATAGTGAGTCCAACTAACTATAATGTGGGAATTTCAATGGTTTTATGCAAGTAAAATTTCCAGCTAACTATAACTGGTGTGAAACCTATGGTTTTTTCAGTGAATTTAATAGGTTTTTTTAATACTAATTCCTAACTATAACTGATGTGAAACCTATGGTTTTTTCAGTGAATTTCAATGTTTTTTTTAAAGCAAATCTCTATAGGTATGAAAAGTAATATTTTTGATAACGAATTTTATATTGTATAAATATGATATATATTTTTTATTTTTTTATTTTTTTAAAATATTTTTTACCCGGAGCGCTCCCGGGGCGCGTACCGGTGAACGCACGGGTAAGCGCAATGTTACGGTGCGCCCCGGGGCGCGTACCGGTGAGCGTCCCGATAGCGCTATTGCCGCGAACGAAAACAACATCGTGACATATCGCGCAGTCGCTTGATGCGTCATATGACGCACTGCGTAAGCGCACCCGGAAACACGCGATCGCATACGATCGTGCAATGTCTCGACGCGCTTACGCCACGCGCCCCAGGGCGCGTAGCGCAAGCGCGTCGGGTCATGTGATCTGAAAATAACACTTTTCATTGGTGCGAATCAGTTTTGGTTTCCAAATGATTAAAGCCTGGATCATGTGACTTGAAAATAACACTTTTCATTGGTTCAGAACAGTTTTGTTTTCCAAATAATGAAAGCCCCACCTTTTTTCTTTATTCTGACTTTGTCCTTTGACTGAGGAAGACCTGTTTGGAGTTCTATCTGTACTCTTTACTTGTATAACATGGCTACAGTAGCAGCAACAGCTGGAGCATCTGCCCCACCACCACCACCATCTAAAAGACCACCAGAAGATTACATTGGTGGTCAAGAGGAAGAGGAGGAGGATGATGAAGAGGAGGCACAGACAAGGGAGTTCCTGCCTGAAGATAAACAGCCCTACAAACCGAAAGAACACTTTATATGGGAGTTCTATAAAATCCCGAGGGGTTTTAAGAAAGTCAACGCTGCAAAGGTGACTTGTTTAATTTGTGCTGCTGAACTGTCTAGGGGGAACCCTAACAAAAAGGTATTCCTTCGGGAATCATACCATGATTCGCCACATGATGCATTTGCATCCAAACAATTTTTCTAATGCAGAGTTAAGGTACCTCTGCAGTAAGCTACCCCCATCAACGTCTAGACCCTCAACATCAAAACAACCCACTCCATCGGGTTCGAGGGCAAGAGACACATTGGCTACTATCCAACCTAAGTTTGGCGATTACAAAATGTTATGCAAATATTGTAACAAGACACTTTGCTATGGTGAGCAAAGCATCGAACTTATCATGGTTGCTGGTAATAACCATAAGTGTCCAAAAAACCCCTAATTTTTCCGGATTTTTTTTATGCTCCAGTTGAGCCATTTACAATTCCCTGTTTTTTCTGTCTCCCCATAAAAAATACAACAAAAATATAAAAGTGTTCAGAAAAGCCAAAAAAAGTACAAAATGTTCAAAAAAACCAAAAAAATATATAAAACAAGAAAAAGAAGAAAAAAACTGTTCTTTTTAGAACTACCTTTACTTTAAAAAAATAAACCTATATTTTTAATGAATCTGTGTCAATCTTTTTCCTGCAGGGTACGCGTACCGGTACGTGCACCGGGGCGCGCACCGGGGAGCGCACCAAAAAAAATAGAAAAAAAAAATTCATGAAGGAGTAAGCATGAACACAGAGAGAGTAATGTTAAGAGAAAGAGAGCTAGGGGGAGCAACACAGAGGGATTGTTTATTACATAGTAAAAAACAGAGAAGGTGTAATAGGGTGAAAGTGAAAAAAGGAAAATGAATAAGGGAGCGAAAGAAGGGAAGAGAGAGGAAGAAGACTAAAGTAGAGATAGTGAGAGAATGTGAGTGGGTGTTGAAAGAAAAACAAAGGACAGTAAAAAATGGGGAATGAAGGGTAGTGACGTAACCGGGATAAATGAACAACGGTGAGAGAGGGTGAAAAAAGAGCAGTGAGTATAAGTAAAGAGGGGTGGAAAATTGAATTAGAATAAGACATGGGGAGTGATAAAGAGAAAGAGAGTAAAGGAAACAGTGCCTGAATGTGTCTGAGTGAAACAGCAAAGAAAGGTAAGTAATGCAGTATGCGTGACTTATAGGGAGTCAGTGGGTGTAGGTCGGGGTGTGGGTTTGTAAGGTGTGTCTATGGGTGTGGGGGTGTGGGGTATTTCGGTGTGAGTGGAGGTGAGGGTGTGTGAGATATGTGTGAGAGGTATATGGGTGTGGGGTATGTGTGTGGGATGTATGTGTGTGTATGGAATGTGTGTGTGTGTGAGAGTAGTGTATGTGGGGGAGGTGTGTGTATGTATGAGGTGTGTATGGGGTGTGTATGTGGGGTGTATGTCAGAGGTGTGTGTATGTGTTGGGAGGGGGATGAGGTGTGTGTGTAGGAGTGAAGTAAATAATTAAGAAAAACAGAATGAGTGAAGAAGCAAAGGAAGGGAACAGAAGGTAAGTGAAATAAAGAATAGGAACTGAAAGAAGTTGAATATGAGAGGGGAAATAGGGAAAGGGGAGTAAACATGGAGAATAAGAATAAGTGAGGGAAGCAGAGTAAAGAAACAGGAGTGAGGTTGGTTGAGAAAATATTAGTGAGCTTAAAGCAAAGGGTGATGACAAACTACATTTTTGTAGTGACACTTACCACATAATAAATGTAACTAATTCCATTTTTTTACTACACTTTGTATCTGTGAAAGAGAGAAGAAAAAAAATGTTATATTTAGTAAAATATGTATTTTAAATTAAAAGATACAAATGAATAGGTTAAAAATCATAACAGTGTATTTTGAAATAAAGTAAGAGTGAAGGACATAGAAAGGGAAATAAAGTAAGGTAGAATGAAAAAAAAAGAGAAAAAGAAATAGAAGCAGAGCAAATTACTAAGAGTAAGGCATATAGATTCACTGACAGAGAGGAAGAGAAGAACAGAGAAATGAACTGAAGGTAAGAAAGATACTAAAACAATGTGAGTTAGTAAAACTAAGTCAGGAAACAGTAGTAAGTAAAAAGATAATGACAGAGATGGAAAAGAGTCTAATTAAGAATGCATTTAGAAGAATGAGGAATAGAAGATAACTGAGAGTAAGTGAAGAACAGTCATAGCGTGAAGGGATAAAGAGAGAGAGAATAATATACAATGATTGAGGGAAATGGAGTGAGGAAGTTAGTAAAGAGACACACTAAGAGAAATACTGAGTGAGGTGGAGTACAATGAATGAGCAAAGGAAATGAGTAAGGGAGCAAAAAAAGAAAACAGAGGAGAAAACGACTAAAACAGTGGTAATGAGAGAAACTAATTTGGTGATGAAAGTAAAGAGAAGGACATTGAAAGAAAGGAAATGAGGGATACTAATGGAACCAGAGTAAAAGAAATAGGATGAAGAACGATGACAGAGGAGCAGTGAAGTTGTTGTAAAAGAAATGATGGAAGGTAGATAAACACAATTGAACATAACACAAGGAGAGTGAGGCACTGAGGACATAGAGGTAGTGAAAATAGGGAGAAGAGGTCAAAAGAAAAGAGCAAACAAATATAAGCGAGGGAGAGTGGGTGATTCATAGTCATAGAGTGCGACAATACTGCTGAGTGAGTAAAGAGGAATTACTAAAAGAGCAAAGTAAGAAAATACGGAAAAGGGAAGTAAAGCAGAGAGACTGAAAGCTGAAAAGTTATGCAAGGGAGAGAGGGGATGCAGACAGTTGAAATGAGAATGAGGGGTTGTGAAAGAAGTGGAGAAAAAGAACGGGGTTGAAAGAGAGTGAAAGAAAGAAATTATAAGTGAGTAAAAAGAGCTTAAAGAGGGTAGAAAAAGAAAAGTGAGTGTGAGACAATGAGAATATAATTTAAATTACAGAATAAAAACTATAGATTAACTTGTACGACATGTTACATAGTTTATGTTTGCTGTTCCCAGAATATATTGAATTTCACTTAACAAAATGTGAGTTCAAACTACTCATCATATTACAGCGGGGAAAAAAAAAACCACAATCACAAAGATTGTGTTTTTAAAAACCCATTCAAAGTTACAAATAACAAATATACACTAATCTTTGATTTACTTACTTTTCCTTTAGGCCAAATAGTATATCTTTAAGGTACGGTTCTCGTTGGAAAGTACTCTGCTGTTTACTAAAAATTCCATTTCGTCGACTTTCTAAAAGAAAAGCTCCAAGAACATCTGAAATATTTTCATTATTTTCAAATACTCTTTTTTTTTACTCATGACTCTTTGCTCATTCCTTAACTTTTCCTCTAGGCCAAATAATGTTAGATGTATGAGCATATTTTCAAATTAATTTAAAGAAACTCCGAAATTACCGTTTTTAAATAGCAAACTAACCTTTATTAACTGCTCCCGTCTTCATACGCCAATTACCTTTACTAATTTCGGTTCTAAAAACACTAGATATGAATTTTTTAAGTCAAAAGGCAAACATTGTTTAAAAGTCAAATGAGTATCGTTACAAAGGGTCCAACCTTTGCAACTTTTTAAATAGCATGTGTAATGCACTGATGTTGTTGAAGGACCGTCATGATAAATAATAGCTACAGTTCCAAATGTTCTTCCTGAAATGGATAACTGAGAAGCCACAATTTTTTTTATAGAAGTTGTCAATTTCGTTCCATCAGGTCTCCATCGTTGGAACATTAAAATGACATAGTGACCGTAACTTTGTAGAAATAATGTGGACAGCATTGCAGACTTACATTGGGTACACACCATATTGTGATCAGCTGCTTTAACTAGATTATTGAAAGACACTGATTTGCCGTCTGGTAAAGTCAAATATATAAATCTTTCAGTGTCTATTCTAGTAGTACTTGATGAAGTACAGTTATCACAGTCATGTTGCCATTGATAAGAAAGGTTAAAAAGATTTTTTATATCTACTCCTTCATCTTGCAATACATCAAACATATACATTAAAAATTCCTGACAATCCTGCTGAATTATCTGTGAAAATTGATTTTGACCAGAACATATGTCTAGAAGATTTCTAATGTCTGAAACACTTTCTATTTTTGCTCTATCACTGCTACATTTCTCTAACACAGAATTCAATAAACAGCAGAATGTTTGATCCCGATTTTCAACAATCTGTTTTTGTAAATTTTGAAGAAAAAAAACAACATTAACTACTACATTAGCATAGCAGTTGACACCAGAACTGTTTTCAAACTGAAATCCAACAACATCTTCAACAGAATCCTTTTTCTTTCTTTTTACAATTACACTTTTATATACTTTTTGCTTTTTTGCTAGTACCTCACTGCAATTAATCTCATTTCTTCTTTTTCGGCCTACCACACGTTTTTCAAACAGAGGATATTGAGGCAAATGTGGAGCATACTCTCTTCTTAACCTATTGTATTCTTTAACACAATCTAGATCAGCAGAAATCTGTGTTTCATCACACTCAATCAAGTACAATCCTGATAAAGTTCTGACTCGTGATAATGCCACATATGCCATACCCTCTTTAAACACAGAACTTCCAATGTTCACCAAAGCACTATCTACACTTAAACCTTGAGATTTATGAATTGTCACTGCATATGCCAAACAAACAGGAAACTGTTTTCGGCGAACATATAAGTCTTTCACAAGCAAAAATCTAGCTGAACACCGACAAATTTGTTCTATTTCGTCAATGCCATCAAATTTAATTTTTTAAATTACAATTCTATCTCTATTTTTGTAATTCACAACACCAACAACATGACCCATTGCTCCATTTAGCAGACCTCTTTCAACATTTAAATTCCTTCTCAAAATGATACGACAATTTAAACACACATTCAGAGTCTTTTCAAAACCAGCAGTTTTAGATATAGTCTTCTCTAATGAATCCAATTTTGATTTCAAATTTTCTGACAAAATAATTGCTGCTCCCATATGCTCTATTTTATCTATAGCTTCCAGTTTCACTATCTCTTCATTTTCTAACTTCAACATTTTGTTGTTGAACATGGAACATTCTTTCAGAGTAGGCATCAAACATATGCCAGATTTCTTCTCGTTAATTTTCTTAAAAATATTCTCTGGAGGAATGTTTTCATTTGGGTACAAATTAGAAATTAATCGTCCATGTAAAGCTTCTTTCCCATGCTGACTTATTTTTCCAATTCTTACATCTTGTAGAATATTTTTATAATCTTCATCCTTTGCCTGCCGCATATTTTGGAGTAGTTCTGCATATTTGAAATTTAACCATATATTAACGTTTCCAATGCTTCCTAGGCACTTCTTCGTATCTTCATGCGTGACCATTTTAAACACTGGTTGACCTTTCACTGGAGTCAACTGCAGTAGATCTCCAAAAACGATAATGTGTTTTCCTCCAAATAAGACATCATAGTCTGTTCTAAGAATTTCTTGCATTCTCAAATGCACAAAAGCAAGCATTACATTTGAGGCCATGCTTACTTCATCAATGATAAGAAGTTTCATTTTCTTCAGGATTCTCGAAACTTCACAACACGCATCTCCAGATAGCTTGTGGTATTGCAATTTGTTATCATGCTCTACTGGCAGCATCAGTAAACGATGTAAAGTAGTCCCTTTAATATTATGTGCTGCCAGCCCAGTTGGAGCGGTAATAACACAACACAGCGGTGATTCAGTCCTTTTCTGCAGATAAGTTGCAATTGCTTTAATCAGAAAACTTTTTCCAGTTCCCGCTTCTCCACTCACGTACAGTCGGACAGGCTTAAATGATGTACATGAGCACTCTTTCTTCTCATGACTGAATCCATGTTCAACCTCTTCTGTGACTTCGTCATATATCTGTTTCTGCTCAAGGTTTAATTGTTTCACCAAATCTTCTAAATTAATGATATCCTCTTGAGCTTGCTCCATAGCTCTTTCCACCTCATCCATGGCAGTAGCAGCTTCATTTTGGATAATTGGTCCTCCTAGTGGATCCTGACTCAATGAAGCAGAACTCTGACTGTCTTGAGAACTGTCTCTCGCAATCTCTGCAGCAATTGTTGCTTCTTGCTCTATTTCTTCATTCAACATTTCCAGATAATTTGGAAAAACAGGACATTCTATGGTATCCTTGGTTACATTAAAAGAGTCTTCATAACAGAGAAAATCTCCAAGTAGTTCCTCTTCTTTACGCCATGGTTTAAAGAGTTGCAAAAGAGCCAAATAGAAAAATTCTCTTTTATCTGGATTTTCACAACTCAATTTTCGATGATTAATCAAATGACCTTTTTTCTGTTTCACTAAACATCCTTCACATCCAATGACAGCATATATTCCATTATTGATATCTTCTCTGATGTTCCTCTTATAAATATATCTTTGCAGAACTTCATAGAGACAAGCGTTCTCAAGATGAGGACTTCTGTTTGGATAGTATGTATCCAACATGTTTGTCTTCAAAATATCTGTGCTTTCTGGTTCTTTCTCTGCCAAATACTCTATCTCTTGTACAGATTTCAAAACTCGATGTCGTGTTGCAGCAAGACCTAGACTTATCCAAATGATAGTTCTAGATTTGGCATAGAGACTTGCTGATGACAATTGATCAGAACATTCATATGCTCCAATTTCTCGATGCGACAACATCTTCAGACTGTAGCTATATAATTTCTTGCTTAGACTCTTTTCATGTGAAATGTCCTCCCACATTTCCTTCAGTTCTGTCTTTTCTTTTTTTGTGATGTAAGACGTCACATATCGAGCCACAGCAATAGAGTTGTCAGCAACGAATTGAATATCCATGTTAGCATTCCACATGGACAAAATCACTGGGTTGTAGTCGTTGATGTACTTGGACTCTTCGTTTCTTTTTAAATTGTATGCATTTTTTGGTGATTTCCTCGTCACAGTATGTCGCAGAGAAGACATCAAATTATTTACTCTTCCTTTAGAAATCACTGGTCGTGGAAAGCCGAAACGACATTTTGTGTAGAACTTGTCCTTGTTTCTGAATTTTCGACGACAGTACTTTCCACAACGATGGGATTGAAAGCGTAAAACTTGTTGCCTTAAACTGTTTTCTTCGGTAGTTTTCGGAACAGCACATGTTGAATACTCTTCAATGAAGCTCATCACTGTCTCATCCGAATCTGTTCCAAATTTGGGTGCATCTTTAATCCACAACAACATATGTATATGAGGAGCACCTCTCGCTTGATACTCCTTTCTCCAAAAGAAATCCAAAACCTCTCCAAGGGGAGGATTTTTTTTGTTGGTAATAAAAGACATCATAGCTTCAAATCTATGATTGAAATATCTGCATACATTCACTGGATCCAAAGAACAAAGTTCTCCAGCAGTTTTGAATTCTATATTTTGAATATTTGCATTTGCCTCTCGTAGAAATTGAAGTAAGTCGTCCCATGCATTCTCGGCACAGCTAAGAGTGAGGTACCATGTAGGAGTTCCTAAGTTTCTTAGCATACATTTCAATTCCCCATGACGACTGAACCAATACTCGTTTGTACCACGCTGACAAGCCATGAGATTGATTAAATGGGATTCCAAAATATTATCTTGCAGATTCACTTTCTCCATAAAGTCCCTTGCCGAAACATTTTGCAAATGTGCTCCACTTTTCAGTATATGGTTTACTGCATAAGAAAGCCCAGACAAGTCACTTTCATACAGTAGATGAAACAAATAGGGAATGCATTGACGAAACCTTGGATCTTCAGCATATAATCTTACAGTTCGGTATTCAGACGCAAGAATTTGTAGTGGTCGATCGTCATATCGTCCACCTCGACCTGTTGGAAATATATGTGGAAAACAATGAGCTTCCAAACTTTCTTCCCATACACTAATGGGACTTCCTTTTGCTGCTTTCATTTGAAACAAGTCAATTGCATTCCCCATCACTTCTTTGGAATGTAAAGGATGAACAGTATAATGTTCATATATTTCTTCACTTCTTGATACATCAACTTTTTCAATTTGGCCAGCTGAACAATCACTGTCTTCATCTGCAGCTGTTTCCTCTGCTTCAACACATACATGTTTGTAGTACTCATTGTTTTTGACCAAATACAACGTTGCCTTTTTGACTTTCCTAACATCCACTAAATCTTGCCAGATTTTCTTACTCTTTGTCGGAACCCCATTAACTAGAAAACCAGAGGATCCTCTTCCACTTTCTCTACACCAATGGTATCAATATTTGTCTTGAAATCTAGAGGCAAATAAACAACTCTTCCCTTTAATCCTCTCTGTAAATCTGAAGGAGGCAATTTCCCTATCTTAGGCTACATGCGTACAATAGCCTGAAAAGGATGGACACATTGAATCAAAAGTGACTCATATGTATTTAAATCCATCTTGTACTTGAAATCTGTAGATTGTCTTCCACATGACCTTGTTCTGTGTCAATTTCTACACTGTCCTCTTTTTCACCAAAATAAGAAATCTCAATTTCTTCACAAATCTTCTTCACATCTAATTCAGTTCCATGCAAAAGAGCAGTGTTTAATTGTTTAAGCTTAAGTGCTGGACTTTTTGTATAATACAATATTCTCACTAATTTCCTCATTTTTGTATGATGCACTGCTAACATCCTAAAATGATGAAAAACACTTTGACAGACTTTTCTAGAAAGACAAGCTAGTGAATGGCCTTGCAAACCTGTCTTTTCTCTCAGTCTGCAAGGATCTAAATCTTGCAACAACTTCCTTTTCTGCTTCACACTTTTCTTACTATATGTACGTAAGAAATTACAAAACAAATCAATTGATTCCTGTCGCACACTACAAATACGACTACACTTCCAAGTGTGCACTGGACCCTTAGTACGTTTCCCTACAACTTCATCAGTTAACACCTCTTCTGGTTCTCTAGGCACAAGTTTCTCTTTTTCAATCGGACAACCGTCTTTCACTTCATATGCTCGACCACTGCTGTCAACTGCATGCACTAAATCATTCTCCTGAAAGTAACTCTCCTCATTAAAAAATGGCTCACAACTTGAACTGTGCATCCATTCTCCTGAAAAAAATTTACAAAAATTAGTCCGATTAATTACTCTTTTCCATGTACTGTTTCATTTAAAAACATCAATTGTCTTGTTAAGTGTCCTAATTCTATTGATTATTAAAATAAATAATTTTTTCTTAACTTCAAAAGCCTGATCAACAATCTTCTCTACATTTTTCTTTTTCTTATAAAAAGCAGCTCTCTGTTTGCCTTGTTTTTTAACAAATTTAAAACCACCCTATTGCGAAACATTCGTTTACGAATGTCTCTAAACTGATTCTGCCTTCTATTCCGATACATATTATTCTCTCCTGCTCCAGTGTTAACATTTTTTGAGGGCCTCTCCTTCCTTTTCAAAATTACTCTCTCCTTCTCTTTTTCTACATGCTGTCCAACATTTATTTTTGTTCTACATACGTTCCGTAAAAAAGACTTAGTTATCTTACCAGGAGCTTCTTTCCTGTTTTTTGAAGTCTTTGTTGTGGAGGACTGCTGTAATTCCGATGCTGTTTTTGTTTTAAACCGTATTTCAAATTTTCTTGATCTTGAGGGCCTCTTTCCCCTACTCTTGAAATCTTGATTTCAATTGTCTTGACCTTGAGGGCCTCTTTCCCCTACTCTTGAAATCTTGATTTCAATCTGTGTTAAAGAAAAAAATAGCACATTATAGACCACTATTATCAAACAACAAAGCAATGACAAAAAGCAAACAATCTATTCAGGGTTACAGATCAACTGAGGATTCTCCAGGGGTGCAGAAGAGGTGAGACATGCATTGAAGAGTGTAGTGGAAGAGAGGTATGTCCACAGGTACAAAGAAAGTGAGACCTGTATCTACGAGTGCAGTAGGAGATAAGCTTCATGAAGTCTAGTCCACTGCACTCTTACACACAGGCTTCACCACTTATGTTCTCCAGGAAAGGCCTCTCTCCCACTACAGTCTTGAACACAGGCCTCACCTCCTCTTTCCCTCTGGACATTCCTCACCTCATCTGCACAATCTACTTCCTAATCTGAGGTAACACAGGTGACATGATTGTGAAAAGGTCACATTTTTTATGTAATCATTCACACACTATTTATTCTTTCTCAAAAATGAAAAATACATTACTTTGCCCCAAAAATGTTTCAGTAGTGTAATGAAAAGCTTATACATATAACCTTTTCTCTGTTTTTCAAATGTTATTCTAAAAAAAGATTATGAGACCTAAGCAGGAGTGCAGATGTAATGAAGCCTGTCCAGGGGACCACAAAAGGTGAGGCTTGTGTCCAAGAGTGCAGTGGACAGGACTAAAGTGGAGTAGTGTGCAAAAAAAAATGAACCTAATTTATAAAGCCCTGCATCAGTTTTGCACTGCTGATGCGTCAATTTTGTGACGCATCGGCTGCATAAAACATGTGCCTTGTTGCGCCATATTTAAAAAGTGACGCATGTAGGTAGATGTGTCACTTTTTAAACCTCTGCGCCACATTATACCTCTATCAGCTGTAATGTACACAGAGGAGGCATTCCCCCGCAAAAAGCCTCGTAATAGTGACGCAGTGAAATCTATGAGATTTCACTGCGTCACTTTTAGGACACTGTTACGTCAAAATCTTGCACCTGCCTAACAGCAGCCATAAGACTGAGGAAAACACTTTCACATGGGGCTTTCCCCATGTGAAAGTATGCATTGCAGAAGTTGCGTCATTTTTGTGACACACGCTTACAGATACATCACAAATACTGACTTATCTGTAAGTCCTAGAAACATGATGCGTCATACATTAAATATAATGCATCATTGGTGTCACAAGGAGTGCACAGTGAAAAGTGATGCATCGCTGTTTTCATAAATAAAGCTCTCAGTGTGCTTCCTAATGTGAGGTAACACAGGTGACATGATTATGAAAGCTTCAAATTATTTTACTTAATCATGCACACATTTTTTATTTTTTCTCAAAAATGTAAAAGCTATTAATTTGCCCCAAAATCGATTTTTCAATAACATTTTAAAAACACAGTGCAAGTGCCGGCATTCTGGCTGTGTATGGTGTTCCCTGAGTATAGACCACCTGGTCCTTCAGTCGTATTCGCCAACTAATGTGGAACTGCACGAAATGTCTATGTTGATGTACAATATGCTATCAATAAAGGTCTTCAAAAAAAAAAAAAAAAAAAAAAAAAAAAAAAAAAACACAGTGCAAGTCCTATGTACAATCATTCCATTTCAGTACTGAAAAGTCACTATTTTACAAAATACATTTCCTGTCTCTTGCAAACATTCCTACCAAGCATTACCCAAAAAATTAAGCAAACCAACAGCAAAGAAACTCAATCTGCTTCCGAATCTGAGGTAAAACAGATAACATGTTTGTAAAAGATTCAAATATTTTTATGTAATTAAGCACACACTATTTATTCCTTCTTAAAAATGTTAAAGCCATGGATTTGCACTAAAATCGTTTTTCAATTACCATTTTAGGAACAGAACACAGGTCCTATGTACAAGCATTCATTTTCACTACTGAAAGCCATTAATTTGCCCTAAAACCGTTTTTTATTTAATATTTTATGAACAGAGCACAGATCCTATTTACAAGCATTCATTTTCACTACTAAAACCCATTGTTTTGCACTAAAATCGTTTTTCAATTAACATTTTAGAAACACAGCACAGGTCCTATATACAAGCATTCATTTTCACTACTGAAACCCATTGATTTGCACTAAAATCGTTTTTCAATTACCATTTTAGGAACAGAACACAAGTCCTATGTACAAGCATTCATTTTCACTACTGAAACCCATTGATTTACCCAAAAATTGTTTTTTAAATAACATTTTAGATACAGAGTGCAGGTCCTATGTACAACCATTCAACTTCACTACTGAAACATCACTATTTCACAAAATACAAATCCTCTATCTTGCAAATATAGAAACCATGCATTTTCAAAAAGCATCACACAAACCAACAGCAAAGAAAATCAATGTGCTTCTTAATCTGAACTCTCTATCTAAATGAATCATAACTCACCTTTACAAATGCTTTGGGAGATTCAGAACAGTGTCAGATACACACACCAATATTTCTTTAGCAGAGCAAAAGGTATGTTCTCCAGGCACTGCAACCATTAATGGCACAGAAAACCTCTAATTCTACACACATATTGCTCATGGTAACCAATCAAAACTCTTCCCTCTCTATTTTCAAACCAACATCCTTCCCCCTCAGCCTTTTCTACCTGTTACCATAGCAACTCCCTCCTCACTGAGCTCTCAGGGTTAAAAATGTATTCTACAATGTTGCAAATGAACTCAACAAGGATGTTTGACCTCTCAATACACCAGCTTATCCGCTGCAATCTTTCTTTAAATGACTTTTTCTTAACCATTCAAATTACTTCTTTCACAGAACAGAACCATGCACCCTAACTTCCAGTTTTCAACTATCTGAATCCACCAATCATTGCTTGGGATTGAAGAGCACTGAAACTCTACAGGTTTTTTTTTTACAAACTCATACTGTTCCAACTGCCATTTCATTCCCACACTTCATCTGACTGCACCAGAACCTCCTCTCACCATGTATTCTGTCTGGATTATTGGACATAGCTATATCCACTGGGCTCAAAGGTATGCAGCTCTCAGAAATTTTCACAACCTTGATTTACCAAATGTGCACATCAAATGGATTGGCCAAAGAGGATTGAGATGTCATCAATTGATACCATTGGTGAAAACCTTTTTGCATCTGCAACACCCTAACCTCATAATTCTGCACTGTGGTGGAAATGACTTAGGCACTTTGACTGGGGTAGGTCTGGAAATGCTTTTAAAGGACACCTTTGAGCAATTGATGGCACTTTTTCCTCAAACTGCCTTGGTACATTCCAATATATGCCAAAGACAGAAATGGAAGTGGTCCAACCAATTTTGTCCACAATTTGAGAAAGCACGGAAACATGTGAATAAATCTGTTTCTGCTTACATGAGAGACTATGGAATGGGTTCAATATACAACAACAACTTGCGTTATAACATGCAAGATATCTACAGAGGAGATGGTGTGCACTTCTCAGATGAGGGGAATAGAATATTCCTCCTGAATTTAAGACTGTGCATTGGTACCTACTTGTAGGTACCTAAATCAGCCACACAACCCAAAAGCTCTTTTCAGGGCTACCCTACCTCTGATCACTCCAAATGATTATCTTTTTCTAACTTTTTTCACTATTTTTCACCAAAGTACGCTCCCCAGTACGCTTCCCGGTGCGCGTACCGGGCGCTCCCCCCGAGAAAATATTTTTAAAAAAACCAAATGTTGTCCTATATGGGCCTCCTAAGACCCCCTCAGAAAACCTATTGGGTCAGGGAGTGCCTACCGTGCCCCCTTATACCCATTCCCAACGTTGTTTGTCCGCCATTTTCTGACTCAAATCTACCGAAACACAAAATAGAGGACTCCCGTTGCGCTTACCGGTACGCGTACCGGGGCGCTCACCGGTAAGCGCTCCCCAAATTTTTTAAAAGTTAATTTACATAAAAACCACTGGAGACACTTTCACCAAATATAGAATAGGCCATACTACATACCAGTCCCTACCATTTTCCCAAATTTGGTGCAATTCCATTGAACCATTTAGCCTGTAGCCCTCTCTAAATATCCTGAGGTGAATTACTTGACAAAAACACATCTGAAATGTTGTAATTTACAACCAATTAAAATGTTACTTTCATTTTCTACTATTATTTCATGACATTTGATTGGTTATGTACATGAATATATATAAAGAAAGAGAGGGAAACACAGCCATTTTGACTACTACTTCCTGAAGTACATTTCAAAAGCATTTCCACTGAGAACTTAAACTTCTTTTTGAAAGGTAAGATGTTATTTTGAAAACTGAAGTATGTTGTGCACTTTAAGTTAATTTGGAAAACATTTTCTGATAGTTATATACTATCCCTCTGTAATAGTTATAGATTGAGATACACTTCTCTGTTATAGTTATGGATGGAGTTCGGCTTGTCTTGTATAATTATGAATTTACTTAGGCTTCATGATATACACTTTTTTATATTTCTACTTCCAGCCTGATACCATACACTGCCCAAAGATAACTTCACTGTTAAAAAATCAAAACTACCTGACTGAACTTAAACCCAACAGTGCCCTATCTCTACTGATATATTTATTTTTTATGCAAATTACAGCAAGAAAATCGAAGGAGAGCAAAATATTTCCTTTGAAATTGTTCTGGAGAGCAACAATGAACAAGGTATTGAACCCAATGATGACTTAGAATTCATGGATGAATCACGGGATTACGAATTAGTTCAATGTGTAGAAGCGGTAGATTCGCTAATTCAAAATGAGGACATTTCCGACAATCTGTTATTAGAAGTTCTGTTAAATTTGGAAAAAGATCTGAAAAATAAATTTATATTTAATAATTCTAAAATTGTTTGAGACATTATTCATTTTTATATCTAATTCATAAAGAAGTACCAAATTGATTATATTGTAAAGTCAGATTTATAATATACTGTGCAACTTTTTTATGTTACATAGTAATTTTGCTCATAGATACTTCCTTTCTCCCAATATATTATCTCCAATGTGTATTTGACATCTCTTTTTCATCTCCTGCCTCCATGTTGTTTCTGCTTTCCTGACGGACTATGATATGGATTCCATATACCACAATAACTTCTGTAACAACATGCAAGATATCTACAGAGGAAACGGTGTACATTAAATTTAAGAATCAGCATTGGTACCTACATGTTGGTACTTAAAACACCCAAACAACAAAACAACTCTAGGCAGAGCTACCCTACCTCTAATCACTTTAAAACATTATTTTCCTGTTTCACTAGGTTTTCCCCGTGGTACGCTCCCCGGCACGCTCCCCGGTGCGCGTACCGGGCGCTCCCCCGCGAAAATTCGTAAAAAAAATGTTTTGCCCCGCGGAGTCTTTTATGGCCCCCACATCAAACCCAGGGGGTCAGGGGGGTCTACCTTGCCCCCTTTTGGTCATTTGCCCCTTTGTTTTTTGCCACCTCTTGTGTCTCGATCCTACCGAGACACAAGATGGCGGCCGCTCCGGACTGTTTGGAATGTTTACAGACACCCGAGAGCTAATAAGCTTTCCGCGAGCGAACTCACGTAGCGCGCTGGTACGCGCACCGGGGCACGCCTATCGATATATATATTTTTTTGAACCTAAATTACTCAAAATCCACTTGAGCACATATCTTGAGACATAGCAAAGGCACATCGGGCTACCAGTCCCTACAATTTTGCCAAGTTTGGTGGAAATCCATTCATCCGTTCGAGCTAAAAGTGAGTTCGACCGCCCTATAGAAATTAACATGGTGAAAACACGTTTTGGGACCCCCCTTTTATCTCGGCCCCTGATTCACGAATCCCCCCCAAACTTTCAGGGAAGGAGCAGAGAGCCGCAAGGCAAAGTTGAGGAAGAATTCAGGCAGATTCCTCAACCGGCGCCAAAGTTATTCCCAATAGAATGTTGCAATTTCCCTATGGAAATCAATCCTAACTATAACTACCTACTGGCGACCGCCAGTAGGTAATATATATATATATATATATATATATATATATATATATATATATATATATATTACCTACTGGTGGTCGCCAGTAGGTATTTATAGTTAGGATTTTTTTCCTATGGGATTTTTCTAAATTTCTATGTTGAATGACTTTGGCGTTGATGGACGGAATTGGCTGAAATTTTCCTGAAAATGGCACATTTACTCTCCGGTCCTTCCCTGAAAGTTTGGGGGGATTCGTCAAGCGGGGGCTGAGAAAAAAGGGGGGTCCCACATCGTGTTTTCCCCATACAATTTTCCATAGGGCGGTTGGACTCACTTTTAGCCCGAACGGCTGAATGGATTTCCACCAAACTTGGCAAAATTGTAGGGACTGTTAGCCCGATGGGCCTTTGCTAGGTCTGAAGATATGCGGTCCAGTGCATTTTGAGAAATTAAGGTTAAAAAATATATATATCTATAGCAGCTTACCCGTGAGCTTACCGGTGCGCTTACGGTACGCGCACGTACGAGTACGGTAAGCGTACCTCAAGTGCACGAGCTGCATGCTGATTGGCTGCCAATGTCTGTCAACACTCCAAAACAGAAACTGTTGACAGCCATCTTGTGCCTCGGTAGACTGAGGCACAGGAAAGCAGAAAAACAAACGTGTAGAACTCAAAAAGGGGGCAGGGTAGAAGCACCCTGACCCCCTAGACCTGCTCAGGGGGTCCCACAAGGACCCCAAAGGCAAAAAGATTATTATTATTTTTTTTTAAAGTCGCGGGGTACGCGTACCGTACGCGCACGGTACGCGTACCCCGATTTTTACAAAAAAAAAAAAAAACTTTTTTTTGCCTTTAGGGTATTTGTGGGACCCCCTGAGCAGGCCTAGGGGGTCAGGGTGATTCTACTCTGGCCCCTTTGTGAGTTTCACACCTTTGTTTCACTGCTTTCTTGTGCCTTGGTTCTAACAAGGCACAAGATGGCTGCCAACACTTCCTGGTTTTGAGTGTTGACAGACAGTGGCAGCCAATCAGCATGCCTTCCCGAGAAAGCTGCATGGCCATTGGCTGTCAACACTTCTAACCAGGAGGTGTTGGCATCTATCTTGTGCTATTGTTGACAGACAGTGACAGCCAATCAGCATGCCTTCCCGAGAAAGCTGCATGCTCATTGGCTGTCAATACTTCTAACCAGGAAGTGTTGCCATCCATCTTGGGTCTTAGTAGACTGAGGCACAAGAAAGCAGAAAAAAAAACGTGTAGAACACAAAGAGGGGGCAGGGTAGAAACACCCTGACCCCTTAGGGCTGCTCAGGTGGTCCCACTAGGATATTAATATATTTAAACGTTATCCGCTAATGGAATTAGCATTTAACAAACCTTTGAAATTCAAAGAAAAAAACTTAGGTTTCAAGCCTTATATAGTTAGGAATTAGCATTTAAAAAACCTTTGAAATTTATTGAAAAAAACATAGGTTTCAGGCCTTATATAGTTAGGAATTAGTATTTAAAAAACCTTGGGAATTCACAAAAAAAAACATAGGTGTCAGGCCTTATATAGTTAGGAATTAGCATTTAAAAAACCTTTGAAATTCACTGAAAAAACCATAGGTTTCAGGCCTTATATAGTTAGGAATTAGCATTAAAAAAACATTTGAATATATAAAAACGTTATCCGCTAATAGAATTAGCATTTAAAAAACCTTGCAAATTCACTGAAAAAACCATAGGTTTCAGGCCTTATATAGTTAGGAATTAGCATTCAAAAAACCTTTGAAATTCACAGAAAAAACCATAGGTTTGAGACCATATATAGTTAGGTATTTGCATTTACAAAACCTTGAAAATTCAATGAAAAAACCATAGGTTTGAGACCATATATAGTTAGGTGAATATTTTAATCATACAAAACCAATGAAATTCCATATATAGTTAGTTGCACTAACTATATATTTCGCGCACCCGCAATCCACTGCTGATGATGTCACATATTACATCATTCATGACATGGTCAGTGACATCACTGATGACATCACTGATGACATCTCAAATGACATCACTGATGACATCACTGATGACATCTCAAATGACATCACTGATGACATCACTGATCACATCTCATTTGACATCATTGATCACATCACTGATGACATCATTCATGTGCTAATACGATGAACCTCTTCAGACTCTAATATAACCTTAGATACACTCAGTGTATACAGACACTCACACACTGTCACTCATCCATGGAGTTACTCACACACCTAGTCAGTCATGCAAAGAATCAATCTCACCTCCATTTCCTCAACTATACAGTTATACACACCTTACTTATTCAAACATATACTAACACATATTTACTCTCTTATACAATCCCTGATACAAGTTCACAATGATCCTCTCATGCACAGTTATTTATATATGCCAACTCTCACATGTACTGTGTTTTACATATGTACTTACTATGACATGTAGCATTGAGATATCCATTCACTCATCAATACATTCATGCACACAGTCAACCGCCCATGTAGCTGTTTCCACATGCACTCTTGAACTCATACACCTAGTGAATCAACTGCTCACACATCTATGCACAGAGTCACACACCTCCCAGCCACCCCCACACAAACTCAATCTCCCACACAAATACTTGGGCAACCAATCAATAACACATATAGCCTCTCGTATAGCTAATGATCAACACAAGCAGCAGTTTACACCACAACAGAAATACTGATGCACACATTCAGACAGTTTAGTCACTAACCCATGCATTTAGTACGACACATTTATTCACTCACTCATACAGTTAGTCACGCACCTACTAAATCCTTCATCCAGACACTTATACATCCACTCATTCTTCAATATGTAAAACATATTTAAACTTTACAGAAACACACAGTCACTGGATGATGTCATCAGTGATGTCACTGACCATGTCATGAATAATGTAATATGTGACATCATCAGCAGTGGATTGCGGGTGCGCGAAATATATAGTTAGTGCAACTAACTATATATGGAATTTCATTGGTTTTGTATGATTAAAATATTCACCTGACTATATATGGTCTCAAACCTATGGTTTTTTCATTGAATATATATATATATATATATATATATATATATATATATATATACATATATATATATATATATATATATATATATATATATATAGGCACCTCCTCACTTGCTCCTTTCTACACTTCTCTAGCCTCTTTCTACACCCCTGTTGCTTCATTCCGCACTTTCAATGCTTCTTCCTGCACCTGTCTTGCTTCTTTCTGCATCCCTGTTGTCTCTTTATGTACCTCTTTTGTCTCTTTCTGTACTTGTCTTACCTTTTTCTGCATCTCTCTTCCCTCTTTCTGCACATCTGTTGCCTCATTCTACACCTGTCTTGCTTCTTTCTGCACCCCTGTTGTCTCTTTATGTACATCTTTTGCCTCTTTCAGCACTTTTCTTGCCTTTTTCTGCATATGGGGTTGTATACTTAACAGCACAGGGCACTAAAGAAGGCGAGTGTGCCGAAATGCATCTGCCGCTGCTGGGATGTATGAAATAAAGGGTTCCTGCACTGCTTTCCCCTGTTGGCCTCTGATCTTTTCTTCGTGAAGGGATGTTTCAGGATATGATATTGCGCTAGCCAGATGCGCAATCCAGATGGCCCCGCAGCGATAAGAGTCACGGAATAAAGACTGGCACCTTGCTGCTCGCAGCAGTTTGACACTGAGGAATCAGTAAATTCCGTTGACCGCCAAGAACGACAGGAGGTCGTATGAGGACAGAGATATTTTACCTCGAGGGGGCACACAGTCTCGTATTTGATTCCCCACACACACGTACTTACCTGAAGGGACGGGCTGCTGCGGTTATGGGGACTCAGGGAGGTTCCTGCTGCTTCATGGATCTACGTTCCACCCGCCTCACCTGGAGCTGGCTCTAACCTACAGTTACCCCACTCCCCCATGCCACCAGCCTTGCAACGCCGGGACAGTGCCTGCTGGGACTTGGAGTCCATTGAACTAGACATGTGCTCCTATTGGTGTGATGACATCATTAGGGGGAGGGGACACAGCACCAGCAAGTATTTCACACAGGATGAGCGCTATGGGGTTGTATACTTAACAGCACAGGGCACTGAAGAAGGCGAGTGTGCCGAAATGCATCTGCCGCTGCTGGGATGTATGAAATAAAGGGTTCCTGCACTGCTTTCCCCTGTTGGCCTCTGATCTTTTCTTCGTGAAGGGATGTTTCAGGATATGATATTGCGCTAGCCAGATGCGCAATCCAGATGGCCCCGCAGCGATAAGAGTCACGGAATAAAGACTGGCACCTTGCTGCTCGCAGCAGTTTGACACTGAGGAATCAGTAAATTCCGTTGACCGCCAAGAACGACAGGAGGTCGTATGAGGACAGAGATATTTTACCTCGAGGGGGCACACAGTCTCGTATTTGATTCCCCACACACACGTACTTACCTGAAGGGACGGGCTGCTGCGGTTATGGGGACTCAGGGAGGTTCCTGCTGCTTCATGGATCTACGTTCCACCCGCCTCACCTGGAGCTGGCTCTAACCTACAGTTACCCCACTCCCCCATGCCACCAGCCTTGCAACGCCGGGACAGTGCCTGCTGGGACTTGGAGTCCATTGAACTAGACATGTGCTCCTATTGGTGTGATGACATCATTAGGGGGAGGGGACACAGCACCAGCAAGTATTTCACACAGGATGAGCGCTATGGGGTTGTATACTTAACAGCACAGGGCACTGAAGAAGGCGAGTGTGCCGAAATGCATCTGCCGCTGCTGGGATGTATGAAATAAAGGGTTCCTGCACTGCTTTCCTCTGTTGGCCTCTGATCTTTTCTTCGTGAAGGGATGTTTCCGGATATATATATATATATATATATATATATATATATATATATAGGCACCTCCTCACTTGCTCCTTTCTACACTTCTCTAGCCTCTTTCTACACCCCTGTTGCTTCATTCCGCACTTTCAATGCTTCTTCCTGCACCTGTCTTGCTTCTTTCTGCATCCCTGTTGTCTCTTTATGTACCTCTTTTGTCTCTTTCTGTACTTGTCTTACCTTTTTCTGCATCTCTCTTCCCTCTTTCTGCACATCTGTTGCCTCATTCTACACCTGTCTTGCTTCTTTCTGCACCCCTGTTGTCTCTTTATGTACATCTTTTGCCTCTTTCTGCACTTTTCTTGCCTTTTTCTGCATCTCACTTGCCTCTTTCTGCACTTTCCTGCTTCTTTCTACACCTTTGTTGGTTCTTTCAGCAATTCTCTTGCCTCTTTGTGCACTTCTCTTGCCTGTTTCTGCACTTCTATTGCCTGTTTCTGCACCCCTGTTGCTTCTTTCTGCACTTTCCAGACTTCTTTCTGCACCTGTCTTGCTTCTTTCCGCACCCCTATTGTCTCTTTATGTACCTATTTTGCCTTTTTCTGCACTTTTCTTGCTTCTTTCTTCACATCTGTTGCTTATTTCACTAATTCTTTTGCCTCTTTGTGTACCTCTCCTACCCCAATCTGCACCCATGTTGCCTCTTTTTACACCTGTGTTGCTTCTTTCTACACCTCACTTGCCTCTTTCTGTACTTCACTTGCTTTTTTCTGCACCACACTTGCATCTTTCAGCACCTGTGTTGCTTCTTTCTGCACTTCTCTTGCCTCCTTCTGCACCTCTTAGTTAGAGGTAGTTTTAATCCCCCTACCCTATTATGTACTAGGGCCATACAGGGGAGGTCATCCCAATCACAGGGGTACCCCAACCCATGGTGTACCCTAGTGTATGTAGGTGTTTTTACTGTATTCTAAGTGTCTTTCCGCATAGCACTGGCTCCAGGCCTGATTAGTCAGAGTCTGTTACCACCAGTACATGTCAGCAGAAAGTTGGGGGCACAGGATGACTTTGCAACCAGGCCTCTTTCTGCTCCTCTGTTGGTTCTTTGTGCACATCCCTTTCTTCTTTCTGACGAAGGCGGCAATGCCGAAAAGCGTTTGTTGTACTGGATGAGTGTACACCCAAGAAAATAAACCTGGCGTAAGGACTACAAAATTTCTGACTGGAGTGTCCTTAATTGTTTAAGCAGTCCATGGATATGGGAACTGTGTGTTTTTCTATATATTGACGCACTCCACCGTGCGGTAAGGAGGCACCCGAGGGAAAGAGGAGCGACAGTTGGTGGTAGAGCGTTTTCGTATATATATATATATATATATATGTAGCTCTTAATCCTCAAGATCCTCAAGATCACTTTCGGAAAACAGCACTCGTAGGCACGTTTGTATTACTTACTCCCGTTTTTATTTTACAGAGTCAACAAACGCGTTTCGGCTGCAAGCCTTCATCAGTGTTGATTATCGCGCGCATAGCAGCAGTGTATTTAAAGGGTATCACATGATTAATACATAACACAAAGGAGGGACTTTAGCATACATGCAAATAGTCACGCCATTTTAGAGTGTGCAAATTTACACCTGTTGGTTTACATGAGTGTCCACATGATTAACATTCTTCATGGACTTTGCAATGCTAGTTGGAAATAATGCCGTGTATCGGCTTATCATCCCGGTTCTTGGCATACCTCCAAATATTTTCGAATATTTTCAATAAATGACATACTATGAGATATTTTTGAAAAATCACAATAAGTTTACACATATATACGGTTATAATGATTCCGCCGTGGATCGGCAAGTAACCCCTGATTTACCCTTACACAGGGGTTAAAATCTAATATGTTGGTAGCTTGTCCGCGATGAATTATCAGCCGTCTAATCATACCCTTGGCCTATGTCCCTAATTTCAACGTTGACCAGCAAAACCTCAGCGTTACCAGTATGTTGTAATCATAGCCTCATTATATGTTGTCAAGTACAAAATACAGTAGTTTGCTCCTGTCTCTGTTGTGTACTTCATCAAAGTGTCTTGCGACTGGGTAGGAGGGGTCTACTCTCTCAATCGCTCTTTGGTGTTCCAGTATCCTAATTTTTAGTGGGTAAATTGTACTGCCCACGTATCTAAGACCACATGGGCAGACAAGACAATATACAGCAAATGGTGTACTGCATGTAAGGAATTTCTTAATGGGCTTTGTCATCTCTGCCCCAGCCACCCAATATGACATTGTCCTTTTGTTCCCTGCACAAACGTTACTTTTTCCGCAGGGGAAGAAGCCTTTCATCTCAGCCAATGTGTTTTTCTTAGGTTTCTTTTTCTCGAAATGACTTCTTACTGGGGTGTCTCTGAGTGATCTCGCTTTGCGGAAAGTTATTTGGGGGGGATGTCTTCCTTGATCACGGGATCAGTTAGAAGAACATGCCAATTCTTGGCAAATATTCTTCTAAGATTCCATGATTCAGTGGAGTAGGATGTAATCATCCGGAATTTGCCACCTGTGTCTGATTCCTTTTTAGTTTTAGATTGCAGCAGGCTAGCCCCCGGTATCTTCCTTACTTTCGTCAATGTTTTGGTTAGGGAGTGAATATCGTACCCTCTCACGGTAAATCTCTCGATACAGTTTTTTGCTGCCACTTCAAAATCCTCATCCCTACTACTGTTTCTCTTCAATCTGAGTAATTCCCCATAGGGGATACTTTGTATGAGTTTAACGGGATGGTTGCTATCTGCCCTTAAGATGGAGTTCCCTGCCGTGGGTTTGCCGTATAGTGAGGTGTGTAACTTGCCCTGCTCAACAAACACTCTCAGGTCAAGGTAGTTCACTGCCACCGGGCAAATCGTCCCTGAGAAGTGCAGGTTGCAGGTGTTATTGTTCAGGACCTCGGTATACCGATGAGCCGTCTCCATCGTCCCTTGCCACACGATGAAGAGGTCATCAATATACCGGTACCACCTCACTACCCTGCCTGCCTCCTGTCCGTTGGTCTCAAGTGCCATGGGCACCCGCTCCTCCCACCAGCCCATGAATAAATTTGCGTAGCTGGGAGCGAAGCAGGTGCCCATCGCGGTCCCGGACACCTGTGTATACAGTTGGTCATCGAACAGGAAGATGTTATTTGTCAGGCAGAATTCAACGAACTCCAACAGCATGCAGTTGTGTAATGCAAATCTTGCCGGTCTCTTGTTGAGAAAGTATTCAATAGCTGTTATCCCCAGTTCATGCTTGATATTCGTATATAAACTGGTTATATCTAGTACCATTATTAAATATGTCGAGTCCCAAACCAGATCCTCTATTTTAGATAGAAAATCTTTAGTGTCTTTCACGTGGGATTTCAGTTGAACCACTAGGGAAAATAAAAAACTGTCAATAAATGTAGACATGTTTTCTGTAAGTCCATTAATCGATGAAACAATTGGCCCCCCTGGTGGTTCAGTGGCATTTTTATGCAGTTTGGGTAGATGGTAGAAAGTGGGTATTGTCGGGTTGTTACTACGTAAGAAGATATTTTCTTCACTTCCGAGCATTGATGTTTTGTACCATTTGTTCACCAATTCATCTTACTGTAGTACACTCTCATTATGCTTTTCAGTACCAGTTTTTTGATAATAGTTAATGTCTGATAGTTGTCTTAAGGCCTCTTTGCGATAATAGTCTTTTGTTAAAAGCACGACGTTTCCGCCCTTATCCGAGGGTTTAATTATGGTCTCCTCATCTTCCTGTAGGGTTTTGAGTGCTTTCCTTTCTTGTGGTGAGATGTTGTCCTCCCATTTCGAAATTCTCTGGTTCCCTCTCATATCCACCAATTCTTTCAAGACTGTTTCTGAGAATGCATCAATTGCATCCCATGGCATTGCTGCACTGAAGGTTGAAGCTGGTTTAAATGCACTTTCTTCCCTTTCTTGTTCTATGTTGTTCCTCCTAGCTTTATCGACCAAAGTTCCGTCTTGTGAGCCCTGTGTATCTTTTTCAAGTCTTAAATTTTCAAGGTTTTCCACACCTCTTAGGTCCTCACATGATAATGTATCAGTTGCTGTCATCCTTTTCAATGTCAATTTTGGACCTTTTATTGCTGATCTGAGTTTATGGTATTTATGAAGTTTGAGCTTCCTAACAAAGCCGTGTAGGTCGATTCTTGGTTGGGTATATTCGATTTTATTGTTTGGGCAGAAGCTTAGCCCCAAACTTAGAAGTTTTTCTTCTGCTTCGGTCAACTTTCTTTGTGTCAGGTTTACTACCGTTACGTTATCTTTCAATCTTAACACTTGTAGGTCTTCTTCTTGTTTTTCCACGTTGCCCTCGTCCTCTTCCGGCCGCCTCCTGCCCGGCGGGTCCTTCGTTTAGATTTTCTGGTGGCTTCACCTTGCCCCGCGTAGCCAAGCCTGACGTATTACAGTACATTTGTGGTGAAAATGGGGAGGAGATGCAGTTTGACCGCCTTTTGCTTTCCCCGCTGTGGGTCTCTTTTGCCGATTTCCCACTGCTTCGCAGATTCAAATGTGACTTCAGGTGAGGTTATCCCCAAAGCTTTCTTGCGGAACACTTCCTTTCTCCATGCGTCGTATTTTCTTGCAAAGGTTAGCACTCTACCTTGCAAATAATCATTCTCATCTCTCGTGTATTTCTCTTGCTTCCTAGTCTTGATCTTGTCCTCGTATTTGGTCAGTCTGCCTTTTATCTGGTCTTTCAATGCTACTATTTTACTGGCATTTTCTTCCTTTAAAAGTTCCTCTTCTAGTATTGTGATTTCTGCTAGTGCCTTTCCCCGATTACTCCAGGCATATTTGACTAATATGTGCAGTGTTCCTTCGTAATAACTTGCTGTATGTTCCGCCCAGTCTGTTAATAACTGAGGGTCTGGGTTTTCATACGATGGAATGGTATAAACCCGTACCCCTCTGGGGACTCTCTTATCATCAATATAGCTTTGGAGGCTAGTTGCCTCCCACCATTTGCGCACCTCGCGCTCATATAGTCTTTCTAGCTTAGTTAGTAGTTCATCCAATTTGGTTTTAGTGTGCTGTTGTAGGGGTTGTGCACTGGTATTTGCGGTTACTGTGTCTTGTCTTTTGAACATCCCCTTCGCTGCATCTCTGCACGCATCTTCACAGTAAATATCCTGTGCCAAATATTACTCGTCACTCTGTATTACGGGAGTGTATATACCAACAACAGACGCCTACTGTCACCCTGCTGCTTTACGCCGCCGTTCAAGTATTCTGAATGCGCTCACCTTCGGGATTGGGGAGGAGCCTCCGATGACTTTGACGGATAGTGTTCGTTTGCATCGACGTCGGTAATCCTCTTGTCCCGTGTTCTATCCCGTATCGGCTGGCGTATCTGCTGGCGCATTGGCGGAATGGTTCGCATGCTAATCAAATATGCATGGAGTGATCACGAAAAATGTAAGAAGAAATCACAACTGTGGAAGACTCAATCTCGAAAGAAAAAGATCTAAAGGCCATTGAGGATTTGAGAAGCGCAATGAATAAAAGAATCAAGGATTATGAACTAGGGATTCGTAAGCGTAAGCAAACCAAATTCCAAAGAGACGAGCAAGATTATCTATCTGGTAGAATATTGACCTTTGCCCGGAAGTTTGATGCTACCAGAAAATGATTCGCACAAGGTGCAAATAAGATAAATAATGCGGATACAGAAGAATCGGAAGTATCTGAAGGTGAACAAAACACTGCTCCTGGAATAAAAGAGACCAGAAGCGTAACACCTTTTTTGGACGAGTTCCAAGTAATAAAGGAAACACGCCAGAGGCCACAGCAAAGAAGTCATCCCCCCCAACAACCAAGCCAAAAAGGAGGACAAGGCGGGGCAAAAGGGGTAAGAGGGGATATGCAATTGACTGCCTCACCGAGAGTGACCCGAAGCACCTCAAGCCGCAACAAGAAGAAAAAGCAATAACAACTGAAGAAAATAATGTTATCAACCTGTCAAAAAGAGAACTGACAGCGGAAGAACTAAAGGTCCTCAGAAAGGGATTACGTTTTTGCCCTGCGAGTGAATTCAATCTGGTAGACACAAGAATCGATCTATTTAGATACATCAGGAAACTTAAATTCAAAAAAACTTTCTTCATCATCCACATAAGGCATCGGAAGCAATGAATACCGAGAATGGAATAGAAGAAATTACAGATGAACATCCTAACATCTTAGCAAATCTCTTGCTAACTCCAACTCAAGAGATTTCACAAAGTGGACTGGCCAACACTCAAGGTGTTGAGGTATCTATTTCGCAAACACGAGACCCAAGCAATATGAAGAAAAAATCTAAAAAACTACCCATGGCACCATATGATGCAATAGATGTTTTCAACGAAGCAGTATTGACGGACTTGGAAAAAATATCAAGAGATAAAATGGATTTAAAATCATCCAACATCACAAGGAAAGAGTGGCAGGCAATAAGATCTTTGAAGGAAGACAAAACCATCAAAATAAAGCCCTCTGATAAGGGCGGAAATATCATGATTTTCAATAAAGAACATTATGAACAAGAAGCACATAGACAATTAAAAGACAAAGAGTGCTACATCACTATACAAAGAGTATGTAAAAAGTATCACTGACTTCCATGGAATGTTAATTAAATGGAAGGAGGAAGGCATGCTCAATTTTGATGAGTTCGCATTTCTACATATTGAATCACCGATTCTGCCCACTTTTTATCACCTCCCCAAGATCCACAAACATGCTAAAAGACCACCAGGGCGCCCAATTGTATCTTCAATTGGGAGCCTTTTGGAGAACACATCTCGTTTTATAGACTCATGTCTTGCTCCTATTGTCAAAGACTTACCGTCATATGTGAGAGATACCCAAGATTTTCTCCGTATTATGGACAATATCAGTTGGGATGAGAACATGCTTTTAATCACATTGGATGTTGTAAATTTATACACCTGTATAGCCCACGAAACGGGCTTAATGACAACTAAAAGGTTTTTAGATGAAAAACCTGAAAAATACAGGGCACACAACAATATGTTATGGAGCATGATACGCTTTTGTTTATATCACAACATCTTTCTTTTTTCCAACCAACTATACAAACAAACCAGGGGTACAGCGATGGGCTCGTGCTTCTCCCCCAGCTAAGCAAATTTATTCCTTGGCTGGTGGGAGAAGCACGTAGCGTGGGCAGAGACTAATGAGGCATGGACAGACAATATTTTGATGTGGATTAGATAAATAGATTATCTTTTTATCATTTGGCGTGGGGATCATACCTCGGCCGAGGATTACATCTCCAGGCTGAATGAACACCATGAACCTAAAATTTACTAGCACTATTAGTGCGACTAACATCTGTTATTTGGATCTGGAGGTATGCATAAACAATAACACCCTCCAAACCAGACTCTACAGAAAACCAATGGCTGGGAACGCTGTTTTGCATGCAGCGAGCCACCACCAGAGGAGTCTGATTAAAAATGTCCCCTTTGGCGAATTATTACGCCTAAAACTAAACTGTTCAGTAGAAACCGATTTTCAACAAGCGAAGAAAGATGCTAATAACAGGTTCCTGAATAGGGGATATTCCAAAAACTTATTGCAACAGGCTTCTGTGAGAAAGCATCTTTGATCAACAGGAGGGATCTCCTGGTGCCAAAGAATGTGCCTAAAGTAGAGGAGGAGGTGAGAATGATCACCAAATTCAATACTAAATCAGGCGATCTAGTCCACTCCTTTAAGAAAAATTGGCATATCCTGACAACCGATAGCGTCTTGAAAAAACATCTATCAAAGCAGCCTTTAATAACATATCGGCGCTGCCAATCACTTTCTGACCATCTCATCAACAGCCATTTTTCCCCTGAGCCACAGCCCACTAATCGATCGAACATAAAAGGTTTCTTCTCCTGTTTGCGCTGTAAAGCCTGCAAAGGGAGTAGGAAAATTTCAGAATACCCAGGTAGAACAGGCGAAGTGAGACCCAACAGGAAAATTAATAAACTGTTAAATTGCAATTCAGAATATACCGTTTACTGTCTGGTGTGCCCATGCAAGAAAAGATACACAAAGCTTAGGATATTAGAACACATGCGAGCAATCGTGAATAAAGATAAGTCGTATCCGGTTGCTCAGCATTTTGCTCAATTTCATGAGAGCAATAGAGATCTATTAAGCTTTTACTGCATCGACCAAGTAAACCGTTCAGAACGGGGGGAGACAGGGAAAAGGCACTCAGAGTTTTGGAGTCAAGATAAATCATTGACTTAAAAACTAATACACCATGGGGCCTGAATAACGATGAGGAATTGTGGGTCCACCTCTGAACATACACATGGGATCATGTATATGGCTAACCTTCCTTCTGAACTACTTCTGTACAACAGTAACTACTCCCTGTAACTGTAACGAAGTTTCTCATCCGACATCATTCTAAACTGATCATTCAAATTTGAGCCTTTAGCCCATACAGGGCTACATAATAAGATAGGGAAATAAAACAAGGACGTTTGGGTCTGATGTTAATATAACAAAGGTATATATGGGGATACAACCCGATAAAGTTGTATTAAACCAAAACCAAGTATGGTTTCTTCAGGACCCAATATATTTGTATTATATTTCTCTGAAAGCATTGAAATGAAAAATAATGTCTATTCGAATTATGAATTGTTTGGTGACCGTCCTGACGCTTTCAGAAGCGGTCGCTCCCCACACTCCCTGGCCTCCTGTGGTATCGTTGGGCTGCGCTCACATTGCTTAGCGCTTTACAGAACTGCTGCCTGCTTAATTTGAATAGCGCTTTAACGCTGAGTTTAACATTACTCGTTTTCCCAGTATTAATTTACTTTGATCATCTGTGCATTGCTCGCTCTGTGCCGCTCGCATTGCTTAGCGCCTTACAGAACTGCTGCCTGCTTAATTTGAATAGCGCTTTAACGCTGAGTTTAACATAGCTCGTTTTTCCAGTATTAATTTACTTTGATCATCTGTGCATTGCTCGCTTGTGCCCCAACCTGTTTCGGTTTTGATATTGCTGCCATCTTGTTTGTTGTTGTGCCTCGGAGCCCGTCCTCTCCACCCTGCTCCCGCCTCCCAGCTGCTCCTCCCTCCCTCCGCCCCCCCCCCTTTCCACATATGTCAAATGCATTTGCGCGCGGCGGTCGCGCCCCATGCGCGCCGAAGGTGCGCCAAAGGTAAGCACGTCTACGCCCGTCCGCGCCTGGACCGCGCCCAGCGCCAGTCACCCTGGCCCCCGCAAAACCCCCTCCACCCGCATAACGTACGATTCCGCTACCCTCTCAGCACTCAAGTTCGACCGCCTCCCAGACTGCTTCCAAGCCGCTCTGGGACACACCCATGGACCCTTCACCTGCCACTCCTGCAAGTTCGACTGCTTCAGGACCCACCCCAAATCCACAGACTCCAAACAGACCTCCGACACTAACCACCTGAAATGCATCCTGCTCAACACCCACTCAGTCCACAGACATGCCATTGAACTTTGGAACCTACTCGACAACACATCGCCGGACGTCGCCTTCCTCACAGAAACCTGGATGAACGCCTCATCAGCTCCCGACATCGCCATAGCCACCCCGGACGGCTACAAAATCATCCGAAAGGACCGCATCAACCAAACAGGAGGAGGCATCGCCATCGTTCATAAGAACTCCATCCGCATCACGACCAATTCAGAAGATAACCTCGCTACCGCCGAACACCTTCACTTCCAGATCCACACCAACCCCAAGACCACACTCAGAGGCACCCTCATCTACAGACCACCAGGTGCCCGCACACAATTCAGCGAAGACATCACTGACTTCATCAGCCCACACGCCCTCGCCTCCGAGAACTACATTCTACTGGGAGACCTCAACTTCCACCTGGAAAAGAAAAACGACAGCAACACCACCACCCTTCTGGCCAACCTAGGACTCGAACAACTTGTTGACACCGCCACCCACTATGCCGGGCACACGCTCGACCCAATCTTCACCTCCAGCAAGCACATCTCCTTCAACCGCACCACAGCTCTCCACTGGTCGGACCACAGCTGCGTTCACTTTGACTACAAAAAGACCACAACCCACAACCTTCCACAACCATTCCCCCGGAGAAACTGGAACAAAATTACCACCGACCAGCTCTCCATGTCGCTTCACCAAAACCCTCCTGCCAAATCATCGGACCCAAACCAAGCAGCCACCAACCTCACACAATGGATCTGTGCATTGCTCGCTTTGTGCCCCAACCTGTTTCGGTTTTGATATTGCTGCCATCTTGTTTGTTGTTGTGCCTCGGAGCCCGTCCTCTCCACCCCGCTCCCGCCTCCCAGCTGCTCCTCCCTCCCTCCGCCCCCCCTTTCCACATATGTCAAATGCATTTGCGCGCGGCGGTCGCGCCCCATGCGCGCCGAAGGTGCGCCAAAGGTAAGCACGTCTACGCCCGTCCGCGCCTGGACCGCGCCCAGCGCCAGTCACCCTGGCCCCCGCAAAATCCCCTCCACCCGCATAACGTACAATTCCGCTACCCTCTCAGCACTCAAATTCGACCGCCTCCCAGACTGCTTCCAAGCCGCTCTGGGACACACCCATGGACCCTTCACCTGCCACTCCTGCAAGTTCGACTGCTTCAGGACCCACCCCAAATCCACAGACTCCAAACAGACCTCCGACACTAACCACCTGAAATGCATCCTGCTCAACACCCACTCGGTCCACAGACACGCCATTGAACTTTGGAACCTACTCGACAACACATCGCCAGACGTCGCCTTCCTCACAGAAACCTGGATGAACGCCTCATCAGCTCCCGACATCGCCATAGCCACCCCGGACGGCTACAAAATCATCCGAAAGGACCGCATCAACCAAACAGGAGGAGGCATCGCCATCGTTCATAAGAACTCTATCCGCATCACGACCAATTCAGAAGATAACCTCGCTACCGCCGAACACCTTCACTTCCAGATCCACACCGACCCCAAGACCACACTCAGAGGCACCCTCATCTACAGACCACCAGGTGCCCGCACACAATTCAGCGAAGACATCACTGACTTCATCAGCCCACACGCCCTCGCCTCCGAGAACTACATTCTACTGGGAGACCTCAACTTCCACCTGGAAAAGAAAAACGACAGCAACACCACCACCCTTCTGGCCAACCTAGGACTCGAACAACTTGTTGACACCCCCACCCACTATGCCGGGCTCACGCTCGACCCAATCTTCACCTCCAGCAAGCACATCTCCTTCAACCGCACCACAGCTCTCCACTGGTCGGACCACAGCTGCGTTCACTTCGACTACAAAAAGACCACAACCCACAACCTTCCACAACCATTCCCCCGGAGAAACTGGAACAAAATTACCACCGACCAGCTCTCCACGTCGCTTCACCAAAACCCTCCTGCCAAATCATCGGACCCAAACCAAGCAGCCACCAACCTCACACAATGGATCACCCACAGCGCCAACGAACTAGCACCCTTGAAATACCATCAAATCAAACAAGGTAGCAAAAAAGCCCCCTGGTTCAACGATGACCTTATGAAATCAAAGAAGTCATGTCGCACCCTCGAGAAAGCCTGGAGAAAAAACCCAACCACTGACAACCTGACCACCTTCAAGAACGCCACCCGCAAACACCACCAACTGATCCGATCCACCAAGAAATCAGCACTCAAGGATCGACTTGACAACAACGCCCACAACAGCAAGGAACTATTCAACATCGTCAAAGAATTTACCAACCCCACCGCCGGCACCAACGACATCACTCCCTCCCAAGACCTCTGCGACTCCCTAGCTTCATTCTTCCACAACAAAATCGCCGACATACATAACAGCTTTGAAGACCAGTCCGGAGACCAGTCCATCCCACCCACCTTCGAACCTAATACCTCCTCTAACACCATTTGCGCCTGGAATCCAATCACCACTGAAGACACCATCCGCCTGATGAACTCCATCCATTCAGGATCGGCAACAGACCCATGTCCCCACCACATTTTCAACAAAACAGACTCCATTATCGCACCCCATCTCCGAGACGTCATCAACTGCTCCCTCAACTCCGCTACCTTCCCGGAAAGCTGGAAACATGCCGAACTTAGCGCCCTCTTGAAGAAACCCACAGCAGACCCCACTGAACTTAAGAACTACTGCCCCATCTTGCTGCTCCCATTTCCTGCAAAAGTCATTGAGAAAGCCGTCAACAGTCAGCTCGCCACCTTCCTCGAATCCAACAAATCCCTCGACCCCTCACAGTCCGGCTTCCGAGCCAAACACAGCACCGAAACCGCCCTCATCGCAGCAACAGACAACATTCGAACACTACTAGACAACGGAGAAACAGTTGCCCTCATCCTACTTGCCCTCTCCGCAGCCTTCGACCAAGTCTGTCATAGCACCCTCATACAACGCCTCAGCAACGTCGGAATACAAGGAAAAGCATTGGACTGGAACATCTCGTTCCTCGCCGGAAGAACCCAGAGAGTCCGCCTCCCCCCTTTCAGATCAGAGGCCACTGAAGTCATCTGCGGCGTACCACAAGGATCATCTCTCAGTCCCACCCTCTTCAACGTATACATTAGTCCCCTCGCATCCATCGCGCGCCAACACAACCTCAACATCATCTCCTACGCAGACGACACCCAGCTGATACTCTCCCTCACCAAAGACCCAAACACCACCAAAACCAACTTACACGAAGGAATGAAAGATGTAGCCGAGTGGATGAAGAACAGCCGCTTAAAACTGGACAAAACGGAAGTCCTCATCTTAGGATCATCCCCCTCCGCTTGGGACGACTCTTGGTGGCCTCCGGCCCTGGGAACAGCACCCATACCAACGGACCACGCACGTAACCTGGGCTTCATCCTGGACTCCTCCCTCTCGATGACCAGACAAGTCAACGCCGTCTCATCATCATGCTTCAACATCCTACGCATGCTCCAAAAAATATTCCGTTGGATCCCCACCGAATCAAGAAAAACGGTCACCCACGCACTGGTCACAAGCCGACTGGACTACAGAAACACCCTTTACGCCGGAACAGCAGCCAAACTACAGAAAAAACTCCAACGCATCCAAAACGCCTCAGCCAGACTCATACTAGACATCCCCCGCCAAGCTCACATTTCCGGTCACCTGAAAGACCTCCACTGGCTCCCCGTCAACAAGAGAATAACGTTCCGACTCCTCACCCACGCACACAAAGCCCTCTACGACCTAGGACCCGAATGCCTCAACACGCGCTTGTCCTTTTACACCCCCACCCGCCAACTACGATCGTCCAATCAAGCCCTCGCCGCTATCCCGCGCATCCATAGATCCACCATGGGGGGAAGATCCTTCTCCTACTTAGCGGCCAAAACCTGGAATTCTCTCCCCACCCACCTCCGCCTTACAGAGAACCTCCTCTCCTTCAGAAAGCTACTAAAAACCTGGATATTCGATAAGTAAAGCAACCCCCCTCCCTCAAGCGCCTTGAGACCCTCTGGGTGAGTAGTGCGCTATACACATTTCTGAACTTTGAACTTTGTCTGTAACGGTTTTAATTGAGCACTAAGCACTTTATTTGATCACGCCATTGCCTATGCTTTACTCTGTAAATAGAGGATAAATACACGTTGAAAGATGGCCGCCACATTAACATAATGGTACATCATCGATGTTAATGATTTCTGTTTCGGCCAATAGGCTTTAAATGGCGTCACTTTACAAACACAAACTGACACTGACGAAGCTGGATTAGCGAAACACGTCTGTCAGGGGTGAAGGGGGGTCTGCATTAAATTATTTTTACAATCGGATTCCAGCGTGCTTGCCATTATTTCAACTGGACAGTTGGATGTGTTGCAATATATATATATATATATATATATCTATATCTATATATATATATATATATATATATATGCACGCTCCGTTTCACACCAAGGAAAACGAGTCACTCATCTCAGCGGGTGCTTTAAACCGCGTTGGTGTCCGCGGTAGAATACAGAAGCTCCAGATTGTCCCAAAAGATTCCCAGCCGGGTTATTCAGAACAAATAAGCACTCCCAAGCGTGACAGTTGCTTTAAGCAGGGGTTGGTTTTATTTTCGCTAGACGCGTTTCTGGAGATAGCACTCCCTTCGTCAGTATTTCTTACAAAGCGAACAACAACTGAGTCCTTATCTATGTTTACCCATGAATCATCTTTTGGGACAATCTGGAGCTTCTATATATATATATATATATATATATATATATTGCAGTACTCCATCCACCGACAATCCAATGCCACACAACGGATCAGGATAGACACGCGGACCCAAAATTTCTTTTGTGCTTATTTATTTAAAGTTTCTGCCCTGCATCCCGTGCCGCCATGACGCGTTTCGGTCCGACCTGGACCTTGATCACATGACCATATATGATATATATATACCAGCTCCGGCGCATGCATGTTTAGCACACGAAGGCACTCTGGGGCAGTGATTTGAAACACCTTTATTAACAGACGTGTTTCAGCATTCAGCTTTCTTCAGTGCTTTAAGCTGTAAACATCTTGTGCACAGCGTTACATTTTTAAATAGGAAAATGTCTCTCCTGATTGGCGCTCTTACGATGTGGCAATTAAAACAGGACTTGCGATGTACGCTCCATATGACCGCCATACTTAAGGGGTAATGTTTAAATTTTTAAAGATGTTTCTCCATTACGGTACCAGTTGAAAAAGTCTAAATAATGCTTACTTGTGGGGTGTTTTATGGAAATTCAGTCCGTTATGATATCTGTAACCACTCAAGCGCTGTGCATGGTTTGCCCCTCACCACCATATATATATGCACTGAGAAAACCATAGGTTTCAGAGGTATTATAGTTCGCTTCACTCATACAAAACCATTGAAATTCCTCCTTTATAGTTATTTGTACTAACTGTAACTCTCGCCAGGAGTGCGCATGCGCAGGCTCCCACGCATGCGCAGTTTCAAATAAGAAGCCGGACCGGGATGTTTGCAGCGCAATAATAAGGTAAGTTTTCTTTTAACCTTATTTCCAGCTTTAAAATATAATTAATAGGCGGGCAGGAAGGCGGGCGGGAAGCGGGAGGCCGGCGAGAGGCGGGCGGGCTGGCTCTGCAAAACGGAAATATCGCGGAGAGGCACAGAGATTTGGTCAATCTCCGTGCCTCTCCGTGATAGTCCATTCCGCAAATTCCACCCACCCCTACCGAAGATATGCTATACACAACTCACTATACAAACCAAAAACTTTTCCGTGTATAGATATACTATTGATACGTGTAGTGTACTGCATAGTGGATGCAACCTTATCATCTCAGACTCTGGAGAATATCTCAGTCATGTAACTGTGTTGTCTCCCCCCAACAACGCCCATGACAGCAAAGAGCTCTTCACTATCGTCAAGGAGTACTCCAACCCCAGCACCGGCACCAACGACATCACTCCGTCACAAGACCTCTGCGACTCCCTCGCCTCGTTCTTCCACCGCAAGATCGCCGACATCCACAACAGCTTCGGCGTCCCACCCACGCACCCAACTGTGGAACCAACGCCCCCCACCGCCACCCTTCGCACCTGGACCACGGTGACCACCGAAGACACAGCCCGCACGATGAACACCATCCACTCCGTATCACCGACCGACCCCTGCCCACACCACGTCTTCAACAAGGCCGACTCCACCATCGCACCCCAACTCCGGAACATCATCAACGCCTCCTTCAACACCGCCACCTTCCCGGAGAGCTGGAAGCACGCCGAGATCAGCGCCCTCCTGAAGAAACCTACAGCGGACCCCACCGATCTCAAAAACTTCCGCCCCATCTCGCTCCTCCCTTTTCCTGCTAAAGTCATCGAGAAGATCGTCAACAGACAGCTGACCGCCTTCCTTGAGACAAACGGATCCCTCGACCCCTCACAGTCCGGTTTCAGAGCCAACCACAGCACCGAGACCGCCCTCATCGCAGCCACCGACGACATCCGGACCCTGCTCGACAAGGGGGAAACAGTGGCCCTCATCCTCCTGGACCGCTCCGCTGCGTTCAACACGGTCTGCCACCGCACCCTAGTCCAGCGCCTCAGCAACATCAGTATCCAAGAGAAGGCACTGGAGTGGATCATCTCGTTCCTCGCCGGAAGAACCCAAAGAGTCCGCCTCCCCCCGTTTCGCTCCGAGGCCACCGAAGTCATCTGCGGCGTCCCGCAAGGATCTTCACTCAGCCCCACCCTCTTCAACATCTACATGAAACCTCTCGCAGCCATCGCACGCCAGCACAACCTCAACATCATCTCTTATGCCGACGACACCCAGCTGATCCTCTCCCTCACCAGAGACCCCGACACCGCCAGAACCTGCCTACATGAAGGGATGAAAGACGTCGCCGAGTGGATGAAGGACAGCCGCCTGAAACTGAACTCGGACAAGACGGAAGTCCTCATCCTGCAATCTTCGCCCTCCGCCTGGGACGACTCCTGGTGGCCCCCAGCCCTGGGCACCGCACCCAAGCCAACCGACCACGCACGCAACCTGGGCTTCATCCTGGACCCCTCCCTCTCGATGACCAGACAAGTCAACGCCATCTCCTCATCTTGCTTTAACACCCTGCGTATGCTTCGCAAGATCTTCCGCTGGATCCCGACCGAGACCAGGCACTCGTCACCAGCCGACTGGACTACGGAAACGCCCTCTACGCCGGAACCACAGCCAAGCTACAGAAAAGACTCCAGCGCATCCATAACGCCTCCGCCCGACTCATCCTGGATGTCCCCCGACGCAGCCACATCTCCAGCCACCTGAGGAACCTGCACTGGCTCCCCGTCGACAAGAGGATCACGTTCCGGCTCCTCACCCACGCACACAAGTCTCTCCACGACCTGGGCCCCAAGTACCTCAACGACCGCCTGACCTTCTACACGCCCACCCACCAGCTACGGTCCACCAGCCTCGCCCTCGCAGCCGTACCACGCATCCGAAGAGCCACCGCCAGAGGAAGATCCTTCTCTTACCTGGCTGCCAAGACTTGGAACTCCCTCCCCATTCACCTTCGGCTGACCCAGGACCATCTCGCCTTCAGGAAACAACTCAAGACCTGGCTGTTCGAGCAGTAGCATACCCCTCCCCCCAAGCGCCTTGAGACCCTCCCGGGTGAGTAGTGCGCTATACAAATGGCATGATTGATTGATTGATTGACTTAAAGCAGAAGCGGAATGGGCTGGTCCAACGTACGCAACTCCAGCATAGGAGTATAATTAATTAGGCTACACCTTGGGCGTGGTTCACTTCTGCAAACAGAAAAGACTCTGCCACAGCGAAGGTCCTCACCCTGCCACGTGGCTGCCGCCATGACCACGTGCCTCCTTGATACAGGCCCATTGCGAACTCAGCACCTCAGACTTATGTCTGTATCGACTACTGCCTTCGATCTACACTGCGGACAGCAGGGTTCACAACTTGATTTCACATTTGGATCTACACTATGAACAGCATTGAAGTTAGCCTTGATTTATGTAAGGCAGAGACAATTATACTCTTTGTCCTCAGACTTTGTTAAAATAGGTGACAAAAATTCTTCATCGATATGTGTGCTGACTACTGCCTTCGATCTACTGTGCAGTCGGTAGAGTTTACAACTTGATACCAGTTTTGCATCAGCACTACAGACAACACTGAATTCAGTCTTGATTTATTTAAGGCAGAGACAATTGTACGCAGTCCTCAGATTTTGTTAAAGGATGCGAGAAAAAACATTCCTCATTGTCTGTACTGACTACTGCCTTTGATCTACAGTGCGGTCAGTAGAGTTTACAACTTGATACCAGTTTCGCATCAGCACTACAGACAACATAGAATCCAGTCTCGATTTATTTAAGGCAGAGACAATTGTACGCAGTCCTCAGATTTTGTTAAAGGATGCGAGAAAAAACATTCCTCATTGTCTGTACTGACTACTGCCTTTGATCTACAGTGCGGTCAGTAGAGTTTACAACTTGATACCAGTTTCGCATCAGCACTACAGACAACATAGAATCCAGTCTCGATTTATTTAAGGCAGAGACAATTGTACTCAGTCCTCAGATTTTGTTAAAATATGTGACAAAAAGCATTCCTCGATGATTGTGTCAACTACTGCCTTAGATCTACACGGCGGAAAACAGGGTTCACAACTTGAATTCAGCTTTGCATCTACACTACGGACAGTAGGGAATTCATCCTTGATTTATTTAATGCAGATACAATTGTACTGTATGTGTTCAGATTTTGGTAAAATAAGTGACAAAAATCATTCGTCGATATCTTGAATTCAGCTTTGAATCTATACTACAGCATGAAATTGAGCCTTGATTTTTTTAAGGTACAGATAATTGTACTTTATGTTCTCAGATTTTGTTAAAGGATACGACAAAAATAATTTTTGGATGTCTGTGCTGACTACTGCCTTCAATCTACATTGTGAGGGCTCACGATTGCACATGACACATTCCAGTAGGCAAGAGACATTGTACCAGTGCGACCCGCCCAAACCACGAATCATCACAGGGTACGCACACGCTGAGTTCTTCAGGTACCACTAACTCACTGCACCACAAGTCATCTCCCCATGGCCTTATTAAGGCAGAATTCACTAGGCAAAAACATTGCTCCCAGTGCAGCCTGACCGGACCAAGCATCATTGCAGGTTATGTACACGCTCAGTACCAAAGGTACTACTAACTCAGTGCACCATAATTCATCGCCACATGGCCATATTCAGGCAAAATTCAACAGACAAAAGACATCGGTCCGAATGCGGACTGCTGGACCACGCATTATCGCAGAGTACGTACAAGCTCAGCGCCAAAGATACTACTAACTCAGTGCACCATAAATTATCACAAAGAAGAGTGAACAGTTTTATATCAGCAATGAGGCATACTATCACTTTTAAATGGAATTCATGTAGAATTCAAACGACAAAAGACATTACTCCTATTACTGTGCCCCCTTGATCCACGCATCATTGCAGGGTACGTACCCGCTAAGCGCCAACGGTACTAGTAACTCAGTGCACCAAAAATCATCGCCACGTGGCCTTACTAAGAATTCACAAGACAAACAAACATTACAATCAGTATGGCCTGCCCAGACCATGCATCATCACAGGCTCCACATAACTTTGTTGTTTCATGTGCCATTAACTCAGTGCAAACCAAACTAAGTATAGCACCTATCAAACCTACACAATATCCCTTTAGTATGCTTCCTTCAAAAACTTCTTTTATATCACTTATAGATTAAGTTGAATAATAAAATTCACGCTGCAACTGCAAAGGCACACTTAATGACAGTCTACACTGTGGACAGCACAGGTCACAATTTGAACTATAATGTCCCTGAAACATACATATTTCGACAATGTATTCCATACATGTTTCATCTGATATTTCAATTGTGATTTCACATGATGCAGTTCAGCCTAATATCTACACTGCGGACAACAGGGTTTACAACTTGAATTCAGCCTTGATTTACTTAATGCAGAGACAATTATACTTTATGTATTCAGATTTTGTTAAAATAAGTGAAAAAAAGCATTCTTCTATAACTGTGCTAACTACTGCCTTCCATGTAGAATGGGGGTTGGGAGCACACTGGTTGCTGGAAATGCTGCCAAGTGTCTCTCAGGTCACAGTACCACTCACAGGCACACAGGTGCATCTCCAAAGCTTGTCAGCTTGCTGGCTCAAGGGAGCCTTTTGAACAGAATGGGGGTTGGGAGCACACTGCCTCACAGTCCCAGCACAGTTCGCCCCTTTGCATCCTGGTAAGTGCAGTACACAGTTCAAACTTACTTCAAAATTTGCTGGAGTTTTTAACCAAAGTTGGTGCAGATATTGCTGTATATCTCTAGACAAGTGTTTCTGGGTTGAGCCCGTCATCAGTAGAGAGCAGCAGTATTACAGAGCAAAGAAAATAAATCTGGGGTTGCTGGAAATGCTGCCAAGTTTCTCTCAGGTCACAGTACCACTCACAGACACACAGGTGCATCACCAAAGCTCGTCGGCTCCCACATCCTGTTGCCTATTTAAAGTACTCCCGTGAGTCATTGAGCTGACGAGCTTGTGGATGAAGCACCTGCACGCCAGTGAGAGGTACCGGACCCGATTTAATGCAGTCTACTCAGCAAACCCCAAAATAAAGACTGTATTCTCTACTGATGACTGTTAATACACCAGAAACACATGTCTAGAGATCAGCAGTATCTGTGCCAACCTTGGCGAAATACTCAAATATCGGAGCGAGCTACAAGAGACTGCATTCACCAGAATGTCAGGGGTAAACCTTGCCTGAGAGGTCAGCAGTGTGCTCCCACATCCTGTTGTCTACTGCCTTCCATGTACACTGCGGACAGTAGGGTTCACAACTTGAATTAAGTTTAGGATCTACACTACATACACCATTGAATTCAGCCTCGATGTATTTAAGGCGGATCACTGAAAGAATATCGACTGAAAGAATATCGACTACCCAAAATATCGTTGAGAAAATATCGAGTACAAAATATCGAGTTTCTATCTACAAACAGGTAAGTACAAAAATATCGAGTACAAAATATCGTTTACAAAAATATCGTTGTTAAAAATATCGACTTTACTAAAAACAATGTTTAATTACATTAATATAAAAAATTAATTACTAAAATATAATTAACAATACTTAAAATAACTTTTAATAATTAAATAATTAATGAAAGTAAAAAAATATTTTTTTTTCATCATATTTCTTAAAACATATATATATAGTAACAAAATTTAATTAAATAATAGGCAATATTGTATATGTACCCCAAAAACCCCAAACTGACCCTGAACCCTAAAAATACCCCTTTACCCAAAAACTGAAAACTGACCCTGAACCCTAAAAATACCCCTTTACCCAAAAACTGAAAACTGACCCTGAACCCTAAAAATACCCCTTTACCCAAAAACTGAAAACTGACCCTGAACCCTAAAAATACCCCTTTGCCCAAAAACTGAAAACTGACCCTGAACCCTAAAAATACCCCTCTACCCAAAAACTGACCCTGAACCCTAAAAATACCCCTTTACCCAAAAACTGAAAACTGACCCTGAACCCTAAAAATACCCCTTTACCCAAAAACTGAAAACTGACCCTGAACCCTAAAAATACCCCTTTACCCAAAAACTGAAAACTGACCCTGAACCCTAAAAATACCCCTTTACCCAAAAACTGAAAACTGACCCTGAACCCTAAAAATACCCCTTTGCCCAAAAACTGAAAACTGACCCTGAACTCTAAAAATACCCCTTTACCCAAAAACTGAAAACTGACCCTGAACCCTAAAAATACCCCTTTGCCCAAAAACTGAAAACTGACCCTGAACCCTAAAAATACCCCTTTAATTTAACATAATTAGCAATTAATCAATTAAATTAAATTAATTACCAATTAAATTGTAAATAATTAACATATGTTATTTAATTACCAATTAATTAATTATTACTACCAATTAATAAATTTACATATTTAATTTATTATAATTAAATTACTTCCCACCCTATTCCCCTATAAACCCACAACCCGCTACAGAATAAAATTACACAATAATTAAAAAAAATTATTAATTAAAAATAATTATTAAAAAAAATGACACTTTTCACATATATTATAACATAAAAACACTATAAATAATTAAATATTATTGAAAAAACTATATTTTTTACTATCTAGATTATATACTTGGATATTTTCACTGTCTATATTATTTACAGTCGATATTACTTCACTTACCTTAAAAACGATATTTTGACTGTCGATATTCTGTCTAGTCGATATTTTCTCCAAACGATATTTAAAACTCGATATTCTTTCCAGTCGATATTTTGGAGTCGATATTATGTCTGTGCACCATTTAAGGCAAAAACAAAAAATACTCCTGTGGCACTGCTAGAATGCGTAAGCACCTTCAATGCCTACATCCTGCGAACTATCCTCACAAAGAATGTAGAAGACTGCCCCAAAATGTACCTCCACCACCGGCAATACCAAGTACCTCAGGGGCATCACCTTCAACATCGCCACCAGACATAGGTCCCCTTTTTGAGAAAGTTAGAATGCACTGCGCGAAGTGCAATTGTTTAATTTGTTATAGGTAGTAATAAGTAGACCTAGTTTTCAGAGCAATTGATAACCGTCGATGGTATTTTTTTTTTCCCCTCAAAGTTCAAGCAGTCCAGTATGCAACAGTCATTGCTTTGATTGCAGTCCGTTCAGACCACGCATCATCGCAGAGTGAGCACCGCTAAACATCAGACGTACCTCTAATTCAGTACACCATAAAGAATCGCAACGTGGCCTTATTAAGGCAAAATTCAGCAGTCAAAAGACATTCTTACCAGTGCGGTCTGCCTGAACCACGCATCATCGCAGGCTCCACACAAACCGCCCCTACCTCAGTGTACCACAACTCATGAACCCTTTTTGTATGAATTTTCTGTGTATTATTTCACATATAGTGCTCCTACCTTTGTACAGCAGAAGTCATAAACCTTTTATGATTAAATATCTGTGTCTGATATCCTGATTACAATTCTACTTGTTACTAATAGCAACGTAATAAAATGGAGTCGAGCACACGTGCCTGTCCCCACTTCAACTATCTATCTGTTTCTGTGTAATTATTATGTTTTTAAAATGCTGCTCCTGCGCCCTACCACATGATATTGTGCTGTAAATAGGGTATGCAACCATCTTACCTATGCCAGTAACAAAAACTTTGATTATATAACTTTCTCTCGCTGGTTCTACAAATACGAACATACAAACTGGATCATTACAATACTGCAAACAAAGTGTATAGTAAATTTATAAGTGTGTGCTATTGCTCGATGTTTTGTTTTTTTAGCATATTTATATTGCGCAAACTTGACCCAAAACTATATCAGCAATTTCCTTGAGCACAGTATTTACAGTACATTTTCAGGCATGCGTAGATTATGTACTTTCTCTACAATAAACAGGATGTGGACGCGACTCCGAGCCTTGAACACTGATTTCAAGCACCAAGTTCGAAAGTATACCTGAATGACTACATACGTATATATATTAGCTGCCCTTCATGTGCCAAAAACTGCAACCTAAAGCTTTCATAGCCCTGTATTACTACAGCTACAACACTCCACTGAATGTACAACAAACATTCATATTCGCAGAAATGTGTCATGTCCACCATCTTTTATGTGTGCAACTATGGATGAATAAAGGGTCAGTGATACCCCGTACCTTGCATGTTTGCCATGTTGTGGGACTTTACAGACATAATGACACTTTTGCGTTTAAGACCCAGGTGACGGCAGCACTACAACACGGACACCCAAATTGGTTGATTTCTCATTTAGCTCACGATGGAACCATGCCCATAGCTCCGGAGTCATCATTCAAAGTCTCGTGCAGCACTGGCATACATCAGGCCAGCCCACTCCGCTGACGCTTCCAGGAAAACACAACAACGCTACATGACCCAGGTTTCCATTGTAGTGATTTCTTAGCTCCAAGTGTAGTTGTCAGAACAGCACACACACACTCCCTCATGGCTGGTATACACCCACACCACACCCATCCAGCACATGTGTCACAACACACCTGACCCTACCAATAAAAAAGACAGGGCACATGTGCTGTACACCATTTTATAGTTGCTCCCATCGCAAGCGCTGTGATGGCCCATCCTGGTGGTTCGGATGCCGCATGTAGGCCCAAACTACCAAGCAGGGAGCCCACCACCACATTCGTGGCCTCTTTGGTCACTGAGTTAATGGTACCGCAAGGACTGAGCAGGTGAGGAACCTGCGATGAAGATAGGTGCACAACTATGGCCTTTGCCATAGCGATATCAAGACTCAGAACCAAATATGAGACTTCTTGGTGGACTGCATGATGTAGAAGGTGCCCTGTCCGCGAAAAGGTGATCAGTGAGGCCTCGGTGCGCAGCTGAGAGAGTAGACATGGTGTAGCAGACTGGATGCAAAAAGGCGATGCAGCAATTTAGGCATACGCAGTCCTATATACTGTATATTATTGCATTTGTATTTTTTTTTCCTTTAGCAGGAAAGTTTTTATAGGCGGTCAAAAGTCCATCGCTCTTGATAATTGAAACCCCATGGATCACTGCGCACCACTTGTTTTCTATAACCAGATGGAAAACATTACTACTCTACTAATTCTTCTTAAATTGACGCCCATTAAACAAGTTGGAACTGTACAAATAGTTGCATTTGTAATGCGGGAGGGAAGGTGTGTGAAAGGGCGATGTTATTCTACTCCACATTAAGACAGTAACAATTACCAATCATAACATCTTTCTTTTACTATCTTTTAGATGTATAGCTTCAAGGTGCACTATGACCCGGCACCTGGTGGAAGATACACCGGTGACAGAAAGGTGAGCTACGAATATTCTTTTCAGTCATTCTCTCACTTCCTCTATCCTTTGATAAAGAAATGACGCACAATCTTATCTTCCTTTTTATTAGGGCTCGGCCTACGTCACCACTTCGTCAGAAGCGGGGCGGAGCTCTGAGCCGTATTGTTACGGGGCTCAGAATAGTGAAGTAAAAATTCCTCACTGCGCAAGATTTTTCCGTAGTTTATTTTGGCATCTGCATGCTAATTGGTCCTCGCAGTGCTGTGTTTCTAGTAGCCTTCACGCAATAGGCCATATGGATTTTAGTTTGTTCACTTCCTGCATATTCTGTGCGGTTACGCGCAGGGGAGTGCAATAAATTGTCAATTACGAGCTGTCAGGGTGCCGAGATAATTGAACCCAAATGTTCACGGCGCGTTCACCAGCCTGCAGTGAGTTTGGTGGGCGCGCGTTCGTCTGCATCCTTTCATGTGTAAGTGTTGGCCTTTGAAGAGCTGGCTTGGTCGTGCACCGACAATGAGACACACAGTCTTCATTACCCCACCAAGTATGTAAGTGCTTTTGTATTGGAGACAGTAACGTCCAGGTACGAAACGGAATTCTTTTCACTGGCTTACAAACAGTCCCACATTTTGCCGCATTCTCCTCATCTCATCAAAGGGGCTCATGTCTTGTTCAGCAAAAAAACAAAAACCTCCGAGAGCAGGAATGTGTTTCTGCATGGAGGGTCCGAGCAGCCGTGTTGCAACAGTTGTGCTTGTGTGTCTAACCTTGGGCCTCATGACAAGTAGGTTGATTTTAGGTGCAGGGATACACAGGCACTGCTCACACACACAAACACTGTTGACACACACGGACACTGCTCACACACACAGGCACTTCTCACAGACACCGGCACTGTGCGCACACATAGGCACTGTTCGCATACACAGGCAGTACATACACACACAGGCTACTCACACACACCGTCACTGCGCACACACATAGGCACTGTTGACACACACAGGCACTACATACACATACCGGCACTGCGCACACACAAAGGCGCACTGATCACACACAGGCACTGTTCACACACAGGCACTGTCCACACACAGGCACTGTTCACACACAGGCACTGTTCACAAACAGGCACTGTTTATGCACACAGACACTGCTCACAAGCACATACACTGCTCACACACACAGGCACTGTTCACACACACAGGCACTACATACACACACAGGCTGCTCACACACACCGGCACTGCGCGCACACATAGGCACTGGTCACAGTGACTACAGTGTGTGAGTGTGCAGGGTAAACAGTGTGAGTGTGCAGGGTGAACAGTGTGTAGTGAGTGTAGAGTGAGTGCGAGAGTTACAGTGAGTGCAGAGTGAGTGCAAGAGTGACAGTGAGTGCAGAGTGAGTGCGAGAGTGACAGTGAGTGCAGAGTGAGTGCGAGAGTGACAGTGAGTGCAAAGTGAGTGCAAGAGTGACAGTGAGTGCAGAGTGACAGTGAGTGTAGAGTGACAGTGAGTGCAGAGTGATTGCAGAGTGACAGTGAGTGCAGACTGACTGCAGAGTGAGTGTGACTGCAGAGTAACAGTGACTGCAGAGTGACAGTGACTGCAGTGTGTGAGTGTGCAGGGTAAACAATGTGAGTGTGCAGGGTGAACAGTGTATAGTAAGTGCAGAGTGAGTGCGAGAGTGAGTGTGAGTGCAGAGTGAGTGCAAGTGTGACAGTGAGTGCAGAGTGAGTGCGAGAGTGACAGTGAGTGCAGAGTGAGTGCGAGAGTGACAGTGAAAGTGCAGAGTGACAGTGAGTGCAGAGTAAGTGCAGACTGACTGCAGAGTGAGTGTGACTGCAGAGTAACAGTGACTGCAGAGTGACAGTGACTGCAGTGTGTGAGTGTGCAGGGTAAACAGTGTGAGTGTGCAGGGTAAACAGTGTAAGTGTGCAGGGTGAACAGCGTGTAAGTGTGCAGGGCGACAGTGTGTGAGTGTGCAGGATGAACAGTGTGTGACTATGCAGGGTGAACAGTGTGAGTGTGCAGGGTGAGCAGTGTGTGAATGTGTAGGGGCAGTGTGTGAGTGTGCAGGAAACAAACACTCAAACTAAGTCCACGACACACATACATAACAACACACACATGACCACACACACCATACACACACCACACACACATACACCACACACACACCACACACACACACCATACACACACCACACACATACACCACACACACATAACACACACACAAACCACACACACCTCACTCTCTCAACACCACACACTTGTCACCACTCACCACAACACACTCACCACCACAGACTCACCCCCCCAGGCTCACCCCCACAGACTCACCACCACACACTCACCACTACACACAAAACAACACACACAACAACACACCCCCAGCCATCAATGAATGCTTTCACCAGGCACAAACACCAATAACCATCAATGTACGCTTTCACCAAAAATAAACACGACCATGCATCAGTGCCGCTAAACACCCACGCACACAAAAAACAATGTCAGTGCAACTTTCACCAAACACACACACACACCAACAGCTGACAGTGCACCAGCCACTCTTTCAATTGGCACAATCATCAACAGCTGTCAGTCCACCCTTTCACCAACCACACGCATTACCATCCAGCTCTGTACGCTTAACAGCCACACTCAGTAACAGCTCTTACTGCACGCTACCACCAGTCATACACACCTCAAGCCACCACTACACGCTTCCACCAAACACACACACCAACAGCCATCACTGCACAATTCCTACAGGCACACACATCCACCACCCATCAATGCACACACCAATCAATTGATAACGCATCCACCAATTAATATTGTACCTATCGCACTATGCTGCACTTTACCTTTTAAAGATAATGCGTTAAAGTGCAGCATGCCACCATTGATAACATTCCAATCCAACACACATATCTCCAACACACACCACATGCTTCCACTCCAAAACACATGCCTAAAACACATTGCCATTTACAATGCCATTATCTCTAACTCAAACAAACCCGAGCCCTAATGCATTCCTAATGCTTGTCTAACAGGTTGTGTTTTACAAGTTGGCGTTCTCCCCCCCCAATACCGCCAAAGCTCAAAGTTTGAGGATTCTGCAATGATGCGTGGCCATCATAACAATGGATAAGAAGGCTGCTCCGACAAGTGGTGGACCCTCTTTGAATCACGCCAATGGCACAAGATGAGCAAAGAAGCTTGTTTCCGAAGCAACGAGAAGTCACCTGTGGGCTAGAGAGACTTGATAGTGTAAAGCAAGTTGACCGAGTACAAATGTATAATTACCCCCGGGCAGTGGGAGTGGATAGATTGGAACAGTCTGGGTGCACAAGAAAGGGCACTCACCTCCGGACACTGGGAGTCAATGGGGTGCAACAGTCTTGCTACGCAGTAATGAGAACTCACCGCTATGCAGTGAGAGTGCATGGGCATAGTACTTTGGGATAAAAAGAGCGCACAGACACCTCCTTGCAGTTGAAGTTGATGTAATACAGTATCCTGAGTGTCCAAAGCCATAACGCTGAAATATACATGTGCAGTTGTATGTACTCTTCTATTACTAACTCTATACTATCTTTCAGATCACTTAACTTGACGGTGCACTATGAACTGGCACGTGGTTGGACACACACCAGAGGCAAAAAGGTGAGCTACGAAGATTTTCTCCAGTATCAACACTACCTCCCCTGCTCCATCTATTACTTTTTCTCTCTCACACGTTCAATGTCGTTTTATCTCTCTTTCTCTCTATCCTTCTCTCTCCTTCTCTCTCACATTGTTTCTCTTTCTCTTCTCAAGTTATGGACGCTGCTGTCCACACTGCACATAAATAAATCGAGGCAGAATTTAATACAGTCTGCAGTATAGCAGCAAAGCAGTCTTCAAGTTGTGAACTCCGCTGAAAACAGTGTTTTCAAAAGGTAAGCAGAGCGGCCTAGATACACAATGCCTCCAATTAAACGCGTTGCAAATAAACAATATTGTCCTGCATAATGACGCAATCTCTCACGTAATTCTGTCTCATCTCTGAATCATTGTAAAGACCTGCTGGACCATACTGTAGATCTGACCCAGCAGGCACTTCCCTACAGCACCTCTTCAACGCGGGCCTATGAGAGGGGTGCGATGTATCAGGCACACTGCACATGTGCGACTAAGCAATATTGCCAAGTGTTATGTTAATTTGTGATCTTTGTCCTCATTCAGTCACATCAATCTAATTTTAAAGACATATTTTAATTTTTAATTTTGCAGGTTACCTACCCTCCTACCATTGAAGTGCATCTCACATTTTGTTTATTATATTGGTATGTTAAAGTTACCTTTCTATTTATTTATTTTTGTTTTAATTAAAGTTAATTAAAAAAATGAGTGTATACGTCTTCTTTTTCTGCCAACATTTCACTATTATTTAGTGTGATAATCATATGCTTAGAGAAGACTTAACAATTAAAAGTAGAAATGATGTTTATAACTAGAAGTATAATACTGAGGCTAACTCTTTACCAGCTCTTTACCAGAGTCTGTAGCTGTGATTAATGGTTCCTATTGAACATTTTAAAAAGTCCAGCACACTTACTGTTTGGATTAGCAACATTGTGTGGTGAACTTGTGACCTGTGTGCTCAGTTAGGTGTTCCATGAACTGTTACTATAGTAACAGGCAGTAAGCAGTTTTGGGGTAGGTTTGTAAGGTACTGGCTGAACAGAAACCGTTATATTTACCCAGGATCCTCCACATGACAGAGGGGAAAGCAAATTGAGATGACAGAACACTGTGGGGCAGATTTAAAAACCCCTTGCACCACTTTCGCGTCACTTTTCCTATGTTAAAAGTGACACAATAGTGGCGCAAGGGACTTGTAAATATGCCCCTATGTACATTACATATGGCCTTGTCTGAACTGGGGTGGCTGAGTGAGCTAAAGAATGGTGATGGATTAAAGCCAGATCAGTTGATTGGGGGTGAGTGTTTGATTTGCTCAAACGCTCCGTCCATCATCCCCTTTTGTATCGCTTTGTTCGCCCTAAGTGTGGCAGGGTATGCTCAGACGTGAGTCCCTTGCTCAATTGGCCACTGGATTCAAGATAGCCTGGCTGATGAGGATTATGAATCCGAAACCGGTCCCAGGATGCTTGTTTCCGGTCCAAGGAAGACATGGCTTGGCAGTTCGGGCTGGACTGTTCCCATGAGGCACAGGGTCAGACTGATTTGCATATGGCCATGTCCATCATCCCCTTTTGTATCCCTATGTACATTACGAGCAAAATAAGTACAGAACTCTTCTAATTAACTTTAAGAGAGGGCTCAAGGAATGGCCACTGAGGTTACAAAACCCCATGTACAATTCACCTACACTCTACTCAACAATGGGCAATTCTTTATCGATCACAATTAGACAGTGTTGCTTCACGATTCACAGTGTGCACTTCACTAAATACTTTGTGCCTATTTAAATGGGAGACGCGATTGTCGACATTCCAAATCTTTGGGGAATATTTACAAGGACGGCGTTAAAATTATCGCCGCTTTAACGGCAGGATACTACAGCTAAACCAACAATAATGGACTTCAAAATCCTTTGTTGTCTTACCGGAAGATTTTTTTCAACGCTGCCATTTGCTATGGCAGGTTGAGAGCCGAGGCTCCCGCCCTGCCGTAGCAAACTTGGTTTGCATTTTGAAATAGAGAACACAAAAACCTACTCTCTCTTTTAAAATGCAAAGCAGATTGCTTTCCCCCACAGGGAGCTGCATATTAGCAGGTCTCCGTGTGCAAAAGTAATGGCGGCTTCCGAAGGATGCAGGGAGCTAACTGGGACTGTAGGGACATTGGGCCTACACCCACAGTTCCCAACGTTGTCTATACGCCCATGGGATGGGATCCAGAGGAAAAATAAAAATTATTAGTAGGTGATTTTTTTTACGGTAAAATTAGGAGTCTGTAATGGACATATTTACAAGGACAGCGTTTATATGTTCTGGTGTAAACCTGGGGCTCCTATTGGAATTTTCATGAATTCTCAAAAGCCTATTATTAAGTCCAATATGGCCGCTTTAACAGCACTTTCCTAACTCTAAAGCGAAGAAAATTTTAACCCTGTCCTTGTAAATATGCATACAATATCGCGAGAAAAACAGCGATAATTTATGTTCACAAGTGAAAAGCTTGTTAATATAAGACTGTGGACTTAACTTATCGATCCACCTCGCATATTAAACATGCCTCAAGTCTACTTCAGAACAGATGTTAGGATCCGACATAAACCGTAATTACCAAGAGTTTTGCTATCGATCCTCAAATCCAGGGATGCCTTGTAAATACAACGCTGTTGTCATACCTCCCTCTTCCATGTTATATTGTCATAGGAACACCTACCTTCTCACTGGGAATGCCTACATTGCAACTCATTAGAGATACGAGGTGAACCGTTAGCAAACTGGCTGTTAACATGCGTTAATGCATCTTAGTGTCGCCTAGTAAATACAATGATATAATTTTCACAGCATTTTTAAAAAAATTGTGGGGAAATGGCAATTGTTAATATGCCCTCAAGTTTGCTATGACAGAGCGGGAACCCCGACTCGCCCTGCCATAGCAAACAACAGTGTCCCAGGGGTAGGCACCCCAAGACACAGCAGGAGCCGCTCCTGGGGGGTGGTGTTCCCCAAGGCTTTCAACTGCTCCAGAATGGAGACCACGCGGCCCCCTCCCAAAATATAAAAAGCCCCAGAGGGTGGTAATCCCCAGAGCTTACACGGACCTTTGAGCTTCCTCACCCATTTATTTTGTAGCACCGAGGAATGGCTGTCCCCGGGCTACAGGGCCCCTCTTCACCCCCATCAAATGTAACATTTTAGATCCCGTGATTTGGCCCTCCCAGGTAGCTAATTTTAAACAAGCACAGGAGCCCGCGCCTCGTTTTCATTTTATTTGCGGCGGATCCATGCACCAGCGTGCATTTCTCCATTTTAAAAAAAAATAATTAAATTGGGGGGCCCTAGGGCTCCTTGAGAGACCCTCTGAGCAGGTCTAGAGGGTCAAAATATTTCGTACCTGCCCCCTTTATACGTTTTGAACACTTGTTCCACTAATTTCTAGAACCTCGCTTCTACCAAGGCACAAAATGGCTGCCAACACTTCCTGGTTTCAAATGTTGACAACCACTTGACAGCCAATTAGCATTCAGCGTAAGATCGGGACGGTGCGCTTAGAGTGCGTGCAAGATGTGCGGATCCTCCGAGGCCCTAGATATATATGCACTTTTAATTGTAATTTTCTTAGGAACTACTGAACGGATTTACACCATTTAAGCAAAAGGCATGAGTCTGAACCAAGGACTACCTCTTTCCCAAATTTGGTGTAATTCCGTTCAGCAGTTCAGGCTGTAGCCACGATGAACCGTTCCTATGGAAAATAACTTTGATTCCTTCCGCCTCCTCTCCTTCCAGCAAGAAAGTCACGGCACCGCAGCAGATAAGTTAAATTTAAATTTTTATTTTACAACACCATGTGCAAAATATATATATATTGTTTCCAATCCCAAATAACAAATTATAAACAGGCGCTGACTCCGTGGGATGCGGTGCATTCAAAGAGAAATTTGTATTCCATTAGTGATGGCATTTGGCGTCGGTTGACGAATCTTCGCGAACTTTTCAAAACTGGTGGGGCGCTCCGGTCTGCTCCTATCCCGAAAATCTCGGGGTAATTTGTGAAGCGGGGGCCGAGAAAAAAGGTGTTTTCCCCATGCAATTTTCCATAGGAACCGAACCGTTCATCGTGGCTACAGCCTGAACTGCTGAACGGAATTACGCCAAATTTGGCAAAGAGGTAGTCCCCAGTTCAGACTTGTGCCTTTTGCTTAAATGGTGTCAATCTGTTCAGTAGTTACTGAGAAAATTACAGTTAAAATCATTTATATATCTATGGGCGCGGTGGATCCGCGGAGTCTGCGCGCATTGTCATCGCACCATAAGCGCACCCTTCCGATCACTCGCTGAATGCTAATTGGCTGTCAAGTGATTGTCAACATTCAAAACCAGGAACTGTTGGCAGCCATCTTGTGCCTCGGTAGAAGTGAAGCTGAGGAAGTCAGTGGAATATGTGTGCAAAACTAGAAAGGGGGCAGGGTAGAAATCCTTCTACCCTCTAGACCTGCTCAGGAGGTCCCAGAAGGACCCCCAGGGCCCACAATTTTTCTTTAAAAAAGACCTGGCAGGTGCGGGTAGGGTGCGTGGACTCTGCCGTAAAAAAAAAAAATTGAGCTTTTTTATAATTAGCCCCCGGGGGAGCTAAATACCGGGGGCAAAATATTGCATTTTATGGAGGGCCCAGAGGGCCCCCCCAACCCCCGGGGATCGTTATCCCCTGGGGCTAAAAAAAAATGGTGGGGGGAGGGGTCCAAGGTCTCCAAAGACGGGGAGACCACCACCCCCGGGGCTTTATGGAGATGCTAACTTGCATGTGGAAAAGCAATCTGGTTTGGATTTTGAAAGTGAGAACAGATTTCACTGCTCTGTCTTTCTAAATGCAAACTAAGTTTGCTATGGGAGGGCGAGACTCCCGCCCTCTCATAGCAAACAGAAGTGTCCCGAGGGTAGGCACCCTGGGACACCGCGGGAGCCAGCCCTGGGGCATGGCGGTTCCCAGGGCCCTCGAGGACTCCAGGCGGAAGGCCAAGCAGTCTGCCTTTCACAATACACAAATCCCCGGGGGTGGTGGTTCCCGGGGCTTGAGGGGGGTCATTGAGGCCCCCACACTTCTAATTTTGCAGAGGGGACTTGGACGCGAAAGTGGAGCAAGGGGGTTGTAAATATGGTACACAGTGTACTGTTTTACTTTGCTTTTCTTTCTGTCATGTAAAGGATCCTGGATAAATATAAAGGTTTCTGTTCCGCCAGTACTTTTCAACCCTACCCTCAACCAGCCTATTGCCTGTTACCATAGTAACAGTTCATGGAACACTTAAGTGAGCACAGAGGTTATAAGTTCACCGCACTATGTTGCTAATCGAAACAGTTACTGTGCTGGAGTTTTAAAATGTTTCCATAAGAACCGTTAGTCGTAGAAGAAGTCAGTGGAAAATATAATAAAAATATTAGCAGGGGATGATTGGGGCCCCCACAGTTCCGGGGCTTCACTCACGTTGGGAGCGGTTGCAGTTGGCTGTGGAAATTATATCGGGATAACAACTATGCAGCTTATTGCGGCTTTTCTTTAATATAATGTGGAATAATGTTTATTTATTAGGCAGTGTTCACTTTTGTTATGGATATAGTCACTTTGTTACAGGAAATGCATTAATATCTAGGACGGTGTGTTCTGTATCTGTGCGTGGACCAAATTTAACATTTAATTGGCTAAGGTGTTCCAACAACAAGCTTAATGTTCATTTGGGTGCGAACTATCGAAAGTAGAAATATTTTTTGTAATTCACTTCTGCTCCAGAGAGTAGCAAGGACATCTAATTGGCTTACATATTGTATGGAGGACTTTCCTTCACTTTATGTTGGTTGGCTGTGAACTATTGAAAGTAGAGTGTTGTCAGCCATTCATTTCCGCTCTGTGGAGTAGGAGGGACATCTGATTTGCTGACGTGTTCCAAGGAGGACTTTCCCAAGCTTAATGTTGATTGGCTGTAAGCTGTTGAAAGTAAAAGTGTTGTTAGCGATTCCTTCCATCTTCGCGGAGTATTAGGGACATTTCATTGGGTAACGTGTTCCAAGCGGGACCTTACGAAGCTTAGGGTTCATTGGCTGTGAAGCCTTAAACGTAAAGTGTTGTCAGCCATTCCCTCCTCCTCTGCGGAACAACATGGACATTTTATCGGCTAAAGTGTTTCGAGTACAAGTTTGCTCCTTATTGGTTGGGAACGGACTGTTGTCAGTGATTTTGTGTCGCAGTTCCAAAGGAGTATGGGAAAAGAAAGTAGTAGAGGGGTGGTTAGGAACACTATTAACTCTGTACAGTGGTAACAAGGAGGTGGAGAGGGATTATGAAGGTAAAAATAGTTTTTATATGTTTTAAGGGCCATTTATATAATTTCCGTGTGGTGTACAAATCATGGCGGAAAAATTTTAGTGTCTTGCTCTGTTTTTTTATCAAGTTTGCAGGTGACATACTTCCCAGGAGCACTATTTACTTATAATGTGGTGTTTACTTTTCTGATGGGGAAGTGTGGTTGCGCAGCTAAAAATTCAGTCTAGGTTTGAAACTGTTTTTATTTAGCAAATACAAATAAACTTACTTCAGAAATGGATGCTGTATATATGAAAGGGGTGACAATTAAAAATGGAATTTAATAAAATATCAGTTAGCATGGCCATATCCTTCTTTTTGCTGCTATAGTTTGTAAAAGTGTTGCCCCATATTCTTGATAATGTAAGAGGGCATCCGTTACTTTTAGATAAAGTAGAATAGAAGTGCTACAACAAACACTACCGCACTACATTATCTGAGGTCAAGAGAACAAGTAAAGAACAGTTAAATACAAGGGACTTCATATTACATAGAAATGTATGCATTATTATTTTTCAAATTTGTATTCTGTAGAATTTAGGAAGGTTCTGTCGTAGTGCTTAGAGGTCACACACTGTTCCACTAACAAATCACATACTCACTTAAGAATATATGGGATAGTACTACTATAATATACAGTACTGGTCCTATATATTCTTTAGGGAGAAGGTGAATAGGAAGCACAAATGAGAAGAATAGAAATTAGAAAATAACATTCAGAAATGTAGTGTTTATCAAATATTTAAAGTAACAAAGTATGCATGATAGCTGTATTTTTTATTCGGCAATTTCGTAAAATATGTTTCTTGAAAAAAATATCCGATCAAGTACGTTCTAATATTTCATTAGCTGTATTCCAGATGGCGCTGAAAAATATCCTATTCCTCTTCTGTAACAATAGGACGATCTATTACAATATAACGATTGATACCATTGTTACAGTAAAAAGTAAATGAAAATAAAGTTATCTATTTAACAGAACATCCATAACGAAATACTTTCGAGCAGTAATTATTTTGAGCTTCTTTTCTCCGGGAGGTCAAAAAGTTTGATCTTTGTGGCGACGGGTCATAAACTCCTCTGAGATCAAGACTGTGAAAATTAAAATATATATATATTCACAGTATATGATCAAAAGGGGGAACAGACAAAAAACCAGAAGCCGGTGACGTTGCTTATATATCTTTACTCTTTGTGCCGACGCGTCATGAACTCCACTGAGATCAGCATAACTGTTAATATTATACTATACATATTGACAGTATATCATCCTTAGGGGAAAACACAGTAACAACTGGAAGGTGGTGACGTTGATTGTAAATGCTTAGGGTTTGCGTGACGGGTCATCAACACCTCTCAAGCAAAGTACAGTGTCAATGTTATAATATAGAAAGTCCAAATATATAAGCTGAAAGGAGCCAGAAAAGGAGCAATGTTTGTTGTAATCTATCTGTTTCTGAAAACAAGCTGTTGACGTTACAGAGAAAAAGGGAAAAACATGCAATAACACTTTTTTCTAGATATAAATGTTTAAATGTTGACAAATAGCCACAAAATATAACTATCTACTATGACTATGCCATATTGAAACAACTTACAACTACGGAATATTTTTGTTGACGCAAAACAAGAATCTGATGCTAGAAAAAAGGAACCTGCATCATAGATTGGCGACGCAGAAATAACTCGCGAAAACGAAACTAATCGCACAATAGGTGTGGTTTATATACTTTTTGTTTGTTTAGTAGTCTATGGAAGGAAGATTCGGCTCCACCTATGTAGATGTCACGTTTTACAGATTACACATGCTCACGTTTTAACTGTTTTACTTCTGTACGTGTTGGGAAAAGTTACAACCTGTGAAGCTGTAAAGGTTTCGATTTCCATAGTAACACGTATAAGGTCATTATTATCTACATACGTTGGAGAGTTTAAAAAGTGTTACCCGGTAAACTGTGTCCTTTGCATTCTCATGATTAAAAACATCTAAATAGAAGACATTAAAAAAAATATTCTTTACAATAGAAGAAAAAAAACATGTTAATATTTGTTATCACTATGCTTTTTAATTAAAAAAATGCCAGCATTCGTAAAGGGTAAAGCTACTCCAGGAAAGGTGTGCCGGCACTTGGGGCATTGGGAAGATTAAGCAAGGTGTTACCTACAGTGAGGTAGTGGTGGGCTGAGATGCTGACTGGACTTTGGAATTGAACTGTGAACTCTGTTATTCAAAGTCAGGTATTATAAGTGCTGCGTTATACTTTTACCACACTTATACGTTAACTACTCCTAATTAAATTAAAAACTTCTTAAATTATAAGTAGGGCTCCTTGATTTATCTTTTTACTGATTTTTACAGATAAAAACAGTCAGAAAAGTATTTATTTTCCTCTCTGTATTTATTTTAAAGTGTGGATAAATACGAAAACTGGGTTATTTATTGAGCGATTGTAAATGCTGTCAATGATGAGTAGTAGACCAATAGGTCTGTCGTTCAAAAAGAATAAAAGGGTAAAAACAATAAAAGACTTTTAGTAAAGAGCCTTAAAGAGCAATATATATCCCCGTATAAGAAAACTTGCACATTTTAATATGAAGATTGTGTATAGTTTATCATCTAAGAGTGTTTACATAAGTGAAAATGATCAGTCTTTCAGCCATGAGTGCATATTTATCAGTAAAATAAATGTGGAAATAAACTAATTTCCGATTCACTTTTTTACAAACCCTTTAATATATATGAATACATTCAGATGCAATTATTTAAAAAAAATATGGATAAATACAGATGGGACTGTCCAAAAAATAAATACCATAAAACCTAGGAGGTATAATTATAAGTTATAAAACACTACTATTAAGTTTGTTATTACTATAAAAAGTATACATGTGTTTTTAAAATGTACTTAATAAACACTATAGGTTATAGGGATATTGCAGTTAGATATTGACATTAAAAAAACCTTAGAAATTCACTGAAAAAAACATAGGTTTCAGGCAGGTTATAGTTAGGAATTATCATTTAAAAAAACCTTAGAAATTCGCTGAAAAAACCATAGGTTTCAGGCAGGTTATAGTTAGGAATTATCATTTAAAAAACCTTAGAAATTCCCTGAAAAAAACATAGGTTTCAGAGGTGTAATAGTTAGCTGGCCATTTCACTCACCTATGGTTTTTCCAGTGAATTTCTAAGGTTTTTTAAATGATAATTCCTAACTATAACCTGCCTGAAGCCTATGTTTTTTTTCAGGGAATATATAAACCTGCTTCCAAAGTGTTCCCCTGCTTGGTCTCTGCTCATTCGTAAGAAGCAGTTTTTGTGCATATTTTCCGTGTCAGCCAGAGACACGGTACAGAGACCCCCGCTCCGCAAGTTGGCCCTGACGTCACTGGCATTTGCTGCTGCGGCGAGTTTTTGTGAGTCCAAGCTATTGGAAGGACGGGGCCCGCCATGGACATTGGGGAGAAAAGAAGACGGTAGTGTGGTTACTTAGCCACATGCTGGGCGGCATATATTGACATAGTTGCCCCCACCTGATACTACACCCGAGTTCCAAGGCTGAGACGGTTTGGGGACCCGAGGAAGTGCTTTGTTCCATTACAAGCAGGAAATTGGTTTTATATGCACAAACTATTCTACCTTACCTGCATTACCATCTGATGTAAAGAACTCCCCATGCATCACCTACCTGGACTGTTCCTGATGCATTCTGGGTGCTGCAGTCCACAGATACTGCGTGAACTGTCAACAGGTGAGCAAGTATCCTCAAGGGGCGGAGTGAGCCCTCGATCAATAATAGGGCGGCAGGACTCAACGTTCGTGTTGTTGGAAGCCTCCTGGACACTTGGGCGCTGATGAAGGCTGATGAAATTGCCGAAATGCATTTGCCACAAATGGAATAAAACCTGCTTCCAAAGTGTTCCCCTGCATGGTCTCTGCTCATTCGTAAGAAGGAGTTTTTGTGCATATATATATATATATATACACACACCTATCTGTATTCCTTTCTCCATGTATCTCCAGAAAGGGGACATCACTCAAGAAGCAAGAAGCTTATATAATATTTATTAATAAGTGCCAGGCTGTAGAACAGAGACATCATTCAACACATTTTGGCTAAAAATAGCCTTGTTCACTGCGTAAGCCACCATCTTGCTTCCTCCTTATCAACACCCAGTGCATAATCGTAAAAATAGTGTGAGACGATGTGTTCTGCCCATCTAAATTGCCCAAATCTTTTGGTTTTCAACCTATAATTGAAGGGAACCCTCATAACCTGTGATTCGCCCAGTGTAATCTCATGGTAAATGGTCTGCACATGTTTACCCTTAGTGCCCGCCTTTTAAGATAAGGCCACTGCAACACAGCAAGGGTAAGACGGCACTTAGCTGGTTAAACGTGAATACGCTCACACATGCATGTATACACATGTGAGAGCTGCACGTGTGAGACTCCTGACATGCACAGCCCAGTAACTGGGCACAGGTAGCCTGGTGTAGAGGGAACTCTGCAGGATTAGACATTGAACTGGGGGAGGCCTCATAATGTTAGTGTACACTCATAGGGTAAGTCAGTGTGATTTACTGTCTTGTCTGCAGTGACACTACATTATACACCTATAGGGAGGGCTGCCTTAGAGTGCAGCTTCACCTCCCTTTGGCCTACTAAGACCAGTGACACCTAGAATTGGGACATAACCTGGCCGCTCCCAACTTGGTGTCCCAAATACACCACCAAACCCTGCCCGATCTGGCACTTGCTGGCCTTGATCGTGAGACCTGCCATGCGCAGTGCCGCCAACACTTCCCACAGGTGTCGCAAGTGTTCTTCCCACGTACCGCTGAACACTGCGGTGTCATCCACCTGGTTGACCAACCTCTGGAAGGTGGCAGGGGCGTTTTTCATCCTGAATGGCATGACCCGGAATTGGTAGTACCCATCTGGGGTTGAAAACGCTGACCTCTCTTTGGCCCCATCAGTTAAGGCGATCTGCCAGTACCCAGACGTTAAGTCAAACGTACTGAGGTACCGGGCAGCCCCCAACCGATCAATGAGCTCATCAGCTCTGGGGATGGGGTGTGCATCAGTCTGCGTGACCGAATTGAGTCCTCGATAGTCAACACAGAACCGTAGTTCGGGTGTGGCTCCCGGCGTCGCAGTCTTCAGGACCAAGACCACTGGGCTGGCCCAAGGACTGCTGGAGGACACAATCACCCCAAGAGCAAACATATTCGAGACTTCCTCCTTGATGCAGGCTCGTACCCTGTCAGTCACGCGGTAAGCCTTGTGCTTCACCGGCAAACTGTCTCCCGTGTCCACATCATGGACGCACCAGTCTGTGACACCCGGAACCAGGGAGAACAAGTCAGAGAATTGCCCCATTCGCTGGTGGCAATCACTCTGCTGCTCAGGGGTCAGGGAGGGTGAGAGGTTAACTCCATCCACTGACCCGTCTCGCTTGGAGGCCACCAAGAGGTCCGGAAGAGGCTCGGTCTCCTCCTCCATTCCGTCATCGGTTGCCAACAGCATGCCCACTTCGGACCTTTCCAAGTGGGGCTTAAGGCGGTTAACATGTAGGACCCTGAAAGGGTTCCTGGGAGTTTGCAAGTTCACCAGGTAGGTGACAGGACTCTTGCGCTCCACAACCTCAAATGGACCAGTCCACTTATCCTGAAGTGCACAGGGCTTCACTGGGGCCAAGACCCACACCTTCTGTCCAGGTTGAAGCTCTACCAGAGTGGCATTCTGGTAGTACCACCGCTTCATCTCTTCCTGGCTGGCTTCCAGGTTTGCCTCAGCAAGTTGCCTGAATCGCCTGGTCTGGTTTAGGAAGGCCAGCATGTAACTGTATACATTCTGGGGAGGTTTCCTGAGAGATTGCTCCCCGCCTTCCCTAACCAGACTCAGAGGTCCTCGGACCGGGTGACCGTACAGAAGCTCGAAGGGACTGAACCCGAGCGACTTCTGCGGCACCTCTCGGTACGCAAACAGTAGGCATGGTAAGAGGACGTCCCACTTACGCCTCTTTCAACCAACCCGTTTCCTTGGGGATGGTAAGGGGGGTGAACTTGTACGTTACACCACACTCTTGCCAAAGGGACTTCATACATTTCGATATGAAATTGGTGCCCCTGTCAGACACCACCTCTAGAGGGAATCCCACTTGTGAGAAAATTCCCATCAGTGCTCGTCCCACCAAGGGGGCCGTCACTGTCTTCAGAGGGATGGCTTCAGGGTACCGGGTGGCATGGTCCACCAAGACCAGGATGAACCTGTTGCCCATGGCTGTCTTGGGGTCCAGAGGCCCCACAATGTCAATTCCCACTTGCTGGAATGGGGTACTGATGACGGGGAATGGTTGGAGGGGAGCCTTGTTCTTCCCTCCGCACTTACCACTTGCCTGGCAAGTTTGGCAGGTCCTACAGTGAGCGTCTGAGCACCTGTGCATTTGGGGCCAATAAAAGTGGGTGACAAGCCTGTCATAGGTCTTGTCCATCCCCAAATGTCCTGCTAAAGGCACATCGTGAGCCAAACCCAGTAGGAAGGCTCTGAACTTCTGGGGTACCACCAGCGCATGGGCTGACCCAGGTCCAGCAACCTTAGGCTCTGAATACAGGAGATCATTCTCCCAGTAGACCAAGTGTTTTCCGGACTAAACACCATTGGCCTGGTCTGCAGCCTGCTGCCGCATACCCACGAGAGAAGGGCATTCTTTCTGCTCCTTGCAGAATTCCTCCCCGGAGGGGCCTCCTTCTTGCTGCCAATGGGCCAGCTCAGGCAGGTCTCCCAGTTCGGCGATCTGTTCCCCGGTAGGCTCCAGGGCATCCCCCTCGAGGTCTGCTTCCTCCTGGGCCATGGGAACTTTGGGAGTCGGCTGTCCGCGCCTCCCGTGCCCTCTCTCTGAGGCCGGTTCCTGGGCCTCTCCTTCAGGCACCAGGACTTCTTCAACCCGCCTACTGGCTGCCATGGACCACGTGGTCAGGCACGCCCAGTGCAGTAGACCCACCATCTGCAGATGAGTCGTTTTATCCACCTTTCCCCAAGGGGAGTTCTCCAAATCGTTCCCTAGCAGACAATCTACAGGCATGGAGGTCCTCACAGCGACTTGCAGAGTACCAGAGACCCCCCTCCCCCACTGAAAGGGAACCTGAGCCATCGGACACTGGCTCTCAGAATTGTCAGCATTGACAACCCTACAGTAGGCGTGCGGTACTACCTGCTCTTGAGACACCAGGTGCTGCCTCACTGCAGTCACACTGGCTCCTGTATCTCGAAGAGCCTCCGCCTTCTTACCGTTGATGGTCACTACCTGCCCATATTTCTTAGTGTTACTGGGTAGGTAGTTCTCGGGGACCATCTCACTGTCTCCTAGCGAGACAAGGGTCATCTGTATGGGATCCCCACCCATTTGGACGGCTGCTTCCTCCCCAAAATTAACATTAGCTATTTGCCGGGGTGGAGCAGTGGGTGCAGGTTTTGCGAACAAGCGACACTTAGGGTCAGAGGCAACGTGACCCAGGTCACCACATCTAAAACAGGTGATGGGCCCTCTTTGAACAGGTTTACCTGTCGGGGCCCCGGTCGGTTTCGGGGGTGGAGGAGGCTGAGAACCTTTCCCTTGGTTCCCTTGGGGATTACTTTGGGGGCCTTTGTGGAACCCTTTCTGTATTCCCTTGTCCCCCCCACTCTTCTGCTGGGGACCCTGCCTACCTTTGGCTGAGTCTCCCACTGGACCCTGGTGGACCCTGGTGCTGAGCCAGCAGTCCGCTTCCTCAGCAAGCTTCCTCGGGTTGGACAGCTTGCTATCAATCATCATCATCAATCAGGTGCTGGCGTAACTCAGGAAAACAATTAAGTGACAAGTGCTCCCATGCCATTAAATCAAGCAGCCCTTGAAAATCATTTACCTTACTGCCCTTCACCCAACCATCCAGCGCTCTGCAGAAAAAGGTCACATACTCCACATACGTACCCCCTTGAATCTTGACACAATTCCTAAACCGCTGTCGGTACATTTCAGGGGTTAACCCAAATCGATTCATCAGGGCACCTTTCATGTGCTGGTAGGAGTTAGACTCTTCAGAGGGAAGATCTAGCAGGGTATCCCGCCCCTCGGTCAGGAACCGTCCCCACAATCCCTCTCGCCAATCTCGCTCAGGGACACGGTGGGAGGACATGGCTACCTCGTAGGCCCGGAACCACTGCCCTATGTCATCCCCCTTAAAATACTCCTTAACCACATCCTTCGGTACGTAGACCCTTGACTCTACCTGGGCTGGTGTTGTGCTGCCATCAGGAGCTGCATCCAAGCTCTTTGCTTTCAGCTCCATTTCTTTAAGGCGTATCTCATGCTCTAGCTGGAGCTTCTTCTCCGCCATCGCCATCTGTCCTTTCAATCTGGCCATCTTCACTTCATGCGTTCTGGTTGCGGCCCTGTCCGCCAGCTCTTCTGACGACGGGCCTCCCTGCACCTCGACAAGGCTATCTGGTGGATCTACTACCACCCGATTTTCTGGCTCTCTCGACTCTTTCCAGGCTCTCAGTGCCTTGAGGGTCTGCATTCTGGTTTTGCAGCCCGTTTGGGAGACTCAGAACTTTTCGCAGAGGGGTTTCAATTGATCCCATTTGCATTTGTCAAGCCCTTCCCAGTCAACATCGTCGAATCCAGAGATAACAGAGGGTGCTCTTTCGGGGAGTGAACCAGGCATGGTTTGGAGATGGGAGATCTCTCGACAAGGAAGTAAATCTGTGGCTTCGTTATAGGTCTGCTCTCACTACGTGGTGATCAGTAATTCACTGCACATGAATCATAAATGCAAATCCGAAATCCTCACCGCTGCCACCAATGTTGGAACCGGAGGTCTCTGGTTGGCACAGGTATGCACTTGTGACAAGCAGGGACCCTCACTTCCAGTCAGGGCAAGGGAACTACTCCTTCGAATAACCCCTGCTCACCCTCTAGGTAGTGTGGCGCGAGCAGACAAGGCTAATCCTCAGGGTGATAGTAGTTAAGCATTTATGATCACACACAGTAAACCCACTGACCCACCACAAATGGACACCAGTAGTATGGTTGTATCAAAAATACGCATACTTTATATAAAAGATAGATTCAAGCAAGATTAACACAAGACCATATAACGTTTAGCGATTTGAGGCCACCAGATTACAATAGGCAATTAGTCTTTAAATGTTCGTTGTTCAGCAAGGTACGATGACAGGGAAATAAGAACGTTGCGGACCCTGGATCCGATATGAACTCGAGACGGAGTTCAAGTGTACCTTGCTTGTAGAAGTCCGAGGCGTTTCAGGCACGGCTACTGGTGAGGGCGGACCCGGGACGACGCCGACGGTTCTCCAGAGGATCTCTCCGGCTCGGTCCCCCTCGAGGAGCGAGGCTTGGGAGCAGGACTGTGGAGGGTTGTGGCGATCCGGGGCCGATGCAGCTCATGGGGCGAGGCACCGTTCAGGCCTGCGGGACGTACTACTTCTTAGCACGGCGGATCGTACTCGTGGATCTGTGAGGGGCGTCGCGTTCTCGGGCAGACGGGTGCAGCACCAGGCTTCCGGTACCACTGTACGGGGAGGCCTTTCTTGAGGTGTGGCACGAGCCTTGGTATGCAGGAGGCAAAGTGAGACAGTCGGGTACGTTACGACGTACAGACCGTTTGAGGCTATGGAATGCGCTCCGTGCAGATTCGGGCTGGAGAAGATGAGAGGTGCACAACGCGCTTCGTTAGCGGCGAGGTGACAGGAGAGCGGGGGGCCCGGCACTGAAGCGGAGAGTGACTCAGGGATGAGCGGGGCTCTCTGCGGCGGGGCGACCAGGCTCCGAGCTGTCACGACCTGGGAAGGGGCGAAGGCACCCGAGTCAGAACTCTGGCGAGGGAATAAGAACTAAGGCCCAACAGCAGACGGGCACAAGCAGAATAGAACCCAATGGTCCTGGGGTTCTGTTCAGGGGGCAAGCTCTCGATCAAGGCCTCGGAGATCGTTTCAGGCACAAGTCTACAAAGTCCTCTCTGGTCCTTTCCTCTCCGTTCTCAGCAAGGCACCACTGCAGGCCAGTCTTACAGGATACAGACTGGTTTCCGTCCTTCAGCTTCTCTTGGTCCTTCTAGTCAGGCAGAGGTTCGTCGTGGTCAAAACTGGATCTGATTTGTATGGAGCGGAGCTCCTATATTTATACTGCGTTTCTTTTGTCTTTGCAGGCCAGGGGGCCTGGGCCTAGTTCATCCCGGTTTTGGAGTACTCTGTTGACAGGACGCTGCCGTCTTCTTTCGGGGCTCAGGGCAGAGACATCAGACGCTCTGCAGGAGGTGGAGCCAACATTGTGGTGGTGGAGCACAACCCTATTCAGAGTCAAGGACTACTCCGCCCACCCATCCTGGAGTAAGCACCCTATTCACCACCTGGAGCCCCAGACTGTCCCCGGCAATCTCCCAGCCCTGTCACTCACACAAACCCAGACAGCATATACACATCCTGGCAGAGGCGGGCTGAAACAGTTAGGCCAGCAAAGGCTAACTTTCTAAAAGTAGCATTTGCAAACACAGGATATTAAAATAAACCTTACTAAAGGAAGTATTTTATTATTCTGAGTTCAGGCATACTAAACTCGACGTGCTACCGTGTTCCCTGGGTCTGCCGGGACTATAGCGTGTAATAGTTCCGACAGCTCATCTTGGCCTAAGAGAACAGGTAGCCCTTCAATAGTGAAGAACGAAAAGGGCGGTAATTCACTACTAGGACATGCCACACTCTAGGCTTGCCCTACCTTACGCTTACAATGTACCCTGCCCGTAGGCCTACCATAGGGGTGACTGAAATGAAGGTTAGGGAAGGTTCAGGGACTGGCAAGTGTGGGCAGTTGCGCGGTCAGCGTGACAGTACGAGACCGTACGCGGTGTCTGCAATGGCGGACCCGAGACACATCTTACGAGGCCGCTTCTGTGGGTGGAGCAACCAGCGCTGCAGGCCCACTAGCAGCATTTGTATCTACAAGCCCCGGCACTCCTTGTGCACTCTACTGGGGACAGACAGTAAACCAAATAAGCCAATCGGGGAAATCAATTACATATACACTTTACATTGGGAGCACTTGCACTGCGGCACGGATTGGCCGTGGCGCAGTGCCCTGAGCATCGAATACCAGCAAAACATCTGAGGCACATCAGCAAAACGTGGAAGGGAGACTCACGCCAAGGTGCCAGGTCTAACATGATCTAAAGTTCTGGGGTCTGGGCCCCAATATTTATACAGCAACATCATTTGTTCTCTGGTGGCAGAGAAGCCCTGTGCTCAGTCAAAACCAATTCTGGCCTCTCTGGTGCAGCTTCCTGGCAAGAGGTGGAGACAGCATTGTGGAAGTCAGATCAGTCTCATTCAGGTGAAAGGAAATCTCCTCCCCCTACACTAAATGCAGCCCAGGTTTATTAAGCCCAGCCCTGAGTCAGCCAGACTCTCTGGAGCCACTGCACCTCCCCAGCCCCTGTAACTCCAAAGCCAGATAGTCAATACACATTCTAGCAGAGGCACCCTGGATGGCTAAGCTAGAAAATACCTACTCTCTAAAAGTGGTATTTTCAAACACAGAATGTGAAAATCACCCTCACTAAATGATGGATTTTTACCTTCTGAGGTAAGGCATATTAAACTTAATTTTCCCATCTGGTTCCCAGGGGCAGTTATGCTTATAAGATATTATAAGCAAACTCCCTATTCTATCCTTTGGGGACAGATAGCCTTACAATAGTGAAAAACGAATCAGGACATGCCACACATACACTGCCCCCTGCCCGCAAGGGTACCTTGGGCCTGCCTTAGGGGTGACTAACATGCAAGAAAAGATAAGATTAAGGCCTGGCAAGTGGGTGCACTTGCGAAGTTGACAAGGCAGTACCAAACTGTGCACAGATACTGTAGTGGCAGATCTGAGTTACATTTACAGACTGCTTATGTGGGTGGCACAATCAGTGCTCAAGGCCTACTAGCAGCATTTGATGTATAGGCCCTTGGCACACACGGTGCACTGTACTATGGATTGACTAGTAAATCAAATATGCCAATCATGGAAGAACCAATCCATAACAACACTTTACAAAGGGAGCACTTGCAGTTTGGCACTGAACAGCAGTGGCAAAGTGCCCAAAGCATCTAGACCAGCAAAACAAAGTCCAACACACAGCAAAAACACAGGAGGCAAAAGCTAAAAATGCAGGGGAGACCCATGCCACTGGTACCAGGTCTAACAATAGTGCTCATTGATCACTGTAAATATGTTTATTTTAAGAGAAATACATGTAGTTGCACATGATTATTGTTATTGAAGATTCCATTTATGTTCAACATTATCCCTTTAACATGCGGTTTGTTGATCGGTAAGCTTTGATCATGCCAATAGACTTACAGTATATATTTGTATGACCCCATTAGGGGGTCAAAGGTGATTATCCAATGTCATTCTATGGTGTTACAATCATTTATTGAGTGTTATTATTGCGTGCCAGGGAGTGGTGATTACTAGCCCTCCCCACCTCCCTTGAGTAGGCCTTTGACTGCTCTGCTCCATTACCAGGATAGAGCTGCAATGGGGTGCTTGGTTCCCAGTGGAGGGCAAATGTTGACCCATTACTTATGCAGGCCATACAATTAATCGTCCATTTCCTTATAAATAGTTTGCATATGCTTCCTTAGGCTATAGCAACACATGGATGCCATCTTGGCCTGTCAATAACATATACTAGCAAATACAAATTCATTGTTATTGGATGTATTTTTCTTCATTCTCTTTTGTTTCACAATTAATTATAAATTGCAATATATATTATTGTTATACATACATCAAATAAACTAATTCATCCTAAATGAAGCAGCTGTTATACATCAAGATAGCGGAGATGCATGGATGAATGGATGGCAGGTAGAACTTCCCTGTTGTTAGTTGGACTCTGCATGTCCTGGTTGACTTGTTGTTTGAGCTATATTTACTACTGTAAACCCCCTTTACTTTATACACAGTTTCCTTATTTCACTTACAACACATTGTGAGCAACACCTGTGCAGTGGTAAGCAAGACACCATCGTCCCTGAACAGTTTGGAACAAATACATCTCCTTATACTAGAAAGGGGTATTTACATTGTTAAGTTCTCCATATTAAGGTACTGTTTATTTTAAGTAAAAGTAGGGTTTTGAACAGGAGGTATAATCTACTTTACCACTGGCACTTGTGCTTAAGAGGAAAAGGTAGCTTTATTGGAAGCAAGCTAACGTGTATATATGTATCTCTAACCAATAGTATCTGTATTAGAAATATGTATTTACTACCATCCTTATGTTAGTTTAGAGTTTATTTGTTTCGTATATTTTATGTTATTCATGTACTCTGAAGTCCTTCTGTAATGTAACTGGTTCTATTGTAAAGCGCTTAAAATAAAAAATAAATAAACATAACATCCAACATTCGTTGGCTGTCGCTGAACAATCTAAAACATCTGTGACAATGCCCTAACAGCAACATCTAGCACACCCCAGTCCATCTTGGGAGGGTGTTGTTTTTTTCCATTTGTATTTTTAATAGAACAGCTGAGTGATCGGATAGGTGGGACGGCAAGTGTTCCACCTTCTGTGTATTGTCCACTAGGCTTCTGTCCACCAGAAAGTAATCAATTCTGGACAGCAGTCCTAATTTTTTATTTTGGAACGTGAAACCTTGCTTTTTATCTCCTTTCTCTTTCCAAATCTCAGCCAAGTCAGATCTTTTATAAAGCCCCAACCACTCCCTCATTTTTTTTTTTCACAACAAGTTTATTGACAAAGATGAGCATATGTAACAAGACGGACCCCCACAATCGGGAAGGCACCATCAGACATTCCGATACAATCAAGAAAATAGAATTGAGTATTCAGTCAACAATCATTGCAGCACAAGGTCATAAGAAACGATCATCTCTGTCTTTATCACTAAATTATCCACTCATCCCCAACTCCCGGATCCCTCCCCTGAATCCCACCCTAACCCTATGCATGTGTGCATGGACGGTGTCGATGAAAATTCTCAAAGTGGTAAGTGTGTGTGTGGGGGGGGGAACGGGGCCGTCCGGCCACAGGGAGTTAAAGATCTTCCTCTGGTTCCACTGGGGGGTCCAGCAACAGGTCCCTGTAGTCCGCCCATCTCTTCCATACCTTAAAGTGCTTACGGGGGCACCCTCGGGCCTCAAAGATCGGTCGTTCCAGACCCATGCAGAAGTCTATGCCAGCCTTCCACGCACACAGGGGGGGGGGTCTCACATCCTTCCATACTCGGGCTAGGTCTCTCTTGGCCACCACCAGCCCCAGGAGGAGCAGGTGTCTCTTGTACACATTGCCACCAACCCCCTCTAGAATATGTAGCAGACCCAGACGGTGGGTACGAGGGAGGGTCCATCCCAACACTTCCGACAAGCAGTCCCATACACCTCTCCAGAAGCCAACCAATCTAAGACACGACCACAACGTGTGGATCAACGTACCCCTCTCCAGCCCGCATCTCAGACAGTCCGGGGACTCTATCAGTCCCGCCTTCCACAAACGCTCGCGGGTATAGTAGGCTCTGTGCAGGATTTTGAATTGGATTAAACGGAATCGGACGGCAATGGCCGCACCCCTCGGGGATTCCAAGGCCTCACGCCAATCATCCTCATCCAGCTGACCCACGTCCATCTCCCAGGCCGCCTTCAGTGGAAGGAGGGTGGAGGAGCAATGGATGACCATTGTCTGGTAAATGCGTGAAACTTTTTTATCTCCCAGATCGCCCATGAATACCTTAGCTTCAATCGGGCTGAAGTCAGGAAGGGAGTCAATGCCGGTGAGACTGGGCAGCAGCGCATGCCGGAATTGCAAATATCGAAAAAATTGAGATTGGGGCATGTCAAACTCGGCGCTAAGGGCCTGAAAGGATTTGAGGGCTGTGCCAGACATCACTTGGCCTAATTGCGAAATACCAATTGCGTCCCAGCCATCAAAACCTGATAGCTTAGACAGTTCCGGCAGCAAGCCGTTACGCCACAAGGGCGTCTCCGCGGTCAGTCTGCCCCACCAGCCCATGCGTCGCAGGGCCTGCCGCCACACCGCAAAGACAAGTTGTGTAACCCTCGGCAGAGATCGACGCAACCGGGGTGAATAGAGGATGGTGTGGAGCGAGTTGTCGCCCATCAAGGCACGTTCCAGGGCGTAGGCTGGGTCTTCGCCATTGCTATACCACCAGTCGTTTAGAATGAGGAGGTGTGCGGCTTGATAGTAGGACTGCAGATCCGACGTGGCCAAGCCCCCACCGTAGGTGGACAAAAAGCACGTACGTAGCGCAACCCTGGCGGCCCCTCCGGCCCACAGGAAGCGGCCCAGCAGAGAATTGACCTGTCGAAACCACTGAGGTGGGACGGGATATGGGTGGTTCTGTAGCTGATACAAGAGGCGTGGTAGCGCCACCATCTTAAAAATGGCAGAGCGGCCAAAGATGGACAGGGGCATCCGAGACCAAGTCTTAACGTCCGACTGTACCTTCTCCCAGACTGGTATGAGATTATGATCCCAAGCAGTGGCTGCCGAGGTCGATAGAAATACGCCGAGATATTTCAGCCCGGTCGTAGCCACCCGCAGCCCTGAGGCCCAGGGGTCCGCCAAGGCGCCCCCTCCTAGCACCCACAATGTGGATTTATGAAGGTTCAGATAGAGGCCCGAGGCCTCCCCAAATTGTTGCATCACCTCCAGGACACGCGGGCCCGAGCGCTGCAAGTCGGTAAGGAAAAAGAGGACGTCATCCGCATACAGGGCTATTTTGTCAGACAGAGTGGCAGTCCATTGAAAGCCCTGTATCAGCGCATCCTGGCGCACTCTGGCAGCTAGGGGCTCCATGGCCAGTGCGAACAGGTAGGGGGAAAGAGGGCAACCCTGTCTGGTCCCGCGGCCGATATGGAACGTTTCGGACACAGCCCCGGCGACCCGCACCGAGGCCGTGATGTCGGTGTAGAGGAGCCGGACGTATGACAGAAAGACCGGGCCCAAGTTAAGGCCGCGCAGCAAGGCAAACAGGTACGACCAGCTGACAGAGTCAAAGGCCTTGTTAATGTCGGCCAGCAACAGCGCCGCCCGGTCCCCCAGAGTCTCAACCGCGTCAATCGCCGCCTGAGCGCGACGGATATTATGTCGCGTCGCCCTGTGTGGCATGAAACCTGCCTGATCAGGATGGACCAGGTCGGTGATAAGAGGAGCTAGGCGGTTCGCCAGGGCCTTGGCCAAAATCTTGGCCTCCACATTAATCAAAGAGATGGGCCTATATGAGTCATGACTGTCTGGGGGTCTGCCCGGCTTCAGGAAGACCACTATTTCGGCATGTCGCCAATCTGGGGGCAACACCCCTCTGGTACGCGCCGCTTCCAGCGCCCGGCGATAATAAGATCCAAGCTGGACATGGAATTTCTTGAAAAATTCACTAGGATAGCCATTTGGGCCGGGGGCCTTGCCAGTGTTAAGTTGCCCCAAAGCATCTCCCAACTCCTCAGCTGTGAGGGGAGCATCCAGGGCCGTCTTAGTCTCATCAGATATCGGCACGGGCGGCAGCTCCTCAAGGAATCGGGCCAAGTCGCCATCCGACAACCGGTCACGCGGGGCATACTGGGTGGAGTAGTACATGGCAAAACTCGTAGCCAATTCATGTGGATCGGTCATAACCTCCCCACCACCATTCGTGAGACCGGGCAGTAGGAGGGGTTGAAAGTGTTGTTGGCACAATCTATGCAGCATGGAGCAGGACTTGTCCCCCCATTGATATATCCTACTTCTGGTGGCCAGCCACGCCTGCTTGGCCTCATCCATCAGGAGGGACCCGTAGGTTTGCTGTGCTTGTAGCAGCAGGCGTAGCCCGATGACATCACCACCCTCACGACTTTCTCGCTCCAGAGCCGTTACCCGTACAGCCGCCTCTGCAACCTGCTCTCGACGCTTCCGACGGGCCGCCGAGCACCATGCAATATCTGCTCCCCGTATGGTAGGCTTCATGGCCTCCCACACCATCCCCACATCAGCGCCCTCCACTAGATTTTCCCGCCAGAAATGGTCAATCGTTTCACGTAAATGGTTAGCATATGGCGGCTGAAGGAGATGCCACGAGGACATCCTCCATCGAAACGGCTGTCTTTTCCGAAGGAGTTCCAGTCCAATCGAGACGGGGGAATGGTCGGACAGGCCCCTCGGTAAGATGTCCGCGCTCTTCACCCTGCTCAAATAGTCCCGAGGCACAAACACACAGTCGAGCCTCGAAAAGGAGCCGTGTACAGCCGAGACATAAGTATAGTCCCGGGCCGTGGGGTGCATATGTCGCCACACATCAACCCAGCCCAACCCCTCACTCATTGCACGCAGTCTGGAGGGCGAAGGGGAGGGGGGCGGGAGCTCAGATCCCCCTAGACGCCTCTGGCGATCCACGCTTACATTCAGCACATCATTCCAATCTCCCCCAATCACTGCTAAGGGTCCCGAGATGTCCTCCCATACAGCAAACAGCCTCTCGGCTAAGGCCCACTGGAGTGGGGGGGGGGCGTAAACACTGCCAAACACCACCGACTCCGCACCCACCTTGCCCTTAATAAACAGGTAACGACCCTGAGGATCCACCCACTGCTTCTCGTGGATATAAGCCACCCTGCGGTGAAGCAATATGGCGACTCCCCTGGACCCCCTGGAGAACCCGGCATGGAAGACCTGTTGATATCCAAATCTCTGTAGGCCCAGAGCCTTTGTACCCATCATGTGTGTTTCTTGAAGTAAAAGGACATCTGCAGCTTCATTCTTCCCCCAGCGTAACACAGCCCCACGTTTGATTTTATCTAAAAGCCCCCTGACATTCCACGTAATCACTCGTATAGTATCTACAGGAAGTCTACGAACCGGTTCAGCCATGGTCCATTAAGATCCAACACCCGAGCCCTCCACTCCCGCGCCACCCACCACACATCATATGGAACATCGTAGCAACCCACACATGCATAGCCCTGTCAACCCCAAGGACAACGGTCCCCAACCCCACGGTCCCGCAACCCCAAACAGTCCCCGTCCCCAACTCAGCGGCCCTAACCCCGACCGCCCTCATCCCGCCACCCCCAACCCTATACCTCAAAGAACCTTGAAGTACCTGTCGCGGCATGGGTGGTCCCGAGACCAGAACATAGGGCCCGGGCCCACCCATACCAATGGATCCCAACATTCCCAACCGGAACAAGAAGCTTACTCCCCCTCCACAGAGTCTCTCTCTCTAGAGGGAGAGTGGTAGCCACCATCACGTAGTCCCCGACCCCCCACCCCACAGCCCCATTCTCAATTAGAGGACAGACAAAGTACTGCCCCATGGCGGCAACAGTGCCGGGCAGTCATCAAGGCCCAGACGACTCGATGAGTCCAATCAGAAGTCACAGCCGTGACAGTAGAGATGGAAAGGCAGGGCCTTGGAATGTTTTAGTGGTCTGTCCCAGATTGTTCGGAGTCTTCGGTCCTGCCACTGGTCTGTGTGCCATCAACCGAGGCCGCACGTCTGCGCGATTTGGATCGCTTGGTTCGGCCCCTCCTCCTCGACGTCCGGTCTTGCTGAGCCCGTGGTGAGCCCTCTGGAGAGCCCGGATTGAGCCCCGGTTGCGAGTTTGGTCTAACCCGCACCGTTTCATCCGTCCATTTGAAGAGGTCTTCCGGCGTATCAAAAAACAATGTCCGCGATTGAAAAATCACCCTCAGGCGTGCCGGATACAACAAGGAATATTGGAGCTTAAGACCCCTCAATTTTGCCTTGGCGGCCATGAAGGAATGACGCTGCTGTTGCACCATTTTGGTATAGTCAGGGAAAATCATTATCTTATGATTTTCATAGAGGAGGGCGTCCCTGATTCTAGCTTCCTTCAACACAGCATCTCTGTCATGGTAATTTAGTAGTCTGGCGATCACCGCCCTAGGCCGCTCGCCCTCAGGTGGCCTTTGCGTCAGGGCGCGATGAGCTCTCTCGATGATGAAGCAAGTGGACAGCGTCCCTGGGGGCATCCACGATTCCAGCCACTGTGTGAGGAAGAGCTCCATGTTGCCCTTCTCACAGCGCTCCGGAAAGCCAACAAAGCGGAGGTTGTTGCGGCGCGCCCGCCCTTCGGCATCTTCCACCCGGAGCGCCGTGATCCGCTGCGCTGATTCCATCGCCGCCATTCTCTTTTTAAGGGTAGTTACATCTTCCTCCACTACCGTTACCCTGGATTCGGTTTCTGTGATGCGCGCCACTGCGTTCCTCAGGTCTTGGCGTAATAGGGTTACATCCGCGCCCACTGCCCCGATCTTGGCGTCTAGCATGTCCCTCGAGTGAGTTATGGCCGCCATAAGGGCTGCATTGTCTGGCCCCCCTCCAGGCGGAGCACCCCCGGATGAGCCAGCGCCCCCACTGGGCCCGGTGAATTTGTCGATAGTCACTTGCTTGGCGGGGCCACCACCTCCCCTGGTCATGGCTGCGGAGGGCCAAAAAGCAAAAGGAAAACTCACGATGGAAGGAGGCGCCGAGCCACGACCGCTCCCGCTAAGGTCTATGGAGGGCAAGGGAGGACAACGTCCGGCCCCGGGGCAGGTCTTGGCGGATCCGTCTCAAAGCGGCCCAATGACTCGGTCAGGACGCGGCCGGCTCCAGTGACCGCCAAGGAGCAGGGTCGCCTCCGAGCCGCAGCCCCCCCCAGAAGGGTGGACAATTATGGAGGGCAAGGGAGGACAGTGTCCGGCCCCGAGGCAGGTCCCGGTTGGTCCGTCTCGAAGCAACCCAACGACCCGGTCAGGACGCGGCCGGTCCCAGCGTCCGCCAAGGAGCAGGGTCACCTCTGAGCAGCAGCCCCCCCCAGAAGGGTGGATAGTTATTGCTTATGTCGCACCAGAGCGCTGGCGTCTCCCTCGGCCTGGGGGGGGGGGGGGGGCACTACTCACGGCTGCTGCTAGCTTCTCCACTGTCCGCCCACGTCGAGGGTCAAACACCGCCGTTCAGGAGTATCAGGGCGCCCGACCTCCGCCTCGTCTGCAGGACCCGGCCAGTACTGGGCCGCGAAAACCGGGCCCCCGGTTGCGCCTGGGCCACCAGGCCTCTCCAGCCGATCTCGGTCGACCGCTGCCCCGGCTCCTCCTCCGTGTAGGTCTGGGCCCCGGCAGAGGGAGCACAGAGACTCTCCCGCGTTCCCAGCCCCTCGGGTCTCCGGGCGTCGCGGCCGTCACCAGGCCCGGCGATGCACCGCTCCCCGGCCGGGGAGCGCCAAAATCGAGGTCCCGGCTGCACCTCCGCCCACCAGGCCGCACTTTGCACCTCGGGGCTCCGTCCCGTTCCGGGACGCCGGACCTCCGCTGGGCACACCGGAGGAGTCCAGGTGTTCTCGGCAATCACCGCCCCGTTGTGGCTGTGGGTTCTGGGGTCGGGGACCAGGATATCAGGAAGGATTAATGGCGGGCCGGCGGGAGCTCTAACAAGCTGCGACCGCCATCTCCGCTTGCGTAGCCACGCCCCCCACTCCCTCATTTTTAACAGGTTTATTTCCTTCCTCTGGGGGAGACGATCCACCTTAGGGTCTAGGATTATATTGAAGTCGCCCCCTAATATAACCGGGGAAGCTGCCGATAGTAATTGTACATACAGCTTTGTCGAGGGACTGTGTCGTCTGTATTAGGGCCGTAATACCCAGTGATGGTGTATTGCTTGCTGAATATTCTTACTCTGGACACCGCCCATCTTCCTTTTTTATCTACTTCTACAGACTCTATTCTTGCTTTGAGTGATTTTTTTAATAGTATGGCTATTCCTTTATTACCGCAGTCCTGGTTCGTACAGACAAATTAATCCACCCAGCTCAACTTCTTTATAATTTCTTCCCATTCCTTTTTTAAAAGATGCGTTTCCTGTAGTATTATGATTTCGCTATCTATTGTTTTCAAGTACTCGAAAATTCGCTTTCTCCTGCTTTTGGTTCTGAGGCCGTTGACATTCCACGAAAGTATGTTAATTTTTTTCGGTCTTTGTTCATTTTTTCATATTTTCCTGGGTACCTCCTCCTGATGAGTTTTGCCAGTTCTGTTCTCCCTTTTTTTTTTCCTTGAGGACTTTTTTTGGTTTTTTCCCTAGTTTGCTCCCCACCCCTGTGCTTGCATTTTTGTTTTATTTTTGCTTTTGTGCATGTTAAAACATCCCTCCCCGGAGAAGCCTCCCTCTTCTCTTCTTTGGGCTGTATTGCTAGCCCTCTTAGAGCTCTGTGCTCGCCTTTTTGATACTGAGCGTCTTCTATTGCTGATCTCGCATTTGATCTCTCATTTGTTCCAGGAAATGCTCGACCTCCTTTGGCTCCCTGATATTGTGCATTGTTTTTCTCCACATAATCCTGGGGGCTGCTGGAAACTTCATCTGTACCGAGGCCCCGAGGGATCTTAGTTCCTGCATCTGTTGTCCTAGTTCCCATTGTCTGTCTTGGGTTGCCTTAGAGATATCCGAACGGATTCTAAATGACCATTCATCTTTGCTGTAGGATCCCTTCTTTAGTGCTTCACTCAGGATCTTTTCCTTGAGGGTGTAGGTTTTGAAGTTTATTAGTATTTTCCTCGGGTTCTTCCTCTCTTTATTTTTGCCAAAGGGATCTCGGTGTACCCTCTGTATATCTTCTTCTAGTTCTGCTGCCTTTACCCAGGGGAAGTGCTCTTCAAGGAGTAATACTGTGAACTTTTTAATGTACTCTCCTTCTCGACCCTCTGATACATTCAGAATTCTCAAATTATTCCCCCTTGCCTGGTTTTCCATCGATTCAAGCTTTTCATTAATGCTTTTATCATTTCCTCTCAGAACCCTGATCTCCTTTTGATTTGACTCCACTTTTTTACACAGGGTCCCTACCTCTACCTCCACCGCTGTCACTCTTTCCCCCAATGCATTCAGCTTAGTGTCTAGCATTTCGTAGGCCTCTTGAATCTTGTTCTGATTAACTTCTGAGACAGCTAATTTTGCCCTCATTTCCTCTAGCATTTTTTCTAGGATCTGTACTGTTGAGTTCTGGATGGGATTTAGAGTCTGTGTGGCGTGTTCAACACTATCCAGACTATCATTGCCTGCAGCTGTGGTGGAGAGCCCCTCTGCTAAGCTATCTCTCAGATTGGTTGGCTGTTGTGACACTAACTCTGTGGAATTATCCATGCTCCCCTTGCCCCCCTTTCTCGTATTAGTGTTAGTGTTATTCGCTATGGGTGCTGGTTCTCGGGTAGACTGTGGTTTGGCCTGTTGCTCCAGTACCTGTACCTTAAAGAATGATCTAAGGGAAGGGGTGACCCTGAAATTTGGTTCTGAAACCCCCCAGACCTTCCCTTCCCGCTCACTAGCTTTTTTTTAGCTCTGAGCGTAGGTGTATCTGTCTTTACCTGCCTTCTGGCCTTTCTTTTAGTACTGCGGGGGCGATACTCTGTTTGGGGGCTACTGGCTGATTATGTTTAGAGAACTTTTTGTTCCTTAGCCAATAACTTATAATCAGAGGAAAATGATTAAGCCTAGCATCACATAAATCAAAGAAAACAAAACGATAGGTCATCTCGAAAGCATCATAAAATCACTCGATATACAAATAGCAGCAGAACGTGTAACAGCGAAAAAGGAAAAAATGGAGGCTGACAGGTTAAAACTAAAAGAAGCGCTCGCAGAAATCCTAGAGAACATTGTGAGAGAGAGATAGGAGGCCAGTAAATTGTCCCATTATGAATATGGAGAAGGGTGCGGCAAGATGCTGGCATGGAAAACAAAAACTGACCAAACTGGAAACAAGATAGTAAGCATCCAGCCCCAGAACTCCGCAGAATCAAGCTCCGAGGACTCGGTGATTATGCAGGAATTTACAACCTTATTTGGAGACCTGTACACCGGGGATGTTAGCCCAACAGACCAACAACTCAAGGAGTATTTAGACGGCCTGGTCCTCCCAACATAATCACCTAAGGGAAAAGAAGAATTAAATGCCAAAATTACAAACAAAGAAGTAGAAGAAGTTATAAGGGGCCTAAAGAGAGGGAAAGCAGCAGGCCCTGACGCCTTACCAAATGAGTTCTTATCAACCTAAGAGAAGCCCTGGTCTCCCCCTAACAGATCTGCTAAACACAGTCTTTGAAGAAAAAGGCGATCACCCAGATTCTTGGAATGACGCAGTAATTAACATCTTATTAAAACCAGGAAAAAACCCAGTGAAATGCGAGTCATATTGGCCCATTTCCCTATTGAACTGCGACTATAAGATATTCACGCAGATCATGGCAAAAGGCTAGGGAGAATAGCCGGAACGCTAATCAATATTGACCAGAGGGTTTTGTGAAAGGTAGACACATACAAGATTTGACCCACAAATTATTCGGAGCAATAGACATAGCCACGCAAGAAAAGATGCCCTTATCTATACTCACATTCAATGCAGCCAGTGAATTGGGCATTTCTAAATAAGGTATTAGATAAATATAATTTGGGGGAAAATTTCCAAGGAATGGTCAAGGGACTTTATAGAGTACCAAGGGCTGAGATATTCATTAATGGGAACCTCACGGAAAATATAGAGATCAAGAGAGGAACAAGACAGTGGTGCCCCCTGTCTCCACTACTTTTTAACTTATACATCGACCTGCTTGTAAATAGTCTCAGAAACCATCCGACCATATCCCCCTTCTCCTATCTAGGGTGGAAGAAAAGGGTTGCATTGTATGCAGACGACCTAATGATATTTACAAGTGACTTCGAGGACTCTATTAGATCTATAGAAGAAACTTTGACTAACTTTGGGAGGGTATCGGGATATCAGACTAACCAGGCAAAAACAGAAATTATGAGCTGGAACACGCAAATTAACAACCCTCATACTAAGGAAAGGATAAGGTACCTAGGTATTGAGCTGGTAAGAGACCTGGACAAAGTGGCACAGATACATCTTAACAGAATTGCTGGTGAGGTCAGGAAACTACTCAAGGTATGGGGGGTCTACCTCTTAGCTTTCTGGGAAAATCAAACATTATTAAAATACTACAGAGCCTTTCAATTCAAGTACATGAGGGCCTTATTGAAAAGCTATGAGCACTATCCTGAATACCTACAAGCAATGACTGGAAGAGTAGGACATTTTCTATACAAATTTGACCACCCTAAATAATTTAAAAAGGTGAAGCTAAAGGTCCTTAAGTAAGCAGCAAAGCTATGTACCACATAAGAAGCACTTTGAAAATACCATATTATAGCGAACTTGCCCACCATATGGGAATCACCAGGTACCCCAGACAGCTTAAAGGCAGTCTGGCCATCCCGTTGAAAACAGCAGGAATACTGAAGTGGGGCCAACTGATGACTGAGAACAACATAGTCGATTAGGACCAATTGCTGGGGAATGATCCCTTAAATAAAGAAATCTCTCGATGGTACTGGGCCCTCATATTAGTGGGTGAGGAGGACTTCCCAATTCCTGAAGCGACCTCGGGGAAAGATCTGCCGACGCTGGATGCGCAAAAAATATGGCAAGTATCTATGGAAAAATGTTGGTCCATTGTAAAATCTGCTGCCTTAAGGAAAAACCTCTTGTTCACCACTCACAGAGCCTATTGGACTCCGAAGAGGCTATCCAAGCTCAACGGGGCCAGAACAAAGAATTGCCCAAAATGTGGTTTGGAGAAAGCCAACGACTTGCATATGTTTCGGCAGTGCCCCCAGCTCGACATATTTTGGCAGGAAGTGGGTAAGACCCTAGGCACCTTATTGAGAAGACCGCCTGATATAAGTATAGATCTTGTTATATTTGGGGTGGCTCAATCAGATTGCCTAGGTAAGCTAACTAAGAAGCAAGAGAACCTACTCTTTTTGTTAATCTTACTGGCAAGGAGGGAAATATGTATCAAATGGGTAAGTCCCGCACGACCTACCCACAGGGAATGGCTAACCTCAATTCTTAGAATAATCAAACTGGACAGGAGGGGGAAATTTAGTAGGAAATATAACTTCTGGGAAATTTGGGAAGATTTCAACCAATCCAGTTAGTAATTGCAATCCTCCAGTAAACTTGCTCCATGATGCTCAAAGTCCAATGATTTTGCGATGGCAATAAATAAACAGGCAGAATGCCCGTTTGAGTAGCCAGGATGGCTAGCTCCCCACCCCAGAAACATTTATTGGAAATGGTAATGGAAACAAAGGGACCCCCCCAAAAAAATCAAGGGGAGACTCCCCGGTCAAGCTTCGGAAAAAAAGGTGCAGTGAAGGTCTTGAAGAAAGATCCCTGTCAACTCCTTACACATACTATTGCATAATGAGGACAAAAGAAGAAAAAAAAAACCCTTCTAACTCACCCCCCTCGATACATAACACGTCCCTTAAAATGTTCAAGCTCCACCATCCCCTATGAGAACAACTTAGCTAACTTTAATATTAACTTCCTGGTCTTAACAGTTTGTCATTTTATCAATCTTTTTTAACAATCCGAACGTGTATGTGTAGCCTGCAAAACTTGGTACAGGAGTGCCTCTTATTCCCCTCTTATTTAAAAATCATTCTCCAAAGCCTATTTTTATACAAAGACATTCCACTGTAACATCGTCTTTGTGTTCACAGATTCCCCTCTACAAGTGAATGATCTCAAGTCCAAATTAGCTAGGTTTCTACCACCCTAGGTTTAGCAGGAAAAATAACCAATTAACCTTCACTCATAACCCACTTATGAACATGAACATAACCCCACAAAAACGTTGATTTCCACGAACCAATCATCCTCAACATCATGTCTCTTATTCTTTCCCAAACACTGCCATGGCTGCCCCATCCCAAACAAATGCAGGCTGAACTGTCAAGCGTGGCAACCCCCACTTACTCAAATATCGCCTCAGCATTCCCAACACCTCCCTGATCATCCCTTTCCTGTCATTGTCATGTAGGAAATCATTGCCTCCCTCCCACCCTTTCAAACTCATAGATCTCCAGAATGTACTTAAAAGACAATGCTGCTTTTCTCCTAAAAGCCTCAACATTGCCCTGGCTCCAAAATCCCACTTATCTGTCTTCCTTTTCTCTAACTCTATGTGAAATCTTGTTACATCTTGCCTCCACCATTTCCGACACTCGAAACACCCCGAACAACACTATAGTAATAATTGGCTTAAAAACTCAAAAGTCAGAGGCGGATGTCCACATTGATCTTTCCTGTGTGACAATCACCCTCAATAGCTGAATGGGGATATGTCATCGCTTGTCCCACTGACTGCCTCTCTCTCTAGACCACCCTTTCAAAATGCGTTTCCTAAATTCTCCTCCACTGGGCCGATAGCCCATGAAACATTTTCCATGAAAGGCTATCCCTTCTATAGATATAAGAGCCAGGTGCCTTTCATTTAAGCACATACAAATTACCTGCATTAGTGACAATATATATGTTTTAAAGTTTGTTTAAGAGTTGGCAGTGGTCTCCTGGACCACTGACAACTCCCAAGTAAACATTTTCTTCATTCATGAACGGGAAGGGGTTCCACAGAGACCCCATTCCTGTTTGTGAATGGGTTGCCAGCTTCTTTGAGGAGTTGGTGACATATCAATGGTGTGTGACTGAAACAGCTATTACAATCCTTGGATACATATCATTGCAAATCAGAATTTGTAGGGACAGTCTAAACACACGCTTTCTAAATTGCTATTCTTTATGCATTTCTGAACCCATTTAGCAGCCATAAAGCCTGCGATTTAGCGAATTTCGGGGTTTGCAACTGCTAAATAGTTCCTACATCTGAGCCTTTAAAGCCTACCAGGCCGTAACGAAGGTAGTTATACCATAGAGTTATGAATTACGACTCAATATACGTGTGAGAAACATTGTCTGATATCAGTAGTTCACAATAATACAGCATTTAAAAATTTATATATTATCTGGAGCAAAGCAAAAACCTATTATCTGTGTATAATCATTTAATTATTTTACATAAACCCAATCTAAGCCTCTTGGCTTTTTGGGTTTAATTGCTATCTTTGTCTGGCATAAATTGCTAATCTTTCACTGCACATATTATAACAAAACAGATGAACATCTTAACAATGACCCGAACCAAGGCTTTTATACCAAGATTCGAACAGAAAAGAAATCAGATCATATTTATGTTTTTGCAAGTTTATATAATCTTTCTTCTTCAGCCAGCACTTACTGTACTGTCACACAGGCTGAAATTGCATCTTGAGTCTTCAGTGCAGACAGGCAGCTACAGCTCTGATTGTTATAAATATTGCTACACATAGCGCTTGTTAGTTTCATCTGCATTATGCCTGGCTTTTGGCCTGGATTTTTCTCATTGGCTGAAGATTTCTATATAAGTGTTCATCTGATAAATAGGCTGGCAGGTTTTGATGCTTTACTTTATCGATTTCTGATTTGTGTGCTCTGGCTCTAATGCCGTAACTTAGTATTTTCTAAGGTCACTAAAGATTATGATACATTGGTATGCTTTTCAATCTTTACCAAACCATGGCATTCATGACCTGTTTTAGAAAATCCTATGAAAAGAATATTTTCAATGCTTTTGTTTCCAAAGCGATGCACCCTAAAAACACACAATTTCAATCTATCATTGCGGATGAAAGGCGGCATTATTTATTTCCTACAATTAACGTTGCCTCCATCCATACATTCAGAGACATTGATTCATTTGACCAGCATTTGAACATGCAATTGCTAAACACTGAGGGGCATATTGAGATTAGTGGTGGTGCACACTTTTTGAACAAATACCGATGTTTATACAAATCCAAGGGGAAAATTGGATATCCCAGGATCCACCAAGTTTTCTGGAAGTGGTTTTGTTTGCTCATGATACTAACTTCCCGAATTGGCGTGGTTGGGACTCATTTACATTTGTGATTAACCCCTATACTTCCTACCTTTTATGACTAAGCCGCTTAACCAGTGCTTACAGTCTCCCACAGCAATGATAATGAATTCATAAAGTTAGATACACCTTAGGATTGGAGTAGTGGTGCCTCTATCCTTCTGGTTTTAAATATAATGGTTGCCTTTCACTTTGAGCAAGCCAGATGATATATCCACAGTTCTAGACACATCCCAGAGTATAGGACTCTTGCCTTAATCTTTCTGGTGCCTCCTGCAAATATTCCCTCTAGGTGATGATGACCCGTTTCTAATTAATTTTGCATTGTGCCTCAAAAAATCAACAACATTCTATTGTGGACTGTAATTAAAATTTGATTGTGGATTGTTGACACGTGTATTACAAATGTTGTTTGTAACATCACATTGTCACCTATCGTTCACATGTATAGATTGGCATTGTAAATAACACTGGTGCACTATTTGCTTACTGTAATCACTTGCACTGCGCCATCACTTAATAAAAGCACCTATTATATCAATTTGATTTGTGAAGTTCTTTGAAATCTTGGTTATTCTTTTACAATTTTTCTATTTAATTGTAAATAAAATGCACAAAAAGCATTACAAACCTTAACTGTAAGGTAGGTTATTTATAACTATGGCCATGGAAGTCAAGGGCAACACTTCCCCCGTAGAGACCACTTTTGCTGATAATAACTGACTTATCCAGGTCACTGGGTTACTGTGTTTGTCACTTTTGTTTTACAATATAAAATGCAACTTGGGCACATCACATTTTCCCCAAAAAAACAGATCCATTTTTGCAATGTGGGTAGCTGTGCATTTTGGGATCTAGCTGAGGCACCACCGAGGGAAACCTAGCAAACCTATACATTTCTGAAAATTAGACACCTAGAAATCTGCAGGGTGGGGTGACTCGCATAGCTGCCACCACGTTTCTTCTCCCAGAATCCCTTGAAAACCTCAAACTTTGACTGGAAGCACACACTTTCCTACAATTTCTGTGATGAAACGTTCTGGAATCTATGGGGAGCCACACATTTCTAAGACCTACCATTTCTACAAGTCTGACTTAAAATATGGTACCTCACTTGTGTGGTTAGGCCTAATGTCTGAAACAGTAAATGGCCTGAACACATCTCATTTTTCACAGACAACTGACCCTTGTTTGCAATGTGGAAAATACAAAATGGTGAACTGCTATTAGCATCCAAATAACCAATGCTTGAGAAACTGTCCTACCCCCATGAAAAAACCTAGTTTAAGAAAGTAATGCACATGGTGAATCAAAGAAACTTGCCTTGCACAAAGAAATGTAGTTTATTTATGAAGTGTTGCATGAAAGAATATGGACATATTAGGTGAAGCATGCTAATAGAAAGCAATACACTACATTGTGTTATGTTATTCACCAAAGGACCTATATCGATCAGCAAAGCACTCACACTCATCCTCAACACTTCCAATGACATTGTCCGGACACATGGAAACAAGCCACCGTTACTCCCCTGCTCAAGAAACCATCAGCTGATCCAGCCACGCATTTCAAATACTTACCCATCTCCCTCCTACCATACCCGGCCAAGGTTTTACAGAGAATAATCAACCAACACCTCAACGGCCACCTCAGGAACCACCAGCTCATCAACACCATGCAGACTGGATGCAGACTCAAACACTGTACGGAAAAAGCACTCATTAGCTCCACAAATTACATCTACATGATTCTTCACAGAAGAGACATGACAGTTCTCATTCTCCCGGACCTCTTTGCAGCAGTTAACATGGTTTCACACCCCATCCAGCGACTGCACGAGATTGGTATCCAAGGACGCTATATCCGCTGGATCTACTCCTTCTTACAGTATACAACACAACATTCCACCAAGGCACCTCACTTGTTGGAAGTCCGCAAAGTAATCTGTGGAGAGCCCCAAGGTTCATCCTCACCCTCTTCAACACATGCATACTCTCTCTGGCATTCATCAATCCTGCACATGACATCAACATCCTTTCCTACGCTGACGACACACAACTCTCCCTCTCTGATAAGACCCCCAACACAAGAACCAAGTTCCCTGCCTGCATGACCGAAGGTGATAACTGGATGAAAGCCAACTGTGTGAAACTCAACACTGACAAGACAGCAGAAGTGATTTTAAGAAAGAACATCTCACCATAGGATTCCGAAAGCAAAAGTGATTGTTATTGATTCATAACTAGAGACAGTGTAAGAATTTGCACTAAGAAAAGTGCATAGAGGGAATTATGTGCATGCACCTTGGAGTAATGTTTATGCTTTTACAACAGTTTCCAAAACTGAAAGAGAAACCTGACATATGGTACAAGGAGGTTCATAGATTGGTGACGATTTCAAAAATGATTTGGATACTTTATTTACGATTGTTATTTCCAGTGATTCATGGAGTGTGTAAGGTTGCTAGAGCTTGACTGAATGAGGAACCAGCAAGAGTCAAACCTAATAATGCTCCAGCTGAGGTAGTTGTTAACAAGAGTAGTTGTAGATCATTTGAAAAAGAGGGTGCCAGAAAAGGGCGATAATTACAAAAGCTATATAAGAGCTAAAGGAGTGAGTGCATGCCTACTATGAAACGCTTATGCAGATTTAAAGCAAATACAGTGTGGAGTTGAAGAGACTGAGAAAGAAAGTGTTTGTGGGTTGGTATCAGTCTCTATTTTGGATTTGCGTTCTGAGCTTAGTTTGCATATTCAGCAGAGCATAACGTGTTGTCATACTAAGGGAAAAGATGAGATCTTGAGATATGCCAAGTATTGCAGTAACTGTTTTGATGCAAAGAAAAAAAGGATTAAGGAAAAAATGATGATTGCCCAGATAAAGTAGATTCAGAGAAGAGGTAGAAATCAATCAGATAACGAGTTCTGATTTGAAGTTTGTGCTGTCTGACAATTCTGAAATGAATTGGATTCATCTAATGCAAGGTGTGAGATTGGGAATTGAGATGATTAAGACACAGGGCCACGGTAGAACGAATGTGAATATTTCTGGAATTAATGCAGATGTTAATTTGCTGAATACACACACCATTTGCCCTGTAACAAGTGACATGATATGCTTAGTAAAACCAAATCTCTGTACTGGGGTGAATGTATGACATTGTTCTGCATTCTGTCCATCAACTGTTGTTTTTACATTAGTCACCCCGAGTGGGACGGGTATGCTCAGACGTGAGTCCCGTGCTCTCCATGCCACTGGAATCAAGCTATCCTGGCTGATGAGGGCTGAAAGCCCGAAACCAATCCTAGGATGCTTGTTTCCAGTCCAGGGAAGACCTGGCTTAGCAGTTCGGGCTGGACTGTTCCCATAGGGCACAGGGTCAAGACTGATTTGCATATGTCTGGGTTCAAACTGGAATGGCATGGTGAACAAAAAAACAATGGATTTAGGTCCAGATCTCTGTACTGGGGTGAATATATGACATTGTTCTGCATTCTGTCCATCAACTGTTGTTTTTGCATTTGTCACCCCAAGTGGGACGGGCATGCTCAGACATGAGGCACGTGCTCTCCATGCCACTGGAATCAAGGTATCTTGGCTGATGAGGGCTGAAAGCCCGAAACCAATCCTAGAATGCTTGTTTCCAGTCCAGGGAAGACCTGGCTTGGCAGTTTGGGCTGGACTGTTCCCATAGGGCACAGGGTCAAGACTGATTTGCATATGTCTGGGTTCAAACTGGAATGGCATGGTGAACAAAAAAACAATGGATTTAGGTCCAGATCTCTGTACTGGGGTGAATGTATGACATTGTTCTGCATTCTGTCCATCAACTGTTGTTTTTGCATTTGTCACCCCGAGAGGGACGGGCATGCTCAGACATGAGGCCCGTGCTCTCCGTGCCACTGGAATCAATCTATCCTGGCTCATGAGGGCTGAAAGCCCGAAACCGGTCCTAGGATGCTTGTTTCCAGTCCAGGGAGGACCTGGCTTGGCAGTTCAGGCTGGACTGTTCCCATGGGGCACAGGGTCAAGACTGATTTGCATATGGCTGAGTTCAAAGTGGAATGGCATGGTGAGCAAAAAACTATGGATTTAGGCCCATGTCTCTGTACTGGGGTGAATGTATGACATTGTTCTGCATTCTGTCCATCAACTGTTGTTTTTGCATGAAATGCTTAGTGACAGCACAAATGTTAATCATGATGTTACTCGTATCGTTGGTGCCCTGGTTAACCACACAGCTTCTCTGTGCCTAAGGTAGGACCGGTATGCCCTCACCAATGTCTGATAGATTTGTTTATGCTCACAATATACCTGGCCGGTAAGTACAATACGGTGGGCTAGTAGTTGGTTATTGATGGAAGCATCAGTCAATAACAAGAACATCCACATTACAAACAATAGATGCATAGCGCCTGCCATGTAATCTATGTTAATCTTGACATCGTTTTCAGCAAATAACACTAAATATTCAGACCATACTGACATTATATTAACCATTCTAACAATTAAAGCAGATATTCTTATCATTGAAAGTACTTTTGTGTTAATAGAAATGAAAAGAAAATTTATATATATACCACATGGGCGTGACCTTGATTTGAAATAAATTATGTTCCTTCAATCCGCTTCCTGTGTTCTTCCCGCCAGTGATCAAGGGCTCATGGGAGCCCGAAACGCGTTTGGCCTTGGAAAGGTCGAGCCAGCCTATGCATCCTGCTGCAGCCTGCGGCGCCGTGTGTGTGAACCTGGGCAACTTTGTTGTTTGATATATATATATATATATATATATATATATATATATATATATATATATATATATATATATCGCTGCACGCTTTCTGTGTCCGATCCCGGTTTCAGAAAAAAGAGGCTGGCACGCTGGTATCCATTTGTACAATTTTAATCACCAAACCCCCCTCACCCCTTACAGACGCGTTTCGCCTTCGACAGGCTTCGTCAGTGTAACGTTCAAGTGCAATTAAAATCACCATTTTAAAGCTATTGGTCCGCTTCGCTCTCCATGAACATAGAAGAGGGACATATTTTTTACATCATTGTGGCGGCCATCTTGTAACGTGCAAATCGCATATTATGTACATACTTTCCAATGGTGATGCAGTGAAAGTGCTTAGTGCTCATTAAAAAAACGAGTAACGTTTATGAAATGTATCATAAATATTTTTTAACACAATTCCATTGTCACAGTACGAGTACTATGGTAGACAATTGAGATATTTATCATTAATTCATTACTCACAAATTGTCTATTTTGAGTTATTTTGCCCTGAATGGGCGATTTTTTCAACAGTGCAAATCAGAAAAAATATATACATATAACAAATGCATGGCATGACGATTAGGAAGTAGAGATGGTATACATTTCAATTTCATTATCTACTAGAATATCCCAATCATTGTGACCTTTTACCATTTACAGATGAACCCACAGTTCTTCATTATTATTTAAACCCCAAGGAGTGGTCGTTTTTAAATTGATAATGTGTTTAGACTCAAGAATCCGAAGAGCCTTTTCCCTGTCGCCTCCTCGTTCTAATTTAGGGGCCTGATCCATGCAATAGAAACTTAGTTTCTCCCATTTGCTTTGGTGGTGTTGAGCAAAATGGCGGGCTACCGGATATGATTTATCATTGTTAGTGATAGCCCGCATGTGCTCTAGAATCCTAAGTTTGGCGGGTTTGATGGTACTACCAATATATCGCAGCTTGCATGGACAGGTGAGACAGTACACAGTGTACTCCGAGTTACAATTAAGTAGCTATATATATATATATATTTTACCTACTGGCGATAGCCAGTAGGTATATATAGTTAGGATTGGCTACCATAGGAAATCCGCAACATTCTATTGGGAATAACTTTTGCGCCGGTTGAGGAATTTGCGTGTAATTTTCCAAAAGTGTGGCCAGCTCCGCTGCGCTCCTTCCCTGAAAGTTTCGGGGGGATTTGTGAAGTGGGGGCAGAGAAAAAAGGGGGTCCCAAAACGTGTTTTCCCCATGTTAATTTCCATAGGACGTTCTGACAAGTCTACAGCCCGAACCGCTGAACGGAATTAAACCAAACTTGGCAAAATTGTAGGGTCTGGTACACAGAAGTGCCTTTGCTATATTTGGGAAAAATTGCTCCAGTGGTTTTTATGAAAATTAACTTCAAAAACACATATATATCTGGGCGGAGCCTAACCACACATCTCATCGTGAAATCTGATTGGCTGTCAGCACTTCATCCAAGAAGTATTGGCAGCTATCTTGGGACCAATATACATGATAGCACCTCATTAAAAATCATTGTAGTTAATAGAGGGTTTTAGGACTTTAGTTACATTATAAATCATTTGTTGATGGTACCATACTCATTTTAGGAATTGTGGTGTGTTCTAAGGTGATTTTACCATGTGAAAAAGCCTTCTGCTGGGATATCATGAATCATGTTTGAAAGAAAACTATTATCTCATGCTTTTCCCACAGTGGTTTGGAAGGGGATCTATAAGCTAAACTGAAAGCATATTTTCTGTAAATTCACATTATTTTTCTCAGTCATGTGAGAATGAAGTCTGACATTCTCAGTAAAACATGTACATCCAACAAGGACAGAGACTGTCAGTTGATTCCTTTGTGTTCTACTGCAGCCTCCTAGAGTGTTCTAAAGAACAACTAGTGCGCTAACAGTCCTACTTATTACAAAGGTATGGCACACCTGCAGCCATCTTGATTGGAATAAAGTGGTAACTCTTAAAACATTTAATTTAAAAAGGAACAAAATGAGGGGGTATATTTTGCCATAGAAAGTATGATTAGTGCTGCAGAAAGAAAAATTAGGGCACATTTTGAGTGACTTCTCAAATCCTCTTCAATTTCATTAAAGAATTCTGACATGCAGTCTCCCAAGATGGCCACCTGAGATAAAAGAGCCCAAATGTAGCCCAAATATCACCAGATGTAGCCCAAGTATAGCCCAATGACAGAATGTCCCAGAGTGTTCTAAAGAACAACTAGAGTGCTAACAGTCCTATTTATTACAAAGGTATGGCACACCTGAAGCCATCTTGATTGGAATAAAGTGGTAACTCTTAAAACATTTAATTTGAAAAGGAACAAAATGAGGGGGTATATTTTGCCATACGAAGTATGATTAGTGCTGCAGAAAGAAAAATTAGGGCACATTTTGAGTGACTTCTCAAATCCTCTTCGATTTCATTAAAAAATTCTGACATGCAGTCTCCCAAGATGGCCACCAGAGACAAAAGAGCCCAAATGTAGCACAAATATCACCCAGATGTAGCCCAAGTATAGCCCAATGACAGAATGTCCCTGAGTGTTCGAAAGAACAACTAGAACGCTAACAGTCCTACTTATTACAACGGTATGGCACACCTGAAGCCATCTTGATTGGAATAAAGTGGTAATTCTTAAAACATTTAATTTAAAAAGGAACAAAATGAGGGGTATATTTTGCCATAGAAAGTATGATTAGTGCTGCAGAAAGAAAAATTAGGGCACATTTTGAGTGACTTCTCAAATCCTCTTCAATTTCATAAAAAAATTAAGACCTGCAGTCTCCCAAGATGGCCACCAGAGACAAAAGAGCCCAAATGTAGCCCAAATATCACCCAGATGTAGCCCCAAGTATAGCCCAATGACAGAATGTCCCAGAGTGTTCTAAAGAACAACTAGAGCGCTAACAGTCTTATTTATGACAAAAGTATGGCACACCAGAAGCCATCTTGATTGGAATGAAGTGGTAAGTCTGAAAACATTTAATTTAAAAAGGAACAAAATGAGGGGGTTCATTTTGCCATAGAAAGTATGATCAGTGCTTCAAAAAGAAAAATTAGGGCACAAGAGTGAGTAGCAAAGAGTGAGTAGTAGAGAGAGAGTAGTAGAGAGTGAGTAGTAGAGAGTGAGTTGTAGGGAGTTAGTAGTAGAGAGTAGTAGAGAGCAGTAGAGTAGTAGAGAATGAGTAGTAGAGAGTGAGTATTAGAGAGTAGTGGAGTAGTAGAGAGTAAGTAGTAGAGAATAGTGGAGAATATTCCAAAGTTAGGCACAGCACCATTTGCACAATAAGTCCAATCAAATCATATCACTTAGAGTCCTTATTGAAGCGCTGCATCTTGGTGTATATTCAAATGCTTTTATTTTCCTTAAGTTTATGTACCACAGCCAGCCGACAACTTCTTCAGGGCGTTCTTATTTCCTTCAAGTTATGTCGGCATCCTGTTGTCATATAACTAGATATTTCTTCCAAATGTTAGACGAGACGTAAGTACATTCTTATTCAAAGTGACTAGGTATCAATTTTACCCACACAATTCGGGCAGACTTGAGTAATTTATAGCATCCTCAAAGTCAGTCTTTCAAAACTTCCAAAGAATAGGACATGATAATCCAAATCCAAATGTTTCTCAAGAAAAGTCATTTTCAATCGTTCGAAATATCGGCGTTTGGGCAGATATGACCCAGGGACCCCCAGTATGCAAGGGGAATTAGTCCCCCCTCTGTAAATGCGCCAGTGGCCTGCGTTGCACAGAGGTGTAAAAAAGGGTGTGGCCTCATTACACCTCTCTGCAATGCAGCCCCCTGCCGCATACTGGAGGCTCCTGGTGGGCTAGTTGGCCCCCCAGGGACCCCCAGTATGCAAGGGGAATTAGTTCCCCCTCTGCAAACGCGGCAGGGGGCTGCGTTGCAGAGAGGTGTAACAAGGGGCATAGCCTCATTACACCTCTGCAATGCAGCCCCCTGGCGCATACTGGAGGTTCCAGGTGGGCTAGTTGGCCCCCAGGGGCCCCCAGTATGCAAGGGGAATTAGTTCCCCCTCTTCAAACATGCACGGGGGCTGCGTTGCAGAGAGGTATAAAAAGGGGCGTGGCTTCATTACACCTCTCTGCAATGCAGTCCCCTGGCGCATACTGGAGATTCCTGGTGGGCTTTCAGGTCTTATATAGTTAGGAATTAGCATTAAAAAAAACTTGCAAATTCACTGAAAAAACCATAGGTTTCAGGCCTTATATAGTTAGGAATTAGCATTTATAAAACCTTTGAAATTCACTGAAAAAACCATAGGTTTCAGGCCTTATATAGTTAGGAATTAGCATTTAAAAAACCTTTAAAATTCACTCAAAAAGCTATAAGTTTCAGGCCTTACATAGTTAGGAATTAGCATTTATAAAACCTTTGAAATTCTCAGAAAAAACCATAGGTTTCAGGCCTTATATAGTTAGGAATTAGCATTTAAAAACCTTTAAAATTCACTCAAAAAACTATAAGTTTTAGGGGTGTTATAGTTAGCTGGACATTTCACTCATACAAAACCATTGAAATTGCTCCTATATAGTTAGTTGTACTAACTATATTTCACGCACCCGCAATCCACTGCTGATGATGTCACATATTACATCATTCATAACATGGTCAGTGACATCACTGATGACATCTCAAATGAGATGACCAGCAGGCTCAGTGCGAGCCTCCGCCCACATGGCAGCTGATCTGCATTACTAATACCATTGCTGCATCCCGCTGTGTGCCACACACTGCCTCTGAAGAAATGCAAGGAAGCATGAAACGCGTCAGGCAGCTGTTTACTTTAACTTTTAAAAGACATCCTTTCTGCTTTGCTGTACCATCGTGAAATAAAACGGCAAAACTTACCTCCTGTTTGTGGCTCTCCTTCATGGGCAAACTTGTGTTGTGGATGTTTAACAGCTGGTCCCGGTCGTAGGAGAGCCCTGAAACTGCAAAGTGGACCTGCTGGAGTCAAACGACGATCAGCGCTGGGGGCAGGAGGCCGTTTCATGAGAGACTATATGTTCAGCAAAGTGAGTGAAGGCATTGAATATAAGGCAGAATTATTTCACAGCGTGGCAGCAACTCACTCGAGTTTTATGTTTTTGGCACTACAATGACCAGCAGGCTCAGTGCGAGCCTCCGCCCACATGGCAGCTGATCTGCATTACTAATACCAACGCTGCATCACGCTGTGTGCCACACACTGCCTCTGAAGAAATGCAAGGAAGCATGAAACGCGTCAGGCAGCTGTTTACTTTAACTTTTAAAAGACATCCTTTCTGCTTTGCTGTACCATCGTGAAATAAAACGGCAAAACTTACCTCCTGTTTGTGGCTCTCCTTCATGGGCAAACTTGTGTTGTGGATGTTTAACGGCTGGTCCCGGTCGTAGGAGAGCCCTGAAACTGCAAAGTGGACCTGCTGGAGTCAAACGACGATCAGCGCTGGGGGCAGGAGGCCGTTTCATGAGAGACTATTTGTTCAGCAAAGTGAGTGAAGGCATTGAATTTAAGGCAGAATTATTTCACAGCGTGGCAGCAACTCACTCAAGTTTTATGTTTTTGGCACTACAATGACCAGCAGGCTCAGTGCGAGCCTCCGCCCACATGGCAGCTGATCTGCATTACTAATACTGTAGTGTGTTTATCTAGGTACCTATATTGATACTCCTATTTCTGACCCTTGTCCGGTTATTAATTCACTAGTGTCCATACAACGGCACAGAAACCCGTTTTCAGATTAGGTCATAGCGCATGCTGTCACATTAAGCAAGCACTATTCCTCCAGCCCCCTAGAACGCACACCGAGTTCTCAAAAAAAACCAACCCATCAGCAGACCTGGGAAATCCCCCGCAGCTATTGTTTTGATTTCGCTCGAGAACTCCTAAAAGGAATGTAAGAACGACCAGTCCTTATGACATTCTTACTGACTTCTTATGTCCATCCTTACGTCAAACTCGGCACCTTTCAGGTATAAATATACTGACGCTGCCCTAAGCAAAGACACGGTGGTGATGAGCTTGGAGCAGCGCTACTTGCCGGAGAGCCCAGCTGATGCAGGAAGCCCATGGACGCTGCCCCTCCCTTTTGACGCGCTGAGAGAGACGCTGCCTTTTCTCCTGCCGAGAAATCCAGCCTCCGGCGTTTCCGGCTTACCTTCGCGGGTAACTGGGATATCGAGTCCTGAGAGAGAGATACCAGCCCTCCTGCCTTCTAAATCCCAGGTACTGAACTTACTAACCCCTTACAGAGAATTCTTGAGTCAGATTCTTGGCAAAACAAACTTAACTTAAACTGCTACTTACTTACTCCCTCCCACGTATTAGGCTTATGTCAGGTACACCGGGGTAGGCGTAGTTAGAAGCACCAGTTGAGTACGATTAGTCAATGTATATATGTATATCTTTTATCCATTTTAAAGTATCATATGGCTAAGAAACCATATCAATGCTTTTACAGTATTATTTTATAATCCTGCTTTTACTGTATGCACTTTACTGAACCTTAAGTATTGCAACTGTAGCGATTTATTTCTCTTGTATGAGAAAAAGAGACTGATCAATAAATAACATCTTTTATTGAACACGCCCATCTCTTCTTTCTCTACGAACTGGTGGAACTAAGTATGCACGTATTGATTGAGTAAAATAGCTTTCTTTTGTTTTCACACAAGTCTGGAGATATACTCTTGATTAGGGAGAGCAAAATTGTCATGTTCTATGGTTGTCAGAAACGAAATCCCTTCTTGTCTATCCAGGGAGGTTAAACTCCTCCTCGCCTATTCGAGAAAGTTTCTAGTGAACTCTGAGCTAGCTGGCACACAAAACTTAAGTCTAATATCGTCAGTAGAAGACCTAGTTAACCTCTGTCCTACGTCTATACTATTGAAGATATTATTCCAATGCGCAGAGCCTATTGGGAATATAGGAACTACACTACATGGCGCCCAACGGTTTGGTAAGGCGATAAAACTAACGCAAGGCATTAGAGTAACTCAGTCGTGCTTTTCCACATAAACCCTTTCTCCCATAAAACTCCAAAGACGTCTGGAGTGGGTCAAAGGTTAAAATCCGCCAAACTTAGTAGGAGGAGACTCCTATGTATAGTTTTTTGGTTTATTCAACGTTGAAGGATACACTGTTCCAAAATATTGTGCATCTAATCTTTGTTTCCGTGAAAACCTGATCTGCAATAAAAAACCTTCCTGCCAGTAAAATGTCAGACAGTGAAGGAGATAGGGAGACAGCTAGATTAGCAGCTCAACTCCTAGCGGATGACACAAGTCTCCTACAGCAAGACCCGGAGGCAATATTCATCCCGGTCAGCATAAGAAAAACTATAACTTTAAAACTTATAGAAAATGGACTTACATCAAGAGGTGGTACAGTCATATTTTTAATTGAGGCACATGAATATCGGCAGACAGAGGTATTCTATTCATGGATAAACTTTCCAGCAGCAAACGCTGTAACAAAGGAGTTCCACTATTACAAAATAGAGGAACCACCGGATGAGTACGCTCCTTTCGAGGAGGTGGAAATACCACTCAAATACCAAGAGCACCTGCTCTGGTTTAAAGGCGCCCTAAAACATAATGATCACATCACCAGGCTCGGTCCACTAGGTAGACCAGGAGCAACGTGGCCGGTTCTAGCCAGCTACACACCACATCCAGATATTGAAAAAATGTAAATACCAGAACTTTTAGCACAGTTAAAACAACTGATTAAAATACACAGACAATTAGTCCAATATGTAATGCGGACTTCAACAGTCCAAACAGCTATTAAAATTCCACAGCTGACCCCTCATCAGGGGAACACAAATAAAATCACACCACAGAACATACAGTCCTGTCTAGGTAAAGTACCCATTAAAAGGGAACAAATTCCATTCTGGTTAGCAGAGAAAATCACTCAAATAGAGGCAGTATTTCCGGATACTACCCATACTGAGAAACGCAGAATTCTGACTATCTGTCTTCCAATGGGGATCGCTCCACATGTGGAGGACTGTGACACTTGGGGTACAGTCTTTGCTTCCATTTACACAAAAACACATGGTGTTCAGTCCATGGCGGTAATACCAGAGGTGCTAAAACAGATTCAAAATGAATACGGTCCAGAACCTGCTTTAACTCTGGGTATGAAATTACTGAAAGACTTCAAGCAGGTCTCGGCAATATTACTAGCCAACATAAAGGGGGAAGCAGCAACGGTGGTGATCCACCAAAGATTGAAAGAAACAGATATAGCAGAACAACCTTTTGAACTTGCCAGAATCATAGAAAAATCCTATGAAGAACTAGGAAGAGATAGTTTGGGTGGGAAACCAGTGAAACCCCAACTAATTGAAAATCCTGAAAAGGTATTTATTAAAAATATTCTAAACACTCCAAAAAAGAACTGGGATGGAAATAAACAATCCACTCCCAAAGAGAAGAAATTCCAGTCCAGAGGAAGGTCTCCTCAGCGGAGAGAAAGATCTCCGGACCAAGGACACAAGTCTCTCCAGAGGGAGCCCTCTGAGAAAAAATACAACCTTAGAAATAGGGATAATTTGAAGAAACCTGATAGATATCAAGATATTGATACACGTCCATCTCGATCTTTTCAGACTTCCTCAAAGAAATCGGAAAGAAGAGGACGGTCAGAACACAGGGAAGAGCACGTCAAGTCCAAAGACAAGGAACCTGCTCATCAAAATAAAAATTTCCAATTCCCAAAGAAGAAGGTAGCCAGTATTAAAGTAATCAAACATGCCGAGGATCCTGAGGACACAGCTGAAAAACGGAGAGTGGGCTCAGACAATGCTAGACAGCGCAGCAGAAGTGAGCATAGCTCGCAAGATCCTGATGAATCATCTGGAGACAGTGGACACGAATGAATACATTCAGGTGGAAACTGCAGATACCAGAGTTAGCAAACCTCATAAAATATATGAAATAACTTTACGTATAGAGGGAGATAAGACTAGGAAAATAAGGGGTCTATTTTGGGATAATCTCTCCAAAGGTTATGACATCCTTCTAGCTGAAAAAGACTGGCCACCAGAGTTTGTCAGGGAGTGCCCTCATGGCGAAGAAATGATTATGCCTGCCTTCTCAAATCACATTCCAATACATAAAAAATATACACTTGCAAGAAAGTGGGCTGTAGCCCAAGCTCCTGCATTATATAAAAACCACGTAGGATGGGATGAGGACTCACCTCCTCACAAAATCCAGTTAAAATCTCAACCAACTGCATAAAGGCAGTACCCAATTAAGCAAGAAGCTAAAAAACAGGTCAGGGAGATCTTAGATCAACTTGAATACCAGGGGGTGATTGAAACATGCACCTCACAAATGAACAATCCTTTGTTTCCTGTCTCCAAACCAGATGATTCATATCGTCTAGTTTTGGATTACAGACACCTTAACTCATGTTGCAAAACCATTGCAGTACAAAACTCACACAGTGCAGCACTAATGAATAGCATAGTGCGCAAAAAATACGAAACAACATTAGACATCTCTAATGGATTCTTTTGTCAAAATATAGCACCTGAAAGCAGATATTTGACCGCTTTCTCAATAAATGGCTCGCAGAAAAATTTCTGTTGTTTGCCCCAGGGGTTCAAGAACAGCCCAGGATTATTCTCAGCGAGAGTAACAGAGTTACTACAAATGTATGATGACGAGGCATTATCTTATGTCGATGACATCTATCTAACAGTCGATGACATCTATCTAACAGATGATGACTTGGATACTCACTTGAAAAGAGTGAACACCATAATACTTGGGTTTGCAGCAGAGGGTTACAAATTCAACTTCAAGAAGTCAAGAATTGCCCATCTAACTGTCCTATTCTTAGGATATGAATTATCAAGTGAAGGCAAAAGCCTGGCAGACAATTTCCTGGAAAAATGTGCTATAATCCAAGCACCAAGAACGCTAAAAAACTTACAATCAATTCTAGGTTTCCTGAATTTCGGAAGAACTAACATTATAAATTACGCCGAGAGGGTTAAACCTCTCTATGACTTAATAAAACCAGATTTTAAAAGAATCAATTGGACTCAAGAACACACAGAAATTTTGAGATCGTTACAAACAGACATGTTAGTTAAAACAAAACTGCAAACACGCGACAACACATGCAACCTTGTGATTCGGGTCATCCCAGGAAGATGCGGATTCACATACCTAACCTCTAATGAGGGAGAAACGGTACCAATAGCATATAAATCTCATTTATACACAGAAACTGAAAAAACATTCAGCATCAAGGAAAACATTGTTCATGCGGTTCAAACAGCTGTAGCAAGAGAAAGATACCAAGCTGACGGCAGACGGATTACAGTGAGAACAGCAGAATCGGCTTTTGAGGCATTAACAAGCCCATGTAATCTACCTACTATGGCACTAAATCCAAAATGGATACAATGGGAAGATTCTCTTGCTACAGACAGAGTGAAATACTATTTTGACCCAGAAATGAAAAAATAAAAAAATCTAGAATATGAAAGAGAATATCCTCTGCCTAGCGACATTCTGCCCATACAACTTTACGCCTGCGTAATATACACAAACAGTTATGCAGAACCCTCAGTTTGGGGAAAACAAGCCTACAACGCCACATGCGAGATTGTAAAAGACGTGTGGCGAGGAAGTAAATTGAGACCACTGTTTACAAAAACACACTCAGTGGAAAATAATTCAGAACAACAGACTGAAATAATAGCGTTAAAAATGGCGCTAGATAATGCCGATCGCGAATTCCCGACACTAATAGTGTGCGATTCGTATTACTGCGTCAAATCATACAATGAAGACTTGCAGAAATGGGTTCAAAACGGTTACAAAGATGACACAGATACCACAATAAAGCAAAAATCGCTTTGGGAACAAGTAGTTCTTTTACAGAAAGAACTACCAAAGACTCACGTGATACATTCATTGAGTCATCAGCGTGATGGCGTTCACGCTGCAGGGAATTTGTTGGCTAAGACAGCCACAGCGGAAGCAACTAAATCGGCTCCCGTAGCTACAAAAAAGCGTTCAGGAAAATACATTGACGGGGAAACAATACTGGTAGTGAAAACGTCATCAAAAGGCGACTGCTCAGCGCTACCCATCAACTATCCACTCAATTATACATACATAATCGATGCGAACTCCGTTCCTTTTGCTCAAATCCAGCCTGGAGTGAGGGATAGAGTAATTCCAAACACGAACAGGAGAGGCTTGTTAATAGCAGACGCACATATGGGTGAGGGTCTTAGACACCTCAAACTAAAAGATTCTCTGGAAGAATTGCAATCCACATACTGGTGGCCAGGAATGAGCCTGCAACATCACATATTTGCAAAAAACTGTCCAAACTGCAACGGAGATCGCAGTGGCGACCGAGACGGTGTTTTACCATGGCGGTTCGCTCAAGACGGGATTAAACAATAAATATATAAAACACAGTAGGATTATTGCGCAAAATTAACATATAGAGACTATCATCACTTAAAATGTAGACCCCAGCTCTCGGCTGACGTCTGAACTGTTATAAAAAGATTTGCGAGTCTATAATGGCATATACGCATGGGGCATGCTACATTCTGACCATTGCCCTGCTTTTAGCTCTCGAGCTTATGGGGGGTATAATGGCCAGCATGGGCATTGCATTGCGGGACTCTTATCACTTCCTTCCTGAGGGAAACGGGATGGTGTAAAGAAAAAACCAAGGCATAGAGCAATCTATAACGGCAAAGGTATTAGGTTCGGGAGCTGGGTGGGTCAAACATTTAATAAGTGTCCAACGTAGTCTTAACAATCTACCAAGAAATTCTCTGAAAGGTCTCAGTCCGTACGAACTATTGTTTGGGACTAGAATGTTAATCCAGGACCTCGACAGTCAAACTTCAGTGGTTAAAGAAAAATGCTTTGATATCAAAGATCGTTTGGCTATTTTACAGGACTTAAACGAAAAGAGAAAAGACCTGAGCAACATAAAGTTGAAGCAACAGCCAACAGCCACTGAAGAAAAACCACCTGTCCCAGCAAGGCCTGTCTGGATTCCAAAAATCGGGGATCTGGTCAGAGAGAAGATCGCGGTAAAGAAGGAATTTGGGCCTTCTTACAGAAAAGCAGTACCTATCTTGTCTGTCAACGGGACAAGATCAGTAGTATTACCGCCCCTTGCTGGTAAAAAGGAGAACCGAGTTGTATCCATCGACCTGGTTAAACCACAATCATGTGGCCGATAACAAGTAGTAGGCCAAGTGGACTCCCAAGAAGTAGTAGAACACCAAAGTTTGCTACAAATACAGAGGTTCAAACTGAGAGACTAATCACAATTGATAAACCTACAGTGAAACAACAAGGACTATGCAACAAAGCCATGGAACTTAAACCTCTTGAAACCCAAATTAAAATCTTAAATCAAGAAACATCAATCTACAATGATCTAACCACAGACTATGCTAATGAAACAAAGAAAATTCAAAAAGCAAAAAAGAATCCAGAAGCAATTGAAACAATTGACAGAACAGCATCAGGCTACTTCATCAACTTCGATGATTTTTCTGAAGATCCAAGTGAGCATGGAGAACAGCCAACAAATAAATCTTTTAAAAACAAAGCAAAGGAACTCATTCAACAACTAAAAGAAACTTATCTGATTTCTCCATGGATTGAACTTTGGGTGGCACTAGGAGTATTCATCCTCATACTTTGGCTCATCATGGTACTATGCTTGGGACATTTCATTGAGGGAAAATATGTTATAATGGACACAGCAAGTCAGAATATCAACTTGGTCCTGAAACCACACAAGTCTTCACACATCGAGAAAAGAGAACTTTCTTCAGTAAACTTCACAGCCAATCCTATACCCGGTGGGGTAGCATGGGACAAAACTGATTACGAAATCTATGGTCCGGTTGAGCTCCTGAAGTATCCTCATCAATTCAAGATTTCATTGAGTGACTTTGTAAAACCAAGCACATTCTCTGATGATTGGGACTTTAAAAGTATTAATGATATGATGTCAGATCTAGTGATGTCAGCTAAATTTACAGGAAATGATTATTTACAAGGTTCATCTAATTATGACCAGATGTATTGTTATAACCACTATGGTAACCATTTTCTGCATAAATCTGCTCAACCTAGAAATGTTTTAAATTACAACCAATGGGAACATTGTGCTACTCCACCAAAAGGCAGTTCAAAAACATTTTATGATAGATTTTCATACTTCTCAGGGTTTAACACAAGTGATGCAGAAACGTTTTATTTTAGACTATTAAATAAGACAGGAATGAAAACCATGCTTACAAACACAAAATTAGTCTATTCAGAGACATTTTTTGAAAAAATGAAAACATTTGGTCATGATTTTTGGAACAAAAATATTGAAACTAAGACAATCTGGGGTACAAGAGATTGGCAAGTATAAGGTTTAGAATCCTTATTTAGAGCCTGGATGATCCCAGAACAAATTATATTTTTGAATGACACAATTCAACAGACATCCTGTCTTGGCCTTGCCAAAATTAAAGACTTAAACAAACCGTCTATTCCAAAACCAACACCCGACAGTAATAGCACTACAGATGTTGAGATAGACGTATCCCATATTTTATACCAAAACAGAACACATCCTGATTGGAAGAAATGGTTGATCTGGCCCACAGACACAAATAACTGTCAAGATAGATTCCTGAACAAAAAACAGGAGTTCACATTGACCAGGCCAGACCCTAGATACTCCCAGAGACAACATCCAGGGATTGTAACTACTTACAGTGTAGGAAAACTCTGCCTCGAATGGCTACTAACATCAACACTGGCAGAAATTAAGCAACACTTGACTTTACTTAAAGAAGGTGCTGACTTGCGTGATTTCATTATGGGACCACGCAAACAGCGTCCAAAACGTTTCATAGCGGCCTCTATATATGCAGCTTACAATGAAGCTTGGAAAGTAACTCAAATTGAAACAGCAGAGAAAATACGGGAAATTGACCGTGTTAATTTGGAAAAATCGCTTTCTGTTGTGGACAATGGGTTAATGACTCTGTCTTCCAGAATATATTCACTGGACAGTATTGTATCATCTGCAATCGATATAATAGAACAAGACTTACTGATGTTACAACACGGTCAGTCCCAATTGCGTTCTATTGTACAGCTTGGCTGGACGTTCCAAAATCTACGTTCAGGCTACGTGCCTTGGCGTTTAATCAACACAACGTCATTATTCAGTATCTTTAACCTTACTGATACACAAATCAGTTTGGCACAAAAGGGTGCAGAGTATACAATTCTGAGCATTGAAAAACTTGAGAGATTACCATTGACAATGTCAGAGCGACCTGTCATTGAATGGATAGTACATGGGATAATAACTATTCCGATAACAACTTTCCAGTTTCGATACTGTCAAAAATATATACAGGCAGGCCAGTATGAAAGGTTGGGTAAAGGGTTCATTAAATCAACATGGAACTTACCTTATACACACACATGTTACAGTGATAAGGGACAGAGTGTATTTCTTAGTGGTAACAATTGTGAAAAATCACTAAGTGGTATACTTCTGTGTCAGGGCATAAGCTTACATGGGGCCTGCGAGGGGACTTCAAATAACCTTTCATGCCACCAGCTCGGCACACCTGCAGCACGAATAGAACCATTCTTTAGAAGACTTTCTAACGGGAGTTACATTCTAATTGTAGATCACAGATGTTGTGGCTTGCTGCCAGGAAAACCTTATCTAGTAAGCGTGACTTCCATGGTCATTTGCTGTGAGCGAGTATTGTTTCCAAATGACACTCCAGACAGGGAGGGAAAAATGTGGCCAAGGTTGAATATCTCTTCTATTCAAATTGATACTTTAAGCAGAATGGAGACTGTGCTCCTACAGACGCCAACCCATTTGACGTCATCAAAAGAAACGTATGATCTCCAAGTTGCAAGAACAACGGGTGAGATACATGCCTTGTTATCAACAAATTGCCCCCTACACTTCGCAGAAATGCTAAACGAAATCTTAAATATTTCTGATACAAATGGTATCGCGAGTGTATTTAAGACGGGACTGTTAACCCCATTCAAAGCAGTCCTGGGTATTTTTCCAAATTTCGTCAATTCCATCTTTGGCGGACTTCCTCTCCTGTTGGGACTCGTAGCAGGCATCCTATTTTTGCTACTCTTGCTTCGTTATGGCAAGCCATGTCACAGACAAGACTCCAGCAACAATGGAAGAAACGATCCTAGCTATACGCTACCGGGACCTCATAACTAAAGTCCTTGGATTAGCCCGGCTAAGAGATCTAAATATGACCTGGTTTCTTTCGTTCAGACCCATATGGCAGAATTGTGTCTTACCTGTATTAAGATGCATGCTATGCGGCGAAGAATGCATGTTGGACACCTGTCTTACACTACAATCAGAAGTACCATTGGATGCAGATACTTTGTTGGGTCCAGTAAAGGCTCATGCATTGTGCTGTCCCCAGCGGCTACCTATCCTGATGACGGCATTCGTGGAGACTTCACCACTACGATTGAAGGGTAGTGAAGTACAAGATGAGAGCAGCATCAACCAGGTACGACCTTCTGTAAGCAGTACTGGTCTAAACATCACTGAAAGCGAACATGCGCATGACTGCATGGTAGCGACATTTTCCAACTTGGTCGAACTTTCACCAGAAGCTGTAGACTGTTTTTTTGAGAGTCTGTCTGAAATGATGTTTTCACCAGAACAGAGAGAATGACTTTAAACAAAGTTGCACACAGCGTTCCCTGAACTCTGAATTTGGCCTTCGGTTTTTGAAAACAATGTGACAATGAACTATTATTTCTCTTCTCCCGTGAAAAGAAAAGTTTTTCCAGATCCAAAATATTTACCTTTTTGGCACTTATCTTCTGCTTTAAGTAAAACTATTCTTAGAGAACAGAGCTTCTATTCTTAGGAACTGTAGAAACAAAACATTACCTCAACCTCTAGCTTATATGCAAGTAGTTGTATTTATATGTGATGAGATGGTCTCGCAATTTTTTTTCTGTATTAAGAGCCATTTCATGTATAATTTCACAAATCATTCATGCTGATATAAGATGTGCATCTCCTTTTTGAGTGATTATACTGCTTGAATGCATACAGTACCTATACTCATTTCGTGTATTTCGCATATGCCATTTTTCAAATGCAACAAATGTATTTTGGGGTGGTTCGGTATACACATGCATTATTAGTTATGTTTACTATTGCTTAGGTTAGTAAATATGTACATAAAATCGTGGAGTGGGTGTAGTGTGTTTATCAAGGTACCTATATTGATACTCCTATTTCTGACCCTTGTCCGGTTATTAATTCACTAGTGTCCATACAACGGCACAGAAACCCGTTTTCAGATTAGGTCATAGCGCATGCTGTCACATTAAGCAAGCACTATTCCTCCAGCCCCCTAGAACGCACACCGAGTTCTCAAAACAAACCAACCCATCAGCAGACCTGGGAAATCCCCCGCAGCTATTGTTTTGATTTCGCTCGAGAACTCCTAAAAGGAATGTAAGAACGACCAGTCCTTATGACATTCTTACTGACGTCTTATGTCCATTCTTACGTCAAACTCGGCACCTTTCAGGTATAAATATACTGACGCTGCCCTAAGCAAAGACACGGTGGTGATGAGCTTGGAGCAGCGCTACTTGCCGGAGAGCCCAGCTGATGCAGGAAGCCCACGGATGCTGCCCCTCCCTTTTGACGCGCTGAGAGAGACGCTGCCTTTTCTCCTGCCGAGAAATCCAGCCTCCGGCGTTTCCGGCTTACCTTCGCGGGTAACTGGGATATCGAGTCCTGAGAGAGAGATACCAGCCCTCCTGCCTTCTAAATCCCAGGTACTGAACTGACTAACCCCTTACAGAGAATTCTTGAGTCAGATTCTTGGCAAAACAAACTTAACTTAAACTGCTACTTACTTACTCCCTCCCACGTATTAGGCTTATGTCAGGTACACCGGGGTAGGCGTAGTTAGAAGCACCAGTTGAGTATGATTAGTCAATGTATATATGTATGTATATCTTTTATCCATTTTAAAGTATCATATGGCTAAGAAACCATATCAATGCTTTTACAGTATTATTTTATAATCCTGCTTTTACTGTATGCACTTTACTTAACCTTAAGTATTGCAACTGTAGCGATTCATTTCTCTTGTATGAGAAAAAGAGACTGATCAATAAATAACATATTTTATTGAACACGCCCATCTCTTCTTTCTCTACGAACTGGTGGAACTAAGTATGCACGTATTGACTGAGTAAAATAGCTGTCTTTTGTTTTCACACGACTCTGGAGATATACTCTTGATTAGGGAGAGCAAAGTTGTCATGTTCTATGGTTGTCAGAAACGAAATCCCTTCTTGTCTATCCAGGGAGGTTAAACTCCTCCTCGCCTATTCGAGAAAGTTTCTAGTGAACTCTGAGCTAGCTGGCACACAAAACTTAAGTCTAATATCGTCAGTAGAAGACCTAGTTAACCTCTGTCCTACGTCTATACTATTGAAGATATTATTCCAATGCGCAGAGCCTATTGGGAATATAGGAACTACACTACAATACCATTGCTGCATCACGCTGTGTGCCACACACTGCCTCTGAACAAATGCAAGGAAGCATGAATCGCGTCAGGCAGCTGTTTACTTTAACTTTTAAAAGACATCCTTTCTGCTTTGCTGTACCATCCTGCCTAGCTTCGTGTGAACTGGTCGCTCCAGCCCACCTCCCGACCTGCAAGCGCTGTATTGGTATCGTAGCGCTGCCTGTCCACACTGCCATTCTTCATATTGATTCTGCTCCTGATATCCGGCGTAGCGCTCCGCATTGCATTATTTGTGTACAATATTTTATTCGACCTGTGTGCTTAGCGCTGCTCTTTCTCTCTTCGCATTGCTTTCAGTGTTTAGACTACTTTAACTGTGTGCGTAGCGCTGCCTTCCCCCACTGCCATAAACTTAATTTAATCGGACTTGTGCTGCCTGATTGCTTGCTCCCATAGCGTCCTGTTGTCCTTGTTGTTGTTGCTTCCACTATTTTGTTGTGCCTGCAGCCCGTCCCTCCCCCTACGCTACCGCCTTCCAGCTACCCCTCCCACGCTCCGCCCCCTCCACTACTCCACTTATGACAGATGCATCAACGCGCAGCGTTCACGCGCAGCGATCGCGCGCCGAAGGTGCGCCAAAGGTAAGCCTGTCTGCGCCCGTCCGCGCCTGGACCGCGCCCAGCGCCAGACCCCCTGGCCCCCGCCGTACCCAGCCCACTAGACTCACATACGATGCCGCAACTCTCCTCTCCCTCAACCCCGGACGCACACCGCAATGCTGTGAAGCCACCCCAGGACGTACCCATGGCCCATTCGCATGCCTCTCCTGCAAGTTCAACTGCTTCAAGATCCTCACCAAATCCACTTCCTCCATACACAGCACCGTCTCCAACCGCCTGAAGTGCATCCTGCTCAACACCCGCTCGGTCCACAAACACGCTACCGAACTCTGGGACCTACTCGACACTGCGTCACCGGACATCGCCTTCCTTACAGAAACATGGATGAACACATCATCAGCACCCGACATCGCCATAGCCATCCCGGACGACTACAAGATTATCCGCAAAGACCGCTCCAACCAAACAGGAGGAGGCATCGCCATCATCCATAGGAACACCATCAAAATCACGACCAGCTCCGACGACAATCTTGCAACCGCCGAACATCTCCACTTTCAGATCCACACCGACCCCAGGACCACACTCAGAGGCACCCTCATCTACAGGCCACCAGGAACACGCACCCAATTCAGCGATGACATCACCGACTTCGTCAGCCCACATGCCCTCACCTCCGAGAACTACATTCTGCTGGGAGACCTCAACTTCCACCTTGAAAACAAACACGACAGCAACACCTCCACCCTTCTGGACAACATGGCCAATCTCGGACTCAAACAACTTGTTGACACCCCCACTCATGTAGCCGGACACACGATCGACCCAATCTTCACCTCCAGCAAGCACATTTCCTTCGACCGCACCACAGCTCTCCATTGGACGGACCACAGCTGTGTTCACTTCAGCTACAAAACCACCCTGAACAACAACTGCCCACAACCTATTCCTCGAAGAAACTAGAACAAAATCACCTCCCACCAACTCCTCTCATCACTCAACCAAAACCCTCCCACCCTCTCATTGGACCCTAACCAAGCGGCCACCGATCTCAAGCAATGGATCACCCACAGTGCTGACGAATTAGCACCCCTGAAAAAGCACCAGATCAAATCAACCAGCAAAAAGGCTTCCTGGTTCAATGATGATCTCAAAAAATCCAAGAAACTATGCCGCACCCTGGAGAAAACGTGGAGAAAAAACTCAACCACCGACAACATGGCCACCCTCAAGGCAGCCACCCACAACCACCACCAACTGATTTGATCCGCCAAGAAATCAGCATTCAAGGATCGTCTCGACAACAACACCCACAACAGCAAGGAACTTTTCAACATCGTCAAAGAATTCACCAACCCCACCGCAGCATCCAACGACATCACCCCCTCCCAAGACCTCTGCGACGCGCTATCCTCCTTCTTCTACAACAAAATCGCCGACATCCACAACAGCTTCAAGATCACTCCCAGCGATCAACCCTCCCCATACCCCTCAGATACCACTCCGCCAACTAACTACCTTAGCGCCTGGAACACAATAACCACTGAAGACACCATCCGCCTAATGAACTCAATCCATTCTGGCTTGCCAACCGACCCCTGCCCCCACCACATCTTCAACAAAGTTGACTCCATCATCGCACCCCATCTTCGTGATGTCATCAACTGCTCGTTCAACTCTGCCACCTTTCCAGAAAGCTGGAAACACGCCGAACTCAGCGCCCTCTTGAAGAAACCCACAGCAGACCCCTCCGAACTTAAAAACTACCGACCCATATCCCTCCTCCCTTTCCCCGCCAAAGTCATTGAGAAAGCCGTCAACAGCCAGCTCGCCGCCTTCCTTGAATCTAACAACTCCCTCGATCCATCTCAATCCGGATTTCGAGCCAAACACAGCACCGAAACAGCCCTCATTGCAGCGACAGACGACATCCGAACACTACTGGATAACGGAGAAACTGCGGCCCTCATTCAACTCGACCTTTCCGCCGCTTTCGACACGGTCTGCCACAGCACCCTTATACAACGCCTCAGCAACATCGGCATACAAGGAAAAGCCTTGGACTGGATCATCTCGTTCCTCGCCGGGAGAACTCAAAGAGTCCGTCTTCCCCCATTCAACTCAGAAGCCACAGAAGTCATATGCGGAGTACCACAAGGGTCATCACTCAGTCCCACCCTCTTCAACGTTTACATGAGCCCACTCGCATCCATCGCACGCCAACACAACCTCAACATCATCTCTTACGCCGACGACACCCAATTAATCCTTTCCCTCACCAAAGACCCGAACACCGCCAAAACCAATATTCACGAAGGCATGAAAGAAGTAGCCGAATGGATGAAACAAAGCCGCCTAAAACTCAACTCAGACAAAACTGAGGTGCTCATCCTAGGATCCTCACCATCTGCCTGGGACGACTCTTGGTGGCCTTCCGCGCTGGGCACAGCACCCACTCCCACAGACCACGCACGTAACCTTGGCTTCATCCAAGACTCCTCTCTCTCGATGTCCAGACAAGTCAACGCCGTCTCATCCTCCTGCTTCAACGTTCTTCGCATCCTCAAAAAGATCTTCCGCTGGATCCCCCTCGAAACAAGAAAGACTGTGACTCACGCACTGGTCACGAGTCGGCTGGATTATGGTAACACTCTATACGCCGGAATCACAGCAAAATTACAGAAAAAACTCCAACGCATCCAAAACTCATCAGCGAGACTCATATTGGACATCCCTCGCCGAGATCACATCACCAGACACCTAAAGGACCTCCACTGGCTTCCCGTCAACAAAAGAATTACGTTCCGTCTTCTCACCCACGCACACAAAGCCCTCTACAACCTAGGGCCCGAATGCCTCAACATCCTTCTACAAACCCACCCGCCAACTAAGATCGTCCAATCAAGCCCTCGCCACAGTCCCACTCATCTGAAAATCCACCATGGGGGGCAGATCCTTCTCCTTCCTGGCTGCCAAGACCTGGAACTCACTCCCCTCTCACCTCCGCCTTACTCAAAACCACATCTCATTCAGAAAAGAACTTAAAACCTGGCTATTCGACAAATAATGAACCCCCTCCCCAAGCGCCTTGAGACCCTCTGGGTGAGTAGTGCGCTTTATAGATGCTCGAACTTGAACTTGAACTACCATCGTGAAATAAAACGGCAAAACTTACCTCCTGTTTGTGGCTCTCCTTCATGGGCAAACTTGTGTTGTGGATGTTTAACAGCTGGTCCCGGTCGTAGGAGAGCCCTGAAACTGCAAAGTGGACCTCCTGGAGTCAAACGACGATCAGCGCTGGGGGCAGGAGGCCGTTTCATGAGAGACTATATGTTCAGCAAAGTGAGTGAAGGCATTGAATTTAAGGCAGAATTATTTCACAGCGTGGCAGCAACTCACTCGAGTTTTATGTTTTTGGCACTACAATGACCAGCAGGCTCAGTGCGAGCCTCCGCCCACATGGCAGCTGATCTGCATTACTAATACCATCGCTGCATCACGCTGTGTGCCACACACTGCCTCTGAAGAAATGCAAGGAAGCATGAAACGCATCAGGCAGCTGTTTACTTTAACTTTTAAAAGACATCCTTTCTGCTTTGCTGTACCATCGTGAAATAAAACGGCAAAACTTACCTCCTGTTTGTGGCTCTCCTTCATGGGCAAACTTGTGTTGTGGATGTTTAACGGCTGGTCCCGGTCGTAGGAGAGCCCTGACACTGCAAAGTGGACCTGCTGGAGTCAAACGACGATCAGCGCTGGGGGCAGGAGGCCGTTTCATGAGAGACTATTTGTTCAGCAAAGTGAGTGAAGGCATTGAATTTAAGGCAGAATTATTTCACAGCGTGGCAGCAACTCACTCGAGTTTTATGTTTTTGGCACTACAATGACCAGCAGGCTCAGTGCGAGCCTCCGCCCACATGGCAGCTGATCTGCATTACTAATACCATTGCTGCATCACGCTGTGTGCCACACATTGCCTCTGAAGAAATGCAAGGAAGCATGAAACGCGTCAGGCAGCTGTTTACTTTAACTTTTAAAAGACATCCTTTCTGCTTTGCTGTACCATCGTGAAATAAAACGGCAAAACTTACCTCCTGTTTGTGGCTCTCCTTCATGGGCAAACTTGTGTTGTGGATATATATATATATATATAAATCCAACTGATTTCTGTCTCTCCAGCGCGGCACCACAGAAATAACGGACCACCAGGCAGCATAGAGTATTCGGGTAGGTTTATTATCCCTCCTTTCCACTCGGCATGACGCGTTTCGGGTAACAAGTACCCTTGTTCACATAATGGGCATGCAGTACATATCGGCATATATATACTTATTTTTTTCATTTCAAACACCACGTGATCATAAAAAGTGATGAAATACTTATGTGCAAATAGGACAATATTATGGATTCCACTTTCTTTCCTTATGTATATATTGTGTATATCCTTTGCATTTCCTGACAGCATGTACATATATCAATATTGCTTTTTATTGGTTTATAGCAGCCTGAATGCTTGAATGACATGTGCAAAAATACGCAATAAATATTGTTTACAAAATTAAATTATAAACAATTCACAATTATAACACGTATTTTTAAACACCAAATTAAAAATCACATTTTAAAATTTGTGCAACATACGCAATTGTTGTTTCTTTTTGTTAAAATCACATTGCTGATTTTATGTGCAAATAACAGCTTCAATGCTGATGCGTTGTGCAAATCAAGCTATATATTTAATGAACTCCTTTGACCTCACAAATGAGTTAATTAATCTGTGCAAAAATATATAAGTGCATAATTACTGCCTAAATGAAGTCGCATTTGTGCAAAAATAAGCTTATATATTAATAGCTGCCAAAATTGTCTCCGAAATTCAAGTATCTATAGTTATACACTGTCAAGATTAAATTAATATGTTTTTATCAATACTTGATCCCAAGTATAAAATCCTCAACAAATGGTTCCATTAAAACTTGCCAAAGTGCTAAGTGCTGATCTTAAGTGCAAAATTTAAAAATATATATACTTTAAAACCAATGAATTATAGTTAGAAGCTTAGACTCTGTGTAGGGGCTTAATTGCATGTAAATCTTCCATCCCCTATATGATTGTATTCCAAAGTATCCAATATTCTGGGAAACCACACTCCCTACAAGCCTGTAGGAGTGGACTAAAAATTTATAGAATTCATAAATGGTTCCCTTAAATCATCACAAGTGATAAAATCAGGTCAGCTATATATATACAAATAATTTTGAATGGTTTGATTTACAATTCAGTATTGAAAATCCATGCCTATATATTTATATACATATATGGAAAATACCAAATTAAAACCACTTGGATGCTAATGACAAGGTCAGCTCGTCATGGAGTGCCCATTCATTTCAATGGAAATCTAGCATAAATCGCTGACATGCCATAGCATCCAAGTGGTTAAGAGAAATTATTAACATCTAGGGGCCGATCCCGATCCGGTAAAATTCTCGTCCGTATGATTCGCATCCGGAGGCGTTTCCGTACGACTCGTACACACACGGTACGACTCAACGAGTACGATCCGGACCGGGGTATCAGGACGTGATTTGTACGGAAAAGCGCACATTCACATACACACTGTGCGGTGCGTACCCCCCATGATCGCAGGGGTACGCACCGTACACCCAGCGGACATGGGGTATGCACCGTACATCCAGTGTACATGGGGTACGGTGCGTACACCCCAAGATCACGGGGTACGGTGCGTACACCCCGTGATCGCAGGGGTACGCTCCGTATCCCTGCGATCATGGGGTGTACGCAACGTACCCGGGGGGGGGGGGCGTTCCGTACCTTTTTTGGGGCAAACTCTGCTTTTACGGCTCTTTTCAGCTCCCGTAGAAAAAGGGTTGTACGGTGCGTACCCAACACGAACCGTACTTGCCGGTTCGGAAAAAGCAGCCGCGAACCGTACAGATGTTGCATACAGCGGGTTCCGAGGGAGATTCGTACTGGGATTTGATTCGTACGGTCCCTGTACGATTCGTACGGAGTCCAGCTCCTGGTACGAATCGTACTTCGTCCTACGTACGGGGGACGTTGCAGGGTACGATTCGTATGGGAAAAATGCTCTGAACGGCAATTCGGAGCGCTTTTTACCGGATCAGAATCGACCCCTATATGATTGTAATTTGACATGTGGCAGTTTTTATTGATTGTTATAATATGTCCTTTAAACCCGTGTGAACATAGAACATTGGCAATTGCAATCATATGTTGCAGATATGTCCATACACCACCCAGTGAAGACATAGACGGTTGCGCCACTGTAAGGAACATATGTACAAACCACGTCTATATCTAGTAACCATCCAGGAAAGACCTATCATTAAAAAGTGCAGGCTGAGCTGTACCACGAATGAGGCGTACAATTTCAATGTAAGCATTTGCCCGATGTCTAAATTCAGATTGCCATCACACCTATTGTGACAAATATGAAGGTGTTACATTTTTGTGCTGCTGGGTTCTTTCCGGCCTTAGTTAGTGACTCACCTTCAATTGGATCCTAGTTTTCACTCGGAGCCAGTTGAGGGTTCTGAGTGAAGGGGTTAGCGATTCTGTATCAGGAAGGGGCATGTTTAGGGCGTTCCTTCCTATTTCTGAATTGCAGTGGTATGTAAGAATGTTTAGCGACCGAAATATGGTTGCAAAACATTTGTATGTTAGCTCCTACTTCAAGTAGGTGGTAACCCATTTGTAAACCAGAAGGACCCCTTCCCCTTTGTGAATGGTGGTATAAAAAAAATTTCAGAGCAGGCTGTGATCCCACAACTACTGCCTGCTCTGAGAAACTGAAAAGAAAACTTTTCATTTTTCTTTTTTAAACACAACCCATTTTCCTTTTAGGAAAACGGTATGCATGAAAAAAATTGCTTTATTTGAAAAAAATCACGGACATGGTGGTCTGCTGACCTCAGCAGGCCACCATCCCTGTGATTTTAGCGATTCCTAATGAGATGCCACAGTCACCTTTTTAAGATATCCTCAGCCAGGGACAGAATGTTATGCTCAGACGTATGAATGACTACATCCAATTTCTAACAGATAATGCTTCACTGCACAGTATCAAGTCCTTGTTCCATGGATTGGGAGGTATACCACATGTAGTAGGTGCCAATAATGGACCCTACGTTTCACTGGTGCCACCTCATGACTAGAGCCATTTTCACTACATCAATGTAAAAATTCGCTTACAAGCCTTATCTCTATACACCAGTGTGTGTGCAATATTTCTGGATTCCACCCATGACTTGCTAATGCTATGCAACTGCAGCATACCACAACAGAGTTCCCATAGACCTTGCATCAAGAAGGACCTGGCTTGCAGGTGAGTATCAAGCACTATGTTGATGCTGATTATTGTTGGAAAGTTGTGTCCTTGTACACATAATTTTACTTATGTTAGCTTATGGTATATATATTTTTACGAACCTCAGCTTATCCAGTTCCTACATGGCTTTTAGCACCTCTGAAAAACTCTCTTTGCCCGGGGAAGACCTCTTCAATAAGACCCATGTGCAAAAGAGGGATCCTGTGGAGCCGGCTTTTGAGCTCCTGAAGGCCTAACTCAGGTGCCTGGATAACAGTTGATGGACCCTCCTCCACTCTCAGGTGAAGGTCTGCAATATTTCTGTGTTATGTTGTATTTATTTATTTATTGTGTTTTATAGAATGCAAACAAGACCACTAAGGTATCAGAGCACTGTACAGAGAGCTAATACAAATCTGTGGTGTTACCCTAAGTCACCCCATATAAAAATGGTGCCTCACTGGTGTGGGTAGGCCTAGTGCCCACGACAGGAAACGTCTTGAAACGCAACGTGAACACACCACAAATTTCACAATGAATTTTTTTTGCAAAGTGCCTAGCTGTAGTTTTTTAACCCTAGCTCTGCCGGCACCTAGAGAAACCTAGCAAACCTATACATTTCTGAAAACTAGACACCCAGAGGAATCCAGGATGGGGTGGCTAGACTGGCTGTCACCAGTTTCTGTTACCTAGAATCCCTTGCAAACCTAATAAATTGTCCAAAAAAACACATTTTCCTCACATTTCTGTGGTGGAAAGTTCTGGAATCTGCGTGGATCCACAAAATTCCACCGCCCCCTCATTCCCCAAAGACTTCCAAGAACAATGGTACCTCACTTGTGTGGGTAAGCCTAGTGCCTGCAATAGGAAACAGTGCAAAACACAACGTGGATATACCACAATTTCACAGTGAACAATGACCTTTTTTTACAAAGTGCCTAGCAGTCGTTTTTTAACCCTAGCTCTGCCGGCACCTGGGGAAACCTAGCAAGCCTATACATTTTTTTAAACTAGACACCCAGGGGAATTCCAGGATGGGGTGACTTGACTGGCTCTCACCAGGTTATGTTACCCAGAATCCCTTGCCCACCTAAAATTTTTACAAAAAAACTGATTTTCTTCAAATTTCTGTGGTGGAAAGTTCTGTAATCTGGGTGGATACACAAAATTCCACCCACCCCACATTCCCCAAAGTCTTCTGAGAAAAATTGTACCTCACTTGTGTGGGTAGGCCTGGTGCCTGCGACAGGAAATGGCACAAAACGCAACATGGACACACCACATTTTCACAGTGGAAAAATTACCCTTTTTTTGCAAACTGCCTAGCTGTAGTTTTTGAAACCTACCTCTGAACGCACCTAGGGAAATCTAACAAACCTATACATTTTTGAAAACTAGACACCCAGGGGAATTCAGGATGGAATGTCTTGACTGGATCTCATCAGGTTCTGTTATGCAGAATCCCATGTAAACCTAAACAATTGCCATAAAAATCCACATTTTCCTCACATTTCTGTGGTGGAAAGTTCTGGAATCTGCCTGGATCCACAAATTTCTACACACCCCACGCTCCCCAAAGTCTTCCGAGAAAAATGGTACCTCACCTGTGTGGGTAGGACTAGTGCCCGTTACAGGAAACAGCACAGAAGCAACATGGACACACCACCATTTCACACTGAGAAATGGCCCTTTTTTGCAAAGTGCCCTAGCTGTAGTTTTTGGAACCCTAGCTGTGCCAGCACCTAAAGAAACCTAGAAAACCACACATATTTGAAAACTAGACACTCATGGAAATACAGGATGGGGTGACTTTGCTGGCTCTCACCAGGTTCTTGTACCCAGAATCCCTTGCAAACCTAACAAATTGTCAAAAAATAAATTCCTCACATTTCTGTGGTGAAAAGTTCTGGAAACTGCGTGGATCCACAAATTTCTACCCACCCGCATTACGCAAAGTCTTCCAAGAAAAATGGTACCAGACCTTAGTGGGTAGGCCAAGTGCCCGTGACAGGAACTGGCTCAAAACGCAACGTGGACACACCGCAATTTCACAGTGAAAAATGACCCTTTTTTTGCAAAGTACCTAGCTGTAGTTTTTTAACCCTAGCCGGCCCCTAGGAAAACCTAGCAAACCTATACATTTTTTAAAACAAGACACAAATGGGAATCCAGGATGGGGTGACTTGACTGGCTCTCACCAGTTTCTGTTACCCAGAATCCCTTGCAAACATAAAAAATTGTCTAAAGAAACACATTTTCCTCACAATTCCGTGGCGGAAAGTTCTTGAATCTGCGTGGATTCACAAATTTCCACCCACCCCGCGTTCCCCAAAGTCTTCCTAGAAAAATTGTACCTTACTTGCATGGGTGGGTCAAGTACCCGCGACGGGCAAGGGTCCAAAACCTATTGAGGCGACATCAAAATTACCTATCACCTGGTAAACCCCAGGTGCCCCCCTAATACCTGGTAGTTTTGTCATAGGTAATTTTGAAGTCTCAACAGTAGCATTTGGACCATTTCCTGTTGCAGCCACTATGCCTACCCACACAAGTGAGGTACCATTTTTATCGGTAGACCTGGGGGAACGCTGGGTGGGAGGACATTTGTGGATCCAGGCAGATTCAGGAACTTTCCCACACAGAAATTTGAGAAAAAGTGATTTTGTTTGCTAAATCTGAGATTTGCAGGGGATTCTCAGTAGGGAAATGTTAGGGGAACCACGCAAGCCATACCTTGCTGGACTACCCAGGGTGTCTACTTTTCAGAAATTTGTGAGTTTGGTAGGTTTTCCTAGACAACAGCCGAGCCCTGGGCCAAAAACTCATGGGACCCCCACTTGCAAAATCAGTTTGTTTTGTGATAGGTAATTTTTAAGTTGCCTCAATAGGTTTTGGGCCCTTGCCTTTCGCGGGTACTTGACCCACCCACACGAGTGAGGTATCATTTTTCTCGGAAGACTTTGGGGAATGCCGGCTGGGTGGAATTTTGTGGATCCACACAGATTCCAGAACTGTTTCTTTACAAAGTTTGGGTTTTGCAAGGGATTCCGGGTAGCAGAACCTGGGGAGAACCAGACAGGTCACCCCATTCTTGATTCCACTTGGTTTCTAGTTTAAAACAAATATCAATAAAAAAAATTCCTGGTTCCTAATGGGCTTTCTGCCACCAAGGGGGGGCAGATTGTGGGCTACTGCCCCCATCTGGCCCCGGGTGTCAGAAATACTTACATTTCTCTGGGAAGGGGGGTGTGGGGGCATTGCCATGCCCTTTCTGGGCAGCCCCCAACCCAACATCCCTGGTGTCTAGTGGGCTTTCTTCCCCCCCTTGGGGGCAGATTGGGGGCTACTGTCCTCATCTGCCCTCCAGGGGGGCAGGAAATCTGAAACAGCCAAACAAATATGGGGGAAGCAAAGGCCCTTGCCCAAGGGGATGCTACCCCCTCACTTGCGCTAGTGGGTGGATCCCTGCTTGGGGATCGCTCTCCTGGGGTGATCCCCAAGCAGGGATCCACTGGCGAAGGATACCATTAGAAAGGTGAGATTCTCCCCTTTCCAACGATACCTCTCCCATCGTTTTCAGTGCTTGGGGGGCTGAGATAGCCCCACAAGCACCAAAACTGAGAAATTGAAACTAAGCTTCAGTTTTGATTTCATTGCAATGACGATAGCGCACCATGCGTGCGATCGTCATTGAAAAGAAATTCACAAATAGGCCGGGGGGGGGTTGGGGGAGCTCTTCCCCACATCCGCAGGCCAAAAAAAAGGGAAATCCCTCTGCTGTCTGCAGCAGAGTGATTTCCTGAGCATGTGCTCATGACAGAAGGGTTCCGTCATGAGCACACTAGAACTTGTGCTCATGATGGAACCATTCCGTCATGAGCATGGAAAGGGTTAATGGATCCTTTTTAGAAGCCAAAAAAGGAGTCAGATATTAGAGTTTCAGGGTTGCTCCTTTGGATATTGTGTTTGAATCTTTTTTTGCTCCGTTTTTGGATAAGTCAGGTTGGTAGTTGATTCTGCACAAGTTATTTTCTGAGGGGGGCAGAGTTGGAGCATTTGCACTATTGAGACTCATCATCTTTCTCTGTTAGTCAGCTCAAAGTTGGTTCCATTCAATTAGGAAAAGAACTAGACCTTTGACTTTGTTAATTGATGCACAGCAACTAGGTTAGGGGTGCCCCTGTCGCCATCAATAGCATCACCACTATTCTCTGGAAGTAGTGTGTCTTTAATATGCAGGTGGTCGATATGTGGGGTGACCTATTGTGGGATAACAAATGTTGTGCAGTTTCAGGTAGTTTAGAGGCTTTGATTTTTTTCTCCGGAGGGTGATGTTTTTGACATGCTTCATCAAGTTGACAGTTATGACAATGAAGGCATGATCTTAGATATAAAAGAATTGAGAACATCTTTCCCTGATGGTAAGTGACTGTAACCAAAATGGCATTTGTTAGTATTCCCAAAGGACACATCCTCTTAGAGGATGTATGGACCACATGTATGAACCTTTTTTAAGGTCTCAAATGGCCCGTTTGTGATTGGAAAATTACTTTTCCTGAGTACCAAACCCTATTTTGCGATTCAACAACCTATTACCGAATCGCAAAGTGGGTTACCGATTCTGTATTAGGAAGTGGCGTGTTTAGGGTGTCTCTTCCTCATACCAAATTGCAGAGATATTTAAGAATGTTTTGCAACCAAAATGCAGTCACGTGTTACCACCTACTTCAAGTAGGTCTTGTTAACCCATTCGCAAAGGGAAAGGGGTCCCCGAGAGACCCCTTCTCCTTAGTGAATCGTAGTAAAACATTTTTTCAGAGCAGGCAACGATCTTACAGACCACTGCCTGCTCTGAGAAAATGTAAAAAAACTTTTAATTTTTCTTTTTTAAACAAAACCCATTTTTCTTTAAAGAAAATGGGCTGCTTTACAAAAAAAATTGCTTTATTTAAAAACAATTACGGACATGGTTGTCTGCTGACCCGAGCAGTCCTCCATCCCCATGATTTTAGTGATTACTAATGGGTCGCAAATTGCAACCTACCTCATTATTATTCATGAGGTAGGACGATTTGCGACCCACTGGTAACCGCTGAATGAAACTCATGGAGTTTCATACATCAGGAACGGCGATTACCTATTTGCGATTCACAATAAATCACAATTTGGAAATCGCTATTTCTAATAATGATACATGTACACTATTAAATTTTCAGATTTTTTTATATTTCATTATATTCAATGTGTTTTGAAAGCACAACAGTATATTGGCAATTTCTTACACATAATTATGAGCATGGTTTTACATCTGTTGATGTTAGTTTTTGGGAAAACTGTTAATATTTACTTATTCAATGTATCAGAGGTTAGGGAGGAAAAAGTTGGTGAATACGTTAGCTCATCTTCCTGACGTCAACATCCTCATCCTAAACCAAGAGGTTGCCTACTAATCCACCAATCACACAGGTCCCTCTACCCACCTAGGACAGATATATCTTTTCAAAGAACTCTCTTGCTCATGCTTCATCATCGAGTCCTCATGTGGGAAGTTTAGTACCTCCAGGTGGGGGCAACCTCACTTTTGGAGGAAGCATTTTAATATCAATGCTGAGGTATCCGTATAACCATTTTGAATTTGCCTAAAGAGAACCCCTTCTGAGCTCAATTTCTTCTAGTAGCATCTTTGACAAAATAAAACATGATCAGATATTCATGAATGTCATTCCTCCTCCGGCATCTGTTTTCTAGGTCTACAAGTTTCAGCCAACCTTTTCCTGCCCCATAGGCCACCAGGCTTTCTTTAAGAAGTAAGAGATCTCTAGTAATAAATTGGATTAACTCACTGTTCATGAAGTGCTCTTTATAGCCTGGATCACACATCTATGCATGCATCCAAACCTTAAAATTAATTTACAAAGCGCTTGGGTACTTTCTGGCTGTTTGATTTGTATATAGGGTTACACTTGCCCTAGAGGAAGTTAGAGGTGTGTGGGCCCCACAGTCACACTTAACCCAGAGGTCCATCTTGGCTTGTTGCCTACCTGTTCCCTGAAATCAGCTATTAGCAGTAAATATTTCTGGGACCAAGCTGGCAGCACATTGTTCTTGATGAGTAAATGCAGCAGCTAAATTAGACTTGGCTGCAGACAGTACTCTGAAATCATCCTGCACTACACCAGATTGCAAAGTATAGACATTATGAAATTATTCTGGGCTCCTATAAATTCCATAATCTGACCCAGCCAATCCTTCTGCTGAGTCAAATGCTTCTTCCAATCTATTATTAAGTCTGTCCCGTCTAGTGTTGTATGATGACATTGTGTATTTAGTTTCCTTGTACACCAATGGTACACTTTTTTAATCCTGATTTAATGATTAGCAAAGAATTAGTTGTTTAGGCCTTGAGAATACATATATTTAAATGATCAACAAGACAGGAAGGTCCAAGGATTCCAAGGTTTCAACAACGCTTTGATAAGCTACTTTTATAGATAGTTGGAGACACACTCAAAGCTCTGGACCTATTGAGCTTCATAAAGGAAGACAAGTTTGAAGGATGGAGAGTGTGTACTCCATGAGAGATCAATAGATACTTGTTTGGATTAATATCCGTTCTTAAAAGTCGTCATGCAGAGGCCAGAACTATTTCAGATTGCAGTGAGACATCTTTATTATTTTATAATGAAACATGGACAGCCGACACGTGTTTCGCCCCCTATTGGCGAGTTGCGCCGGGGCTTCCTCAGGGCTGTAAGAGAAGATGGATGAGTTATATTAGAGTGTGACGAGATAGCAGTTGACCCCAAGTGAGAAGAGAAGGAAAACACCTAGATTGAGAAGTGGTCGATATATTTTGAGATGTTACGGCATCAGAGCTCTCTTGTATATTATGCACTATATGGGTGGTGAAACAAAGATGTATCATGCCACAAGAGGCTTGGTTACAGCTTCACATGTGCTTATAGGAAGTCCAAAGACTAAGATGGCAAAGATAAGTGCAAGGACTTAAAAATGGGATCTAAGAGGAGTGATATTAAAAACAGTTACAAGAGTGCGCTTTCCCCAGTGCCTCAGGTCGACCGAGCATTTGGTGTTATCTAGTGGTACAGAGAGTGTGCAGAAATCCCCAACCAAAGTAATGGAGTGAGACAAAACAAAAGAATGAATATACAAGAATAAAAGACAGTATCTAACGGTCATACCTATTTACACATATACAGCATATATTATTTCATTTCTGATTCCAATTTGACAGAGTCCATAAGACAAGAGTAAAAATACTCATGAAGCAGAATTCTTCTGTAAGTTCAAAATGAGAAACACAAATTGTATGTGGCCTGATGTTATACCATAACAGTTCAAACAATACATATAGTTCATCACATTGAATATCTTTGAGGACCATGCATTTGTTTTAAGGGATATATAGGGTACTGGTTAAGCAGATATTCATATGTTGGGGCTTATATTTGTGTTATCCTTCTGCTGAGTAGCTGCACTGATCAGGACTCTACAAGTGGTATTTCTATTGATGACAGCCTTCTGAGCCTCCTACCCCACAGCACGTCCTGCCCCCAGCCCATTCAAAACTGCCCTGTGACCCCGAGTAGGTAGCCACGGGTTTAGAGTGTCCTGGCTACAGATGTTATGGCTGTGGTTGTCACAAGAGCCACCACAGAGGTGGTCGTAGTTGTTGGTGGCATGGAGACCACAGTGGGGATTGTTGCAGCACTGATGTGCATACAGGGGACAGTATTCTTCTGGATGTAGTAGATTTTATGTCCTTAGGGAGAGGGAGATGAGTAGGGTCCTAGCCACACAAACCTGAAATGGAAGCCCAGGCTGGCCATGAAGATCATCCTCACTGGCAGGCTCGGGATCTATCTTCTTCCGACAGGGTGACCAATGCAGATGAAGCTGATGATTAAGACCTTGCTGCTTCACCTTTTATACAATCATCACTTATACCAATTTTAACAAAATGATTGAAGCTAGAGCATTTGTCCTATATTCATGTTTATAATGTCAAACATGTTTCCAGTGTTTTTGGTAAACTACTGATCAATTTGAAGGCCCAGATTTTTTTAACCTTTATAGTGAACAAAAAAGATTGAGAAAGATGGATAAAGTGTGAAGTTGCATTTATTTGGGGTTTCAAAGATCACATTTGTCCTAGTGTGTGTGAGCCATGAAAGCTAATATTGTTTGGCTCTACTGTCCCAGGGTCGATCTTAATATGCCTTAGTAACACTGTGGGCCTTATTACGATGTTGGTCAGTAAGCGTCCTGAGGCTTTATGACCGATATGGTAGGTTTAAAGTCCGACCACTGTATTATGATGATGTCGGTCAGAGTTTTATCCGGCCGGGTAATCCAACACAGTTCCTACGGGCTCAAGGAGCCCATCTGTCAGACGGAATGACCTCATAATCCCATAAGGAGGTAAACATCCTTTACAACGCAACGTTTACCACGCAGTGCCTTTACGATGCAACTTTTACAACGCAAACTATTACAACACATAGCGCTGGGGGGCGCTCTAGGATAGGGAATAGGTTTAATGTACTATCCAACACCTTCCCTACTATCCACGGGGACTGGAGTTGGAATAGTAAATTAAACTATTCACTATCCAGCGCCTAAAACCACTATGCGTTGTAACGGTATGCGTTGTAAAACTTGCGATGTAAAGGTAGACGTTGTAAAAGTATGCGTTGTAACGTCATACATCCCCTTAAGGACAGTGTTTCCGCTGTTGGGATTATGATGTCAGTCCGCCCGACATCATAATCAGAGCCTGTGTGAAGTAGAGCCCCTTAAACACTGGGTTGTCAGTATTTATATAGTTAAACAGTTATAGCCTTCTTCTGGAGGTTAAGGTGGGCATACAGAGCAATAAAATGTCAACATCAAGGGTAAAGACCAATGAAGAAATGTAGATCCACAATGATTCCTTTTGTTTTTAGAACAAATAGCGCTATATTATTAATAATTGTAAATATTATTAAAAAATAAACAATATGATTTCAGTTAGGCACAATGGAAGTGTGACTCTAAAACGATTTAGATTATACAGCTCCCTGTCACTCCACCAGTTTCCTTTCGTAGAACTGGGTCTATTAGCTGGATACACAGTGGAGGAGTGGTACCATCCCTCATTTGTTACATACTATCAATGAAAGTTCTTTTCTTGTAGAGTCGACTGACAACAAATTGCTTGGCATCAGCTGGCTTGAAGGTCTCATCCACTGAATCTGTTGTTAGGAGAGGCATGTTGTGTCACAATTGAGTGAGACAACTGAACCAGCTGGTCAGGAGAAACAGTCCATTTTGCAGGGCTTGAAAGTACCATATATACATCACTCTAGATCCATTTCTGGGTAGATAAACAGATGGAAGTGTGCTTTATGTTTTAATAAAACAGACACAGTCGTTGCACTTTTAAAGGACCAACGTATTCAATGTTATATGTTTAATATAATGTGTGTCAAAGTAGAGGGTTACGTAATAGACAAAATGGCTAAACTTCATTATGACCCCACTTTTCCATTCCTTAGCTTTCAGGTAACATCACAATCATGCTGGTTTATACAATAATAAAGGAAAACAAAAAAAAACATGAATACAGTGATATGTAATTTCAAAAACTAGAATTGAAACATTGTAGTCCTGGTGAAATAGATTTGTCTATGGCACATTTTACTATCATAAATGTATTTTAAAATGTGTTGAATAAAAAGAGATACTATGTGTTGTGTAAATCGGATCACAGTGGGTTGAGTTTACATTGCTATATGAAACTTAATAAAGGTTATTGATATATATGGGGTGTCTGATATGTTGTCCCACTGTAAGAGGACATCTGTTTGATTGTGTTTCCAGTATGAGTATTGTTAAGGAGAATGTTGTGCCAGATTGAGCGTTTCCAGTATGAGTATTGTTAAGGAGAATGTTGTGCCAGATTGAGCATTTGATAGATTATGTACAAGTAGAGAATGTAGTGATTAGTGAAATACATAAAGTAGCCTACTTGTGAGAATAGGTTGTCATTAGTTTAGAGGTTTGCATTAGGAATTAGGGGTGGCAGATAAAGAGTAGGAGAGTGTGGGGATGGTGAAATAGCTATTGTGATAGAGTTAGTGTTTGTACCTGCCAGTCTCCACTCTACCTGTCTGGAGTATAGACAACACCTTCTGCTTCCAAGACATGAGTATGAAGGGACTTGTAGACACACCGCCATCTGGCAGGGCCTCTTTGTGTGTCCTGGAAGCTAGTGATCAACTCTCCCTTTCAGGTTATTACACCACTTGCAGATGTCCTCCTATACGTGTCTGGTTTTGGAGTTAGCATTTGCTTTAATCATGATTCTATCCCACATTTTTCGACTCTGACTCATTGCTACTGTCTGGACAGTCTTAAAATGACTGCAGGCCAACCCTAATTATGTGTTTGTAGGATTCCTTTTGCAGTGGGAAATGCAGGTGTTGTTTATCTGATCAGGTGTTTGTTGAACTGCTACTGCCCTCTACAGTGGAAGTAACTTTTGGAGCTAGTCCCTGTAGGAGCACGCCCCCACTAAGTTCTTACATTTTCTACTTTTAAATGCTAGGCATGCTACTTTATGGGATGAATACAAGGCCAACTTAGAGCTTCCTTACCTAATATTTAAAAGTAGGGTTTCTTTTTGTAGAAAAATGTTTTTAACAGGTTTACCTGCAGTTTCAAAAGCTACAGATGTCATGCTATACTTGTATGCCTGAAGTTATGTTTTTTTTCTTGTCAGCCTAGTGTATGACACAATATGCTGCAGTTCCCAGTGACAATTGACTTTCCATGTCAGTTAAGTACTTCCTGCACCATGTACAGTGGCTTCATTTGAAAGGTAAATGTGGCAGTTGGGGATTAGCCAGTTTTACCATGTTCTTGGGTCAGAGTGCATACAGTGGGGTTTGGGACAGCAGTGCCCCAGCATACAGACTTCACAAACCAGCAGTATCAATCAATAAAACATTGGGAAGAACTTGCAAAAACAGTGATGTTCTCACACCTGCTCTTCCTACCCATTCTCCTAGCCTCCTTTCTTCATTTGCTCCAGCACCCCTTGCTGCCTCTCAATCTGTTCCAATATTCCCCTGATCCCTTTGTTGACATACTGTGATGCCCATCTCTCCCACTAGTATAATGCCATCTTATCTACTTTCTCTGCCTGCCCGGCTCTGGCTCATTCGCAACAATGTGCTTGGTTTTCCTTCTGCGCTGATATCAGAGTGATTGAGTTTGTAGAAATAATGACCCAGTGTGCCTCCCTGATCTAAATGTGTATCTATAACTGTATGAGACAGCGAGTATGGATAGGGATGGGCTGAACTCACCATCTGACCCATAGAGAATTCGTAACAAGATGACACCCACTTTACAAAGGAAGATAAATGTTCTGGTTTAATTAAGTTATTTCTGACTTTATCACTGTATTCATGACACAGACAATGCCTTTTTAGAGTTCTGCAAGGGTGACTCATATCAAGTTTGTTATGTTCTTTAAGGTTAGAAGCATTCTGAGTTGCTTTGTTTTGCTGTTACTTGCTCCCAGGGCTTTCTTAATAAAGTTTTACTAATTTCAGATGCACATTGCTTTCCAGGAGCCCACGTGTATGTTAATGTTAATGTTAATGTTAATTTGCTTGTATAGCGCATGGCTACCCCAGCAACGGGGCGTCCCAGCGCTTATGGACATAGCAGGAAATGCAGAAACACGGCCAGTGATAAAAGCTAGATAGAGGAGAACAGCCAAGTTTTAATCTGTTTTCTGAAGAGCATGTGATTTGTGGTGGCCCGAGCCTTTAGGGGGATCGAATTCCATAGCTTCGGGGCTAGGTACCTGAAGGAGCAGCCACGAGCTCTACTTCTCCGAATTTTGATTGTGCCAGCAAGGGATAGATCCGCCGAGCGGAGGGTGCGCGTGAGGACATAGAAGGAACAAAGTCCCTGCAGAATTCGTGGACCTGAGCCATACAAGATTCTATGAGTAATACATAGAGTTTTAAATTGGATCCGTTGTTTTATAGGCAACCAGTGCAAGCGTCTAAGAATCGGGGAGATGTGGCAGGTTTTAGGCAAGGCAAACAAAGTACGGGCAGCCGCATTCAGAGCTCTCTGTAGTCTGTTAATCACTGTCAGGTTAGAGCCCAGCATGAGAGCATTGCAGTAGTCTAGATGTGATAAGACTACCCCCTGGACTATGACCTGACGAGTGGGAGGCTCAAAGAAGCCAAGAATGGATTTAAGAGCACGCAAGCGGCCATAGCAGGTGCCCGCCACTTTTTTGGCATGTGACTCTAAAGAGAGTGAGTTGTCCAACATCACACCCAGATTTTTTACTACCTCCTTAGGAATAGGTGGAGGTCCTAATATGGATGGCCACCAATGATGGTTCCAACTCTGGGTTTCCTTGCCTATGACAAGTACCCCTGTTTTGGAGGAGTTTAACTGAAGACAGTTCTGGGACAGCCAGTTAGAGATGGCCAAGATGTCTTCCTGGAATTTGATTTGGTCTAACTCAATGTCCTTAGAGATAGTGAAAACAAGCTGAGTATCGTCAGCATACGATACCAGCCTAATTCCACGATCTCCTGCCAGCACTGCCAGGGGGCGGACATACACATTAAACAATGTGGGGCTAAGCGCAGAGCCCTGCGGGACCCCACATTCCACAGAGTGCCTACTGGATGAGTACGGCGGGGCATGCACCTGGAAGGAACGGTCTGATAGAAAAGACGCAAACCAATCCAAGGCACTCCCTCTGACTCCGATCTCCCACAGTCGCTCTAACAAGATCCTGTGGGAGACCGTGTCAAAGGCCGCATTCTAGTCCAGCAGAATCACAAACGAGGTCTCTCCCTGGTCCTGCACCTCCCTTAGATGTTCCGTGACCGACAGTAGGGCCGATTGGGGACTGTGTTTGGCACGGAAACCGTTCTGAGACTCATCCAGAATTCCGTTGGATTCCAGGTGAGTGGTCAGAATGGAATTCACATGAGCTTCCGTGATCTTAGCAAGGTATGGGAGTAGGGAAATCGGTCGGTAACTATCCGGCCTAGCGGGGTCTAACGTTGGCTTCTTTAGGAGGGGAACTACCTTAGAATGTTTCCAGGATTTGGAGATGGCTGCTGACTGAAGAGAATTGTTAATCAGCGTTAGCCCCTCCCGCAAGATGAACTCCTGGAAGGCTCTAAACAGGTCAGGTTTTACCGGGTCTTCCGGGGAGCCCGAATTAACCCAAGAAGCCAGAGATTCCATCTCTGTCAGCTCGATAGGTGCTAAGATTTGAAGCGGGCTCAGAGAGGCAATAGGACCTATGGTGGGGCCAGGGGCTGTAGTATGACGATCCGAATGTAGAGAGTTATAAATCCCTTTTATTTTGTCCAGGAAGAAACAAGATAGCTCTTCGCACTGTGCATCAGATGCTATCAGATTGCCTGGACCTTCCGGAGCCTTGGTCAGATCCTTCACTAAGGCAAAGATAGTCTTGGAGCGGTTGGTACTGGAGTTGATCAGATCAGAGTAATACTTCGCTTTAGATGATTTAATAAGTTTATGATATTCTTTAGTGGCAGATCTAAAGTTGGTTTTAGCCACATGATCATATGATCGTCTCCAAATACGCTGCAATAACTTACATTGCCTTTTTTTGTCTGCAAGAGCCTCAGAGTACCACAGGTGGGATCACACACGCTTAGGCCTTGATAGTTTCATAGGGATAAAATAGTCAAGTGACTCATTTATCCATTCCCTATAGGCTATGTCGGCCTCATCAATATTGCTAGGCCAGACTGGGCATGATACTTTCAGTCTGGTTTCAAACAGGCCATTATCCAGTTTGTTCCACGGGCGTCTCCACCGTAGGGGGGGAGGCGCATCCCTGCGGCCGACTGGGATCTCAATCGAAATAAAGACTTGGAAATGATCGGTCCAGCTAAGGGGGCTAGGAGTAGTGATTTTAACTTCCTGGATGTTAGTAAATACTGGGTCCAGAAGATGACCTGCCTGATGTGATGACCCATTGACTAGCTGAATCAGCTGGCATGCCTCCAGGTCACCTAGGAATTTTTGGATAGAAGGTGCGTCACAGCGCTCAAGGTGAAGGTTGAGGTCCCCCAGCACAGTGAAGTTTGCTGATCGAAGAGCTAGCGCCAAGATGAGCGACACCAGTGAGTCCTGGAAGGCGCTCGCTGGCCCAGGAGGGCGATATACCAGCAAACCCGTGAGAGTAAAAGTGTCAGAGACCCTCACCTTAAAAGTCGCACTCTCACAATTAGCTACACATGTGGGGTTAAGGGTGCAGATATAGATGCTTTTAAAAATTATCGCAATACCGCCGCCCCTTCCCATAGGTCTGTTCTGGGCACAAATTATGTAGCCTGGAGGAAGAGCCAGAGTTAGAACAGCTGGATTGTCAACAGTAGTCCAAGTCTCTGTCAAAAATAGGAGGTCAGGGGAGTGGTCGATAAGTAGCTCATAGACATTTTCATAGTGTTTCACTAGAGACCTACAGTTTAAGCTCACTATCTTCAATTTAGTAGAATCATTGACCCCCGAGACTTTGGCTGTTGGCATCAGGTGACCCTCTGAGGCCTTGAAGCCACATTGGTCGCATTGTGCGCATAGAGAACCAGGGTGCCACATATGAGCCCTGAATCTTGCATAGCTCTTAAGAGCGAACAGCTCCTCGCGAGCATAGGGAGCCATTTAAGAACCTATCGACCAGAGGTCCCGGCTCCTGGCGGAAGTAAAACGCCCTCAGGGGGCGGGCCAAAGGTCAGCAATGCCCTCCACACAAGCGACACAAGCTGTGGTGGACCGAGGCGATGACCGAGCCGCAACAGGGTAAGTAGCACAGAAATACACTTTATTAAAACAAATATGCCCAATAGCAGGTTTAAAAACGAATGACAAACTTTCAGCACGCTGCGCCAGCGACTCGCATTTCAGGCGCGTCCGCTGCACGGGAGAGTGAAGTGCCGAATAAGAAGGCACCGGTCCCGCCTCTGGCGGAAGTAAAAACGCCCTCAGGGGCCGGGCCAAAGGTCAGCAACGCCCTCCACACAAGCGGCACAAGCCGTGGTGGACCGGGGCGATGACCAAGCAGCAACAGGGTAAGTAGCACAGAAATACACTTTATTAAAACAAATATGCCCAATAGCAGGTATTAAAAACAAATGACAAACTTTCAGCACGCTGCACCAGCGACTCGCATTTCAGGCGCGTCCGCTGCGCGGGAGAGTGAAGTGCCGAATAAGAAGGCACCGGTCCCGCCTCTGGCGGAAGTAAAACGCCCTCAGGGGCCGGGCCAAAGGTCAGCAACGCCCTCCACACAAGCGGCACAAGCCGTGGTGGACCGGGGCGATGACCGAGCAGCAACAGGGTAACATGGTCAGCGACTAGCTGCCGCCTCCCCCCCCAATCCGGCACCCAACACCCAGGAACGTGGACACGAGACATGTTTTACTTTTTGGAAGGCGGGCGCTAGTCGCCCGGCCGTATTTATTAAAGTATGAAATTAAAAAAGGTTTTAATTGCATAATCAACAATGAATACAAAAATCAGCAGGACATTCAGTTATACAATTGTTATCAACAAGTTTGAGAGCCTGACCTTAACAAAACTCTAATACATGTTGTTCCTAGCTTAAACTAAACATCCTACACTTGATTTTTGTACATTTCTGGCCATATGGCAGGGTCACTACCGGTGTCAGGTCCTACAAGCTGCGCCTCCCCCCTAGAAGTGCGCATGCGCAGTGTTACCCCGGGAGTTGCCCGGTCTACGCCCTAAACTCCATTTACCCACTAAAGGAGGGCCCTTACTCTGCGCCGGTGGCGTCATGAGTCCACGCGCGCGGGGTGGCTACCAGCCTAAGGAAAGCGTGAACTACTCCTACCCGCGCTCCTTTGCATATTACCTTGCCCCTGGAGTACTGGGAGTGGCCCGCAGGCCCCTCCCCCCGGGCGGGAACCTCCATAGGATGATGCCCGCCCCCTCAGACCTCAAATATGTGCTCACCGATAATGACCTTACCGCATGCCCCATACCTAATAAATACGACGACCTATGGAAAAATTCTAAAGGACAACTACACTGGCTAATAAATAACAGTATCAACGTATAGCTAAAAGGGAAAAAAGGCCTAAGGACACATGGCATTAAATTACAATTTGGTTCACTCATGTTTCTCAAAATCACAATATCAACGTCTAGCTATAAAGGGAAAAAAGGCCTAAAGACACATAGCTTCAAATACAGTTCACTTCACACATCTTTTTGCTACAAAGGGGAAAAAATTCCTAAACAACAGATCACAAAATACACCAACAGCCCACTCTCTCCCGTGGTCCGTACCTTCGAAACTTATCATTAGACCGGACATAACACTGCTTAAAACTTTGTACCAAGGGATGGTGGGTGGGAAAACAAAGAGGCCCCGAACGCGGGGCACAACGTTCAGCGAGGGAGCGTCCAGGGACAAGGGGGTCTCCTGGGCGCTCCCTACCTCTTATTCCCGAGGGGCCGGATGGCCCCTCCTATCGCCCGCCCCCCCTGACCCGGAACCACTCCATTGAATCCGGGTCAGGAGGGCCGCCGGCCAGTCGGCGGTGGGCCGCACCCCCAGGGCACGCTCCCACCGTCGAATGACACGCGGGGAAAGGAGGGGAGACGGTCGCCGCGCCGCCATGCGTGCGGGGGGGCCGAGGGCCCCCCCTTTTCACATGGTCAGCGACTAGCTGCCGCCTCCCCCCCAATCCGGCACCCAACACCCAGGAACGTGGACACGAGACATGTTTTACTTTTTGGAAGGCGGGCGCTAGTCGCCCGGCCGTATTTATTAAAGTATGAAATTAAAAAAGGTTTTAATTGCATAATCAACAATGAATACAAAAATCAGCAGGACATTCAGTTATACAATTGTTATCAACAAGTTTGAGAGCCTGACCTTAACAAAACTCTAATACATGTTGTTCCTAGCTTAAACTAAACATCCTACACTTGATTTTTGTACATTTCTGGCCATATGGCAGGGTCACTACCGGTGTCAGGTCCTACAAGCTGCGCCTCCCCCCTAGAAGTGCGCATGCGCAGTGTTACCCCGGGAGTTGCCCGGTCTACGCCCTAAACTCCATTTACCCACTAAAGGAGGGCCCTTACTCTGCGCCGGTGGCGTCATGAGTCCACGCGCGCGGGGTGGCTACCAGCCTAAGGAAAGCGTGAACTACTCCTACCCGCGCTCCTTTGCATATTACCTTGCCCCTGGAGTACTGGGAGTGGCCCGCAGGCCCCTCCCCCCGGGCGGGAACCTCCATAGGATGATGCCCGCCCCCTCAGACCTCAAATATGTGCTCACCGATAATGACCTTACCGCCACAGGCCAGCATTGTTAACCGACGATCTGGCCTCCCCCTCTAGCCCCTGCCTAAGGACACCCTCCTCCTCTCACAGCCCTCTAGCCAAGCCCAGATATTGTCAGACCATAGGACATTACCCTCTTCCGTCAAATGAACCCCGTCCTTCAAGTAATACTTGTGACCCCAGATGCACCCATGAGGTATTGACTGTAACAAGGGGGTTCGAAACAACCTATCCAACCGTGTGTTGATCCTCTTTACCGAGTGATTCAACGCCCTGACCGAATGACCCCCCCGCCACTGTAGTCGGGGTATGAGTTGTGACCATACTAGTGTGCACCCGGGGCAGGTCCTAGCTATCCAACCCGCCATTGAGATAATCTCCTCAATCAAGATGCGCCTGCCCAGTGTTGCCAAATCATTCTCCCCAAGGTGAAGTATCACCACTGACGGTGGAGAGTGCTGGCGTGCTAACAGCCCTTGAAAGAATCCCCTAAACTCGTGAAGACATAACCCCCCTCTGCCAAAGAACGTGATGTCCAACCCTAGTTGTGCCGCCCTTTTCCTCTTATCACCTGACAGGAAGACACATTCTGCTCGCTTCACATATGAATGACCCACAATCCAGACATTGTTCTTCATGATTTCCTGGTCGCCGCTCCGTGCCGATGAATATTGGCGGTGCCCGACGACAAATTCCTCCCCTGCGTAACAGGTCTGAGAAACTGTAAGAGAGCGGAAAGAGACCAGGCGTGAGTGACAAGTAATCATAGCATGTCAATCCGAACATAACGTTTATAACATTCTGAAGACCATCTCCCAATTGTCTTCACTCTTTCCACCGGGAGGCCCCCCGCCACCGCCTCAGTTGCTGCCCCAATCCTGAAGGAATGAGAGCCAAACTCTTTAGGGTCAAGCCCTGCTTTCCTAACCCCCATTTCGAACACTCTCCTGAATTGATACCTGGTCAAGGGGCTCCCGTCAGCGTGACAGAGCAATGCCCTGCCCGCTGAACCTACCAATAGTCCGTGGAGTGATTCTACGTGCCTCACCGGGCAGCACGGGTTGGCGGGGGCCCTTTGCAGAACTATGGTGTGACCCCTAGCTTCTTGGTCGGTTTTTGATTTCTGGATAGTCACCCACATGGTGTCCCCCCTTATCAACACCCCAGCCTTTTGCAAGCCGCCTAGTAGGTCTGACTTGGAACCTGTCACAAGTTCGCTAATTCTCAGCGCCCCATAGAATGCCAGGGAGAATGCCGCCTTAAAAAGAAGCACCTCCCACTCCGAGTTACAAACAGTCTCCAGTGTGCCCAGTAAGGCTGTTAGCCGGGCCAATCCAATGGGTTTCCTCTTATCCTTCTGGTGTCCCTGAATACGGCGCCATCCCCTTAAAGCCTTACGTATCATAAAGGTATTAGTGGGATCCCGGAAGCCCCTAGCTTGCGCGAAGAATGACACAGCTGCCCTATGTCTGGTCGCCGCTGCCACCGAGCGCCCCTCCTTATGCATCCATTCTAAATAGGCTGCAAACCCATCCTCCTTCGCCCAAAGCACTTCCCACTGTGGCCCCAAGAAAGAACAATAAGACAGAAACGCCCCTTCGTAAGCCGTCTTGGTCCTGGGGGCTAGGCTAGCGACCACGAGGTCCTGTAATCTGGGGCACCAATCTGCCAAAGTACTGCTGGGAAGTGTGCTGGCGAGGGGTCTGCTGTGGGAAGATGTTCCCTGAAAACCTGCATTTTGAAGCGAGAAAGGGAGTCAGCCGCATTGTTTAAAATACCAGGGACATGTTTGGCTCTAAAATTAGCATTCAGTTTAAGGCACCGCAGAACAATTTCTTTGATCAGACGAAGTATGAAAGGACACCGCGCCCCCTGCTGGTTGATACATTCCACCACTGTCATGTTGTCTGACCAAAACACCACTGATTGGTTACATAGGTGTTCAGGCCATACCATCAGTGCCACCCAGATTGGGAAGAGTTCAAGGAAGCCAATGTTGCTGATCAGACCCCATGTCTTCCATTCTTCTGGCCACTGTTGAGCGACCCACCTGTTCCCTAGGATGGCGCCAAAGCCCACACCACCGGCCGCGTCAGTCCATAGTCCCAACTCCGCCGATGTTGTGGGCGGGCCGGGCCAGACCACCCTACCGTTAAAATCCTCCAGGAATGCCATCCAAATAAGCATATCCTGGCGAATTTCAGACGATAGGCGCGTGCGGTGGTGTTTTTCCCTCAGGCCCCTCATCGCGTGGGCAATGGAGCGAGAGAAGGGGCGAGCCATGGGGATGATTCTCAAAGCGAAATTCAATTGCCCTACTACCTCCTGTAATTGCTGCAGAGTGACCTTCTCCTTCCGGAGGCATAACTGTAGTGATGTCTTGAATTTGCACACCTTGTCCATAGGTAATCTAAAACATCCCTCCATTGAGTCAATCTCGATGCCAAGGAATTCTAAGCAGGTGGTCGGGCCCACCGTCTTCCCGGGCGCAAGAGGGACCCCAAAAGCCCGCATGAGCACGCAAAATTCCTGCAATGCCAGTGCGCACTCCCGGGATCCCGCTGTACCGAGGAAGAGGAAATCATCTAAGTAATGCATGACCCCTTGATGGCCCGTCACTTGTCTCATGGCCCATTCAAGAAAGGAACTAAACATCTCAAAGTAGGCGCAAGAAATAGAACAACCCATAGGCATGCATTTGTCCATGTAGAACTTCTCCCTAAAGGTGAAACCTAAAAGATGTTGGTCCGCCGGGTGGACTGGGAGGAGGCGAAAGGCCGATTCTATGTCAGATTTCGCCATCAGCGCCCCGGGTCCCGTGGCCTGTAGTAAGTTAACAGCCTGGTCAAAAGAGGCATACTTAACACTACAGATACCCTCGTCAATGGCATCATTCAATGACGCCCCCCTAGGTGCTGACAGGTTATGGATCAATCTGAATTGCCCCTTCTCTTTCTTGGGGACAACTCCCAGTGGGGAACACACAAAATTGGGTACTGGCACTTCAGAAAAGGGGCCAGCTATCCTGCCTAATGAAAGCTCTTTGTCAATTTTGGCGGCCACAACAGCCGGATTGTGTTTGACTGATAATTGATTTCTACAGTGCGCACTGCCCGTGTATCCCCCGGCCGGGATCCTAAAACCCTTAGAAAAACCTTCTTGAAGTAGTGTGGCCGATGTGTGGTCTGGGTATCTGTTCAACCATGGAATCATTGCCGCCACATCCACTGGTGTGGGGGGGCCTGACCTGTTTGAATTATACTGGCCTTCCCCTACCCCTCTGACCTGTGTTACCTTGCTTGGACCTACAGGTAGTTTCTGGATGGGAGGGGTGCCCACAGGAGGAACATGCATGTCTAAACTTACACGCGGCCCTTGTGCAGGTGCGCCTATTAAAATCCCAGCACACCCCTTTTTTCTCAGGCCCACCTGCTCTAAACTTCCCAGGTACCTCGCTCGTTTGGGGGGGCCGAAAGGGCTGCTGTGGTCTAGTGAACATCTTGCCCGCACCGAACTGAGGGGGAGGTGCAGTATCGGAGAACTGTTTGTGCCACGCCATGGAATCTACCGTGTCCCATGGTAATGATCTGTTGAATTCCAATGCCTTCCTAAAATTGACATCATAACCCTTCCATGCTTCCCCAGAATACTGTTGACTCCACCCCACAATCCTGCTCGAGTAGCATGCCAATGCTGCCTGTAAATCTGGAGGACGCTCCGCTTTAACTGCAGTGAATACCGCCCATGCTTGCATCCAGTTGTTGAGATTTTCCTCAACCCTAAATCTAGTACACTGCGCCCTCCATTCACTTGGGAGCATCCACTCCTTCAGTGCTTTTGCCTGCTCCATTTCCCTATTATCTAACAACAAAGAATAAATGTACACGTATTTATCCGCCCAAATCATCTCTTTCACAGCTAATGACACATGCTGAGCCAGATTCTCGCTCCTGGAAGGTACAACACCGTCCCCCAAGAGTGGCAATGCCACTTCCTTACCAAGTGTGGGCCCCGGGGGCGGCTGCCCATTCAATCCGTCCAGCTGGGGAACACTTGGACCTGCAAGGGGAGAAGATACTGGCAAGACAACACTGTTGGCGACCGCCGCCAATCTGATTTTTTCCACAAACTTCGCCGCCTCTGCTGCATGGTCTGCGGAATTCGGAAAAGCTCCCCCTTTTTGGAGCCATGGCATCAAGGCCGTTATCTGGGATACCAATTCAGGGGGCGTTGACTCGCAATTACCCACAGGGACAACAGGTACCACAGGGGTTATGCCCTGTGGTACCGACACGGCTGGCAGGGCGGGTGCCGGGTGTGGCACACCTGTACCCGGGATTGTGGGCACCGGTGAGGAAGCAGGCCCAGCGTCTACTGGTTGACCTACAGGCACCGGCACCACGGGGGTAAGGGGTGTAGGCATAGGTATATGCGGGGGTGGGACAACCGCCGCCGGCACGGAAGGTACCGGCTCTACTGGCCCTGGGGTGGGGGTGTCATCCCTGGGTCTCTTGGACTTGGTCTTCTTAGGTGAGGTGATAAAATCCCCCCTTGGCACTGGTGCAACCCTCTTGCGAATAGGCCTCCCCGATGGACCTGGGGCGTCACCATGCTCCTCATTAAACCGTGCTTCCAGCTCATTTACTTTCCCTAGCTGCTGTTTCATTTCTTTCATATCACGCATCATGGCCCGCATCATAGCCTCCATGTTGGACCCTTTCTTTCCACCCCGTGGACCTGGCATGATGCTACCCCCGACAGCAGCCTACTCTTCTCAATATTACAACCGGCCGACTCTGTGTACCTTTTTGATGGAGGGTCACCAGGGGGCTTTCAGCACCGTGCAACGGCGACCGCAACACTAGCGGCTTGTCCGCTTATGTAAGGGGTGAGTAAACCTAATGTAGGCCCACCCGGCGGCCACCAGGAGCGACGAATGCCAGCCCCCCGTACCCCTCGTACCGACCAGTCCTGCGTCCTCGCCGGCGATAATGATCAGCGCCCACGGGCCACCACGTCGCGTGCTGAACGCCCTTAGGTCTTGTCCGCTGTTGAATTGCACCCAAAATGTCGTTAAATTGCCTGGAATTGAGAGAAATATTAGCGCCGTGTAATGGAACAGGGGCAGATTTAGACAAACCCACTTTGAATACAAGGAGACAATTGAACACCCCTGTTAACCTCACTGTTGCTGTGTGCCACTAAAAACACACTATCTCAGCATGATTCACAATATCCCTCCTATAAAGACCACACTATTACTGCACCTGTGACTGCCCTTATTGCCTGGACTGTTCACTTTGTGTAAAGATATGCACAATGAATCACTCAGTTACTAAAGCACAACCCCTGAAGAAACGCTATTTACACCACTGTACACGTTGTTTCTACTCATGAACCCCAAGTATCTATTAATAAATGCAGTGCAGCCGTGGAAATCGTTTCTCTGAACCACTGTACAATTTTTACATAGGGTCTCCCATCCAGGTGCTGCCCTGGTGGACCCTGCTTTACTTCCTTTCGTCGCGAGCGCAAAATGCGTGGGACAGCGCGCGCAAACAATTGCCTAACCCGATCACAAAATACAGCTGCCTCTTAGCAATACATAAGACGCTCCCCCGCCACAAAATGTGAGAAAGCGCGTGAATGCGCACCAAATTAATCGAGAACGGGCGCCAAATAATATTCTCTTGCAACCCGTATGGCAGAATGAAAAGGCAATAGCGCACACCAGATCCCCTTTTATTTGCCGGCGCGCTCACCGGTTGTGACGTCAGAGCGTCGTTACCGGCTATCCCTTCGTCCCCACCCGATACCTTACAGGCCTCTACACGGGCCGCACCACGCGTCCTCAGCCGCTCCCGGCACTTGCAGCGTGGCTTCCTTGGACCTCCGGCAATCGGTGAAGCGATGTTCCTCGTCTCGCCCTCCGCTCCACAACGCACGCGGCTGGACCCGCGAAGCGATGTTCTTTGTCTCGCCCCCCGCTCCACAACGCTAGAAGAAAAAAGCGAAAGCGGTTAAACACTCGAACACGCTCGCCGTCCCCACAACGCGGCCGGCCCCAGGCAAAGTCGCCGAAGGTCGATGCTCGAAAATTCTGCGCCGCTCCACAGGATTCCGACTCCAACACCTGAAAAATAAACGGAGAAAATTACTAAAAAACAAAGAGGCCCCGAACGCGGGGCACAACGTTCAGCGAGGGAGCGTCCAGGGACAAGGGGGTCTCCTGGGCGCTCCCTACCTCTTATTCCCGAGGGGCCGGATGGCCCCTCCTATCGCCCGCCCCCCCTGACCCGGAACCACTCCATTGAATCCGGGTCAGGAGGGCCGCCGGCCAATCGGCGGTGGGCCGCACCCCCAGGGCACGCCCCCACCGTCGAATGACACGCGGGGAAAGGAGGGGAGACGGTCGCCGCGCCGCCATGCGTGCGGGGGGGCCGAGGGCCCCCCCTTTTCAGTAGCACAGAAATACACTTTATTAAAACAAATATTCCCAATAGCAGGTTTTAAAAACGAATGCCAAACTTTCAGCACGCTGCACCAGCGCCTCGCATTTCAGGCGCGTTGGCAGGATATCAGAAGTTGCACATTCATGGACCACTGTAACTCAGGGCACCGCCCTCCTTTTGCTTCTTATTGCTTTTTATGCTCTTAATATTTGTGTTTAAATGTTATATTTATGTTTCTCCTTCACTGCACTGCTCCGTTCTGTCCCACTTACATTAAAGGCAGTGATAACGGCGATGGTAATAGCGATGGCTGGGCAGCTCAAGCAGGGGGCCAATAGCATCAATCACTCTGGAGGCGGCAATAATGATGGCTTTACTTAGCTCCACTCCGCTCAATCCACAAAACCTAAACACAATCGGTGGCTCAAGCTGGTTCAGGCTGCAGTGGCACAGAGGCACGGTGGCTCAGGGAAACACAGACTGAGGTGACCCTGCCTGTATCCACCCGACCCCTTCGCTCACTTGTCACTTGCCACTTGTCCTCTCCCCCCTGAATATGGCCCCCAGTACCGACTCTCTACCGTTCTCTTTGGTTCTCTTGAGGCTCACAGCTCTTTACACCCGCAGGTCTCTTCCTCTCGAAGCTCCCCGCTCTACTCACAACGGGAACGCCCCCCCCCCGGCAACAGATATGGCCCCGGCTCGGACTCACAGCGGCACTTTGCTCTTGTGTGCTCTTGCGGCTCACTGCTTCTTGCTCCCGCGGGCTCGTAATGTACACAGCCCAGATTTTAGCTACGGTCACGGTCACTGTCACGGCCCAGCTCCAGCCCATTCGTAGTTCTCTCGTGGCTCGTTGCTCGCGGCTTCTTGCTCAAGCTCTCTCTCCCGCCAGGCACCAGACGCGAGTCGTAACAGCTTGCTGCTGCTCTCAGTGGCTCTCTGTGGCTCAGCGGCTCAGGTGCACTATGCTGCTCTGGACAAGACTTCAGAGGAATTAGAAAATACAATCAAATAATGCATTTTCTCTATTGATGAACCCTTTTTTCCTCAATGTGAAATGTGACATATAAATGTACAAGGCTGTGGGTGTGCACTCAAAAGGTAATGACACCAGCTCTCAGTATTTCGGGATATTTAAAGGAATTTTGTCAGTAGAAGATAGCTCCTCAGATGAATGTAATAACCACACAGATCTGCATGTCATTTGAATGTCCCAAGCTTTTGTTTTGGCTCCATCCTTTTACATTTGGCTAGGTCACATACATATTTACATTTGTCCTGCACTCGTATGATGCAATATTACTAATGAGATATAGTGTACCAAAGATATAGAAAGTGCATCTATTGTGTGTTATGACATATATGTGAGTGTGTACATGTTACTTTTCCCCTTTTCTTTCAGAAACATTTTGATTGCTGATATAAATTTTCTCTAAGTTTAGATTGTAAGACGGTGCGATAAAATGCGTTTAATGCAGTGCACTCACCAGGGATATATTGAGAATAAATCATATGTGTGTTTAATGCGTTCTTTATAAATTGTGACCAGTTGTTGTTTTTGTTTACTAAAAATGTATTGGTATATTGTGCTACATATAAGAGTACAGTATAAAATAGTCGATTTCTTTATTAAAGATTTCATTTTTTGCCTCATGAGTAGGTTCTACAACTAATATGCAGTTAAAGAGAAATGTTAAGTTAGCACAATTGTAGGCCTTAAGCTTGCCGTCGAGACATTTAATACTAATGTGAACGTTTTTTTCTGCATGTTTTTCTCCTCTGCAGATGCAGACCAAAGGCATTTGTTAGTTAGTGAAAAGCATATAGTAGTTAGTGATGTGAGGAAGTACTGGCAAGGTCAAATGATTTTAAGAAAGAACAAAGGGAGTGTTCCTAGTTGGTACTATTAGATGAAGGGAGGAACCATGGATACTTTGGAAGTGGAGACTGCAATGTGGGAGTAGTGTTAAAGGTGCCAAGTTCGTTTCTGGGAACTGTAAAACCTACTGTGATAATGTATGAAGTAATATTTCTTGAATGTTGTTGCTTTTGAGGACCAATATTGTCCATTGCTTTGGTCTTCCTTTAATTATTTTATACTTTTACACTATGTTCTTGAGATTCATTTGTGTCAGTCTGGGTTTAAGTTCGCAATAAACAATTTAATTTCAGTTTACTGGTTCAGACTTTTATTGTGTGGTCCTAATGATCACACTGTACTTTGAGATTGAAGTTGCTGTTAACCCCTGTTCCTCTCAGGCTACTATCAAGGCCTAGTGACCAAAGTTATATTGGAAAAAGCATCCTAGAGCATTCCCACTAACAAACATGTCACATACTCAAATCCGTTTTGGCATACCTACTACAGTCACTCTCTCAATGTTGATAAAATGAGCATCACTAAGATGGACAATAGAATCTATTCTATATTGTGTTGTGGTGTGATGAATTTAAAACTCAGTGATAGCAGAGACTATCTACAAAACATGCAAGATAGTTCTGTAACTGGAAATTGCAAATTGTGCTCCCTTAACCCAAACCTCGAAAAGGCCACAATAATAGAAAGATAACAAGACAACGAGCGAACTCTTGCATACAAACTCAATAAAAAGAGCAAAAGATAAACTGGAATTGTAAAAAATGCAATAAATGAATGGCACTTGGGAGATGTTCAAATGTGGTATTCTGCCTAAACCCCTTTACGGGGCATTTAAAACTCATTTACGTTGACATGTACATGGATATCTTACTCACTTACAGCTGCCTGCTGCAACTGGACTTGCCTTTATAGACATCTGTGAGATATCTGATGCCTCACTGCAGTCATTGTAATATGTTCACTTTTGACCCTTTCCTTTATGGCATCTTTACATGCTTTCTGATCCGGGGCATATCCTTCCTTGCTTGTCTCTGTTACCCTTGAAAATATTCACGCTCTCACTTCCGGGGGCTCGCGTGTTCTCGTACGTGACACCAGTGTGAAAGAATGCAAGTAAAAGAGAATGAGCCATTGTTTCAAGAATGCCTTCCTTATATTGAGCTAAGAAAAGTGTGTCTTCATTATGTTCTGGGGGAAACAAGATCATTTATTGCTGCATCGATTTACCGGTATTAATGAAATATAAATCAAATAAAATACATTTAGAAATCGCACATTCACTATTACTAATAAAAAGCAGAATTTTTTTTGTTAAAAAAATATTTTAAATTAGTACTCTTCCCTCCCTATTGCCATAAAAGAATAAAAAACAAACACCAACAAACAATTAAAATAAAAAAACTATAATTATATACAAATTCATTATTAAAGAAAACAACTAATGTATATAACATTAAAACAATGTAATGATTAAATAAACTGCTCAACCAGTTAATACATTCAAGACAAATAATTAAATAATTAAAATAACTGCTAACCAATACATTATTATGCATTATTCTCATTATAAAGTAAATTGCATAAAATAAAATAATTATAAATTAAAAACAATAACTTACACTTCTGATCCTAATCCCCTACAAATCCAACAACCCACTACTATATTAATATTTTCTAAGTAAATGTAAGTTTTTTTAATGAAAACGTAGAAAGTATACTAAAAGTGGTTAATCTCATGTATTTTTTAAATCCTAATACATTACAATACTAAAATAACTATTATTTATGAAAATTCACTAAAACCAACATTTTATACGAATGAAACTTTATTAAAAAAATATATATTTTAATTACTTGAAAATACTTTATTCTTACCTTCTATCTTCTGTCTCACGATATTCTGGACAACACATTCATTTTGATGCAGTATTTGTGACCTACAACATTATTAAAACTATATTTTGTCAGAATAACATGAACATGAACATGATTGGCAAACTATTAGTTATTCAAGGCTACAACTCTTGATATATATAATAGAGTTCCACGCAGGATACTACATCTCACTGCATAGCTCAAACACTGTCTGACCATGTACTGGTCGTGAACACCGGGAGGGGTCTCCCTCATTGATTTAAATTGACATCATTTATCTGCATTGTCTGCTTTCTTATGTTAATGGCTCGTTATTACATGAACTTATGTAACTGATATGGAATATCACCTATGCCTTATTAATAGTGCTACTATTCAATATGTTACTGACTGTTATCAATTACATTTTATTATAAGACATTTGCTGTGGGGGGTTTTGCTGTTGTCGCATAGTAATTCCCACTCGCCTAAATTCAAAGGACATGTTGGATTTTCGACACATGAGCATATCTGTCAAAGCCAATAGTATTCTTATGCTGACCCCAAATTTGGATCTGTGGCCTCGCGGAAATCATCAGCATCAGCATAAATGTATAAGCTCAAGGGTATGCTGATTTTGAATCTGAAGACCAAATTGTGTCTCTCTCCTATTAAAATGTTATAATATATGTTTAATTGATATACTGGCATCCTGAGGGAAATTATTATAGCAACTATCCAATCTTGGCCATGGTGAAAATGACTATACAAATGAATTAACCATGCTAGGCCCTGGATAAATCTGAGTAGCTTCCGCATATGGCAGATAGTGGCCAGCTCATGAGCCACCAAGCTTCAACTTTGTCAAAGAGCAGAAAGTATGCAGTGTTCTTCCGGTGCCTGCTTCTAACATTTGATGGATGTCTGTTTAGAGTCTTCAAACTCTCAGGTCACATATGCCTCAGAAGATTAATTTGATCCTTTTGATGACTGGAAGTTGCTCATGAATCGGTTGGTTGAGCCTGGTCTGGTCCAGATTCAGATGCTCATGTAGGAGCATGGAATGCGACAGAAGTGGCTCGGGTGTTCATGCCCCTGACCAAGCCTTAGAAGGTTAGGGGTCTCCCCCCATGAGGGTGGGGGGTAGTTGCCCTCCTGTTGCTCCTCTGTTGTTGGGAAGCTATTGACAGGTAGTGGCAGGCTCAGGGTGAACCAATCAGCGGGAGTCACAGGAAGGGGGCACCAGTGTGGCTTGCAGAGTGTGGCCAGTGGCCGCTTATCTGTTGGAGGTGGATGAAGAAGTAATGGACGATGACAAAATCGTGAGTCGGGGGTTTTCATCTCCATGGCTCAGTCTGATTTTTTGCCAGCATTGTCTGTTACCTAACCTTTCACTGCTTGGTCATTCAACTTTTGTTGTGCTGGTTGATGATTCTCCAATTTAGCAGTCCATCTAAGATTTGTATCTGCCATTTGCCATCTACTATATAGCTCATCTGCACCTGTGCTTGAAACCCTGCTGGAACGTCTGTGAATGCTTAAAGGATAGATTTCTAAAGACATAGGGCCTGGTTATGAGTTTGGCAGTGTGGGAGCGCCACCGCCCCACTCCCACACTGGCAAACTATATGACAGGCCAGAATAGGAGCTGTCTCCTGGTCTGGAAACCAGGCCTTTGGCATTCCCACAATGGGAACGCTCAAGCCCTTTCCTGCACGGCATGGACTGTTAAGGCCATGCCATGCAGAAAATGTGGTGCAAGCACACAGGGGGACAAACCATGTGCCTCCGTGTTTGCTCCCAAGGGCCCAGAGGCAATAGCGGGCCTTGTAAAGCCACCATTGTTTCCCCACCACCAGAATTTCATGGCGTGAACACCACCATGAAATACTGATGGTCATAAAAACTCGTAATATGCTTGGCGGACTGCAGCAGCCGTGCCAAGCTTATTGCGTCCTCACACCACTACACCACCACCAGGGATCAGTGATCCTTGGCTGTTGCGGTGGTGCCATGGAGGTCCGACTGCCATAGTTGTAATACGGTGGTCGGACCACTGGTAAGCCAATTCCTAATTGCCGCTGCACCTCCACTACGGAATTGGCGGTCCGATGGATCGTCGAACTCGCAATAAGGCCCAAAATGTTTTGATGTACTGGTGCGTTTTCCCACCGTGGCCTATTGGGGCACACCTTAAATGCTCAGGTGTGTCATACAGTTACTTCAGATTAAGTAGGACTGTGTATCTGGACAACATAACCATCAGAATATGGGTCTGAGTGCACACATATTATCACAGTGTGTTGGGCCCATTCCTTGCTAACTCACAGTGCCTCATCTGAACCCCAAACATGACATGGGTTCCAGATGGTATCTGCAACCTCAGAAAATGGCAACTCTAATTCCCCAAGGAAATTGTGGAAACCGATCTACCCTTTCGTTGTTACTCAGGCATGTCCAAGAGAGATACAAGAAAGATATAAATCAGTAAGTAATTCGGACCATTTACTGGATTCCTTCTCCTCTATCTTGAAGTAACTGTTATTTAACTAGGACGAATTGGTTATTGAAGTAAAGCAAGAGTCACTGCAATCCCACTAATATATAAGAAGAGTCTGCAGTGAGAGGGAGGATGCTGAAGGGAATGTTGGGCAAAAGATTTTAATGACTTTTGAATTTGGTGAAGGTCAATAAGGAAAAAGGAGTCAAAAAGTGAAGCGAGACACAGCTGATGGAGAGGAGTACTCAAACACGGATCAGGGATGGGGATATAAAAAAGACTTGAAATAGTAAGAAAGATGATCAAGTATGTTCGCTGAAATTCCTAATCAAAGATTTGGAAGGGATCTATTAAGACGAAGCTAAGACTCATTTATTTCTGATTTTTCATAGAAATAAATTAAGTGAGCACCCAAATCCCATATTGGAAGCAGCTACAAACAAGGAGTAATCTGGAATTCAGACTAAAGAAAAAAGGGGAATTATGTACAAATATATATAGTGATGTCTTAGCAACACAGGCATCTCAAATTTCAGTAGACAAGCCATCAAAGCACAAAACAGGAAAAAGCTAATAAAAATCAAAATCAGAGGATCTTCAGACATCATGACTTAGGGGAGGAAATATTGAATCAACAAGGAGAGGAGTTGGCCTAACGGCTAGGGCGCTCGACTTCGGACCTGGGGATCTGTGTTCGAGTCTCTGTAACGAAGCCAAAACCTCCTGTGATTCTGGGCAAATCACTTAATCTCTCCGTGCCTAAAATGAAAGTGTGTCCTCATGTAACGTAACTGGAAAATATGTAAAGCGCTCTGATACCTGATTCGGTTCGGGTCTAGTTCGCGCTATATAAAACTCTGCAAAAAAAAAAAAAAGCAAAAAATGATGCCTTCAATTGTTAAAGGAGGTAGTGTTGAAGGAAATAATGGTATGCCTGAATTCTCTTTAAATCCAAATGCAACTCCATTTCTACATGTTACTGGACACAATGATCAATTAAGGAGGGATTGTGCAAATACAAATTATTGTGTTGAAGGAACAGTGCCGGTAGAAATTGGAAATCTCGTTAAATAGGAAAAAAACAAATCCCTAGGTTTGACAATGATACTAGTAGACTGTATTTTATTATCATTTATGAAGATCAGCAGGAACCGATTAATTGCTCTTTTTTATAAACTTGTGTTGTTGAAATGGAGTCTCTTAAACTGGTCCAAAGTAAGGACGTTTAGGGAGTTATATTTTTCAATGAGATGGGGATGAGAGATTCAAAGTAACTTTTCAGTCTGTTGTGGTGACAAATTTGGTGTTGGAGGATTGTGATTCTTTCTTGCATAGAGGTATTGATGAAATCCCTTTTTAGTCGCAAAAACTAGCATCCCATAAAATAAGGGGAACAATTTGAGGTTTGGAAAATTGAGAATGTAATTTTAATCAAAATCAGGAGGAGTTATTTCAAAAGGCACAATCCACAATAGTTACGATTGGACAATATGGGAGGTGGGTGACAATGATGGATCAGGAAAATGGGTCTCAGCAGTAAATGGTCCTGCTTAGCAAGTCCCCTACATACCACTCGCTCTTCAGTCCCTGAAATGCATTGCCATCTTTAGCACCACATTGAAAATTGTAACCATATCATGCTTAAAAATGATCATGTTTAACCGTACAGCAAGTCCCTGAAATAGTGGTTGTGCGAGTGATTGATGTAACGTGATCATTGTAATCAAATGTGCATCCTTCAAATTTAGCACAATGGTTTAAGGTAAAATGGAAGGAAATATTAAATTAGGCCAGGTGAACCTTGCTGATATTTAACCTGTAAACACCCCCCGGTAGCAAGAACAATAGTCTGGCTAAAGCTCTTTTTAATTTTGTAGCTGAAACTTTGGAAACAGAAAAAGGTTGTTCGGGTTTGATCGTAGAGGATTTAAATGAAAAATCTCCAATACACAGCTAGCACTCATGAAAATATAGAAAAAGAGCATGCATATAATATCCCAGGAATTACGCCACCAAGTAATACAGGAGTGGACTCTGGAGGAAAATTATTATTAGAATTCCTGAGAGAGTCAGACTGTATAATAGTGAATGAAAGATGAAGTAAAGACATTCCAGCAAAATATACCAATAAGGGGATCTTGTGGTTATCTTTTTTAGATTATATAATTTATTCTTTCAATCTATGTGACCAGTTGCAGGAAATGAGGAGCCCACCCAGATGAGTGACCATAACATTTTAGAGTGTGTTATGGATCGCTCAGTAATTACTACAAATAATTAAAATTCTGAAAAAATAATGGTTGTATCTTCTGGAATGAGAGTGAAATAGCAATCATATATATAATATGAGTAGAATCAGTTGTAGAGATAGCTGGGCCTAGTATTCATATATTAGGAACATTTGAATTCCTTATGAATAAGATGGTAAAGAAAAGCAGGATAGGGATGAAAATAGGAAAGCTAAGGCCTACGAAGAATCATGTCCTAACCTTCAATGCTATGGTGACAAAGAAATTCAATAGTTTAATTAGACAGTGTTAGACCTGACAGCATTAGGGTGGTCTTCCCCCCATTTTTTGCAATTGCTCCTGCAAACTTTACCACTGGTAACCAGTACTCTATCCCCTTAACAAGGTAATATTGATTTATTCACAATTGTCATATTTAATTTATTGATACGTCCCTAGTAAAGATCACTGGATGTGCCCATGGCCTGTAAATTAAATTCTACTAGTGGGCCTGCAGCACTTATTAAGCTACCAACACAAGTAGCCTTCTAACCATGGCTCAGGCCTTTCATTACAGAGTCTGTGTGTGCAGTTTACACTGCTATTTTGATTTGGCCAAATAAACTTTTTGCCAAGCCCAAACCTTGCTTTTGTTATATACAAGTCACTCCTAAGGTAGGCCCTGGACAACCCAGAGGAAAGAGTGCAATGTATTTAAGAGGCAGAACATGTACTTGTAATTTCTGCATGTCCTGGTAGTGATAAATTCTCAAATTCGTTTTTCAGTACAGCAAGGCCAATCTCTCCTATAGGATAACATTAGGATTTCCTTATTACATTTTACATGTGTAATTTCCAAATGTAAAGAGATAGACTTTTCAAGTTTGGTTTCTCTGGAATCACAATTTAAAATCCAAACTCATGGTGAAGTCGCCTTTTAAATTGCAATTTTGAAACTGCCACTTTTAGAAAGTTGGCATTTTCTTACTTTAGCCATTTGGTGCCTGTTGCCTTCCTTTGATCACATGTCTGGGGTTGATGGCAGCTGGGCTTTTTGTATTTCCCCTAGACAGACACACACAATGGGAGCTTAGGTGTGGCAAGATAGAAAAGAGGAACTGGACTCAGCCTCACTTAATCATGAATAGGCTGGGTCCTGTCCTCGCACAAAGGACTGCATACCCCCCTGTAGTGGGACTGGAGCCAGGACAGGAAGGGAGAACCTCTGTGCACTTCAAAGTCATGTCTTTGAAGCCTCCGCTACTTCAAACGCCCAACTGGGTATAAGTACAGGACCTCAGCCACCACCAATTAAGTACACTACTGGACCAGAGGATACTCAGCCAGGAAAAATATTTGCTGTGCTGCTGAAGGACTGCCACTCTGCTGTACTGCTGCTTTTTTGGACTCCTACTTTGCTGTTCTGAAGTTGGGGCTTTCTATCCTAATGTCTGGGTGAAAAAGACTGGACCGACATCACTTGTCCCCAGAACCCAAAGTGACTCCAAGGGCCAGCTGGCTGGCCTCTTGATCGGAAGTCTCAGGAACATAAAATACTTCCAACCAACGTGCATTTGCACCTAGCTCTGCCATCTGTGAGTCTATCCTGAAAATTGGTGCCGCCCCAGTCCTGGACTTTAGGAAGTAGGCCTAAGGTGAAGCTGCAGCAGGACCGATGCATACTCGGCTGAGTGGCGCATCTTTGAGCAGAACTGACACATCATCATAGTTGCGTGAATTGGACCCCTCACAAAAGACTCACATCACCACAGCCTCCTGTATCTGAGACCTGTGCATCACCTTCTGAACCACAACTGTGCGACGCTCTACCCGATACAAGCGCTTTGCATCCCTCGCTACAGTAGCCTTGATGCCGGACCTCCACATTGCAGCTTCAGCACTCATCAGAACTGCCACATCGCCTCTGCTGCACCTCGTATCCTTGACCCCAGACTTCGTCTTGCAAGCCCTGTCAACAAGATCCTCGCCAATGACGCATCAGGGCCTCATACTGTAGCCTCGCCACATCTCAGAACCGACACATTGTCTCGGCTGCGTGGCGCATCTGGGAAGCCGATCCACAACAAAATTGTTTTGTAAATGTGAAGTGTACTATGTATATATGACTATTTTTTATTTTTAGGAAAATGACATTTTGATAATAAGATATGTGTTAAAATTCTAGTATTGAGAAGATGCTATTTATACGTTTTGTGAGATGTATTGCTAGTTAAATTATAAATTGTGGAAAATATATTGTTTGTATTTTGAAAGATTGTACCTGTGAGCCTAGTTTGACTCAAATCAGTGTCCTAAATTATGCTGAAGATCAATAGTCAAGTATAACTGAAATACTTTGTTCTCTTGTGGGCTGGCTTGTGAGCTGGGGAGGCATTGAAGAAAGGAAGAGGCAGCTGCTCAGGAGAGGAAGCTTTCCACCATCTTAGAATTCCCAAAATGCTCTTCTAATACATGGACTACCTAAAATCAGGTCTAACTAGATGTGAGTGACATCATACTGCCATGAAAATGAAAGTAGGATGTTTGATAAATATCTAAAGTTATCTGCTTAGTTGCTTATGGCTAATACATTGTATAAGCAAAAGGTGGACTGAATGCTGAACAATGCAAAAGTTCACCTCCAGTCACAAAGATCTGGATTTTATCTACCGTTCTTTTGCTCACAACGACACCAAAGTTTGGACCCAGCGCTATACAAATCAGTCTTGACTCTGTTCCTCGTGGGAACAGTCCAGCCTGAACTACCTAGCCAGGTCCTCCCTGGACCTGAAGCATGTATCCTCGGGCCGGTTTCGGTGCATCACCCCAAATCAGCCAGGCTAGCTTGACTCTAGTGGCACAGTGGGCAAAAGACCCATATCGGGCATACCCTTCAAACTTAGGGTGACGAAAGCAAACGGAGCAAATGACAGATGGAATGCTGAACAATGCAAACATTCACCCCAGTTGCAGCGATCTAGAATTAACCCATCGTTCTTTTGCTCACCACGCCACCCCAGTTTGGACCCAGCCATATGCAAATCAATCTTGACCCTGTTCCTCATGGGAAGAGTCCAGCCCAAACTGCCAAGCCAGGTCCTCCCTGGACCAGAAACAAGCATCCTGGGACCAGTAATGGGTCATCACCCCTCCTCAGCTAGGCTACCTTGAATTCAGTGGCACATTGAGCATGGGACCTAAGTGGGAAGAGTATGCTTGCTTTTAATATATTGTAGAAGTTCATGCAGAACCCACACTCTTTCAATTCTCTGAACAAATGAAGGAAGGATTCCTAAAACACTGGGAGAATACCTACTTCCAGTTGGAATCCTTGTGGTGTCTGTCGCCACTGAGTTACTGGGGTCAAGGTCCTGCAAAAAAAACCTGCTTATGCCTCTACAACTTCCCTTGTTTGGCTAAAGAATTCTAAAGGTCTATGAATAAATTAACCTATTGCCTGCTTAGATAAATCTTGGTTGGCCTGCGGGTGCTAGAACTTCTTTTGATTCTGTGTACTGGTTTGTGGTAACCACTCGACATTTAGTAGAGAATCTCAGATATTATTACACAACAATGGTGTAATATTATGTATAAGTCATCAAATTACAAGATTACATTCATGTTTTGTGAGTTCAAACCTTGAACTTTCTCTCTTAGTCCATACTATTCGAGCACCCTAGCTTAAGACGGGTGTGCCAAATTGCTTATGACAGACTCAATGCCCTGAAGCCTTCCAATCACCTTAGAGGCCCTCTACCCGCAAATGCGGTTAAAGATCTTACCCCTTTGCTACTACCTCTCTGGAACAAAATCATAAACAGCTCACTTCTACAAGGTTGCATCCCTAACTCCCTAAAGGTGGGTCAAGTTTCTCCCATCCTCAAGAAACCCACAGCTGACACTACGGACCTAAACAACCATCGCCCTATCTCCAATATTCCCACCCTGGCCAAGCTTCTGGAAAAATGTGTTCACCATCAACAGACAAATCATATTGTTCACTTCAACCTTCTCAACAACACCAATCTGGCTTCCGTGCAAACCACAGCACAAATCAGCCATGACAAACATCATTGATGATGCACTTCAAATACTGGATCAAAACGAAGCATGCCTATTGATCCTACTGGACCTCTCCTCAGCGTTTGATACGGTCAAACACGAGAACTTGATTGATCTGTTGAAGCATAGAACGGGTCTATCAGGATCAGTGCTCAACTGGTTTACCTCTTTTCTGCAAAACCGGACTCAAAAATTTAAAGTCAACAACACCCTGTCCAAATCCGTTCCAGTGACGCTAGGAGTCTATCAAGGCTCCTCGCTTTCCCCTACACTCTTTAACTTATTCATGGAACCACTCACTGATCTGCTACAAGCGTCCAACGTGCAATTTCACATGTATGCTGACGATACCCAACTGTACCTCAAGATCAACACCCTTGATGACATTAATCTGCTTAACTCCACTCTTAAGTCCATCCAAACATGGCTGACAGAAAATCACCTCAAATAAATGCTTTGAAAACTGAATTCCTTCTTATTGCCCCACCAGCCAAAGTCCCGATAATGCACAATTGGATCAAACATCTTATAGCACTCAACGTGCAACCAACCATTGTGAATTCAGCTAAATCATTGGGTATAATTCTTTTTATTTCTTCTTCTTTTGTTTTGAGTTTCAACAATGTTTATTGCGATAACAGATTACACAGCTGCAATATGCCTACAACCCGGGGGCTGGCAGCGTTGAGAATATTATACTGCAATGCGATACACAGCTGATACACCGACATACCGGGGGTTCGGCGGCGCAGCGCATAAATATTGACAAAGATTCTCACAAATTGTAGTTGTTGAACAACAGGGATGCAATAAATGAATAGAGAAAATGCTATACGTTGTTGCCCAATTGTCATGTCTGAATGAAAAGTATTACCCAACTTCCCCCCAACCCCTCAAATTACACATCTGCCTACACACATTACATCCATTTAGAGCCACTAGGACGCAACTGTCAGTGAACAGGGTTCATATGGCAGGTGCCTCCCTGAGCAGTGTACATATTATGTCAGCCATCCCCTCCTCAGCTAACACTCCACAGTGTACAAATCAGTCCTCTATAACATCAGCGAAATCTGTGCCTGCCATCGTCAACCACAACACATACGGTTCCCAGATGTCAACTGGTCTAGCGCGACAGGGTTGCAATTCCCAATAGCGGGTCAGCTGATCTTTACAATACGTAACAGTCTGTAGCCAGCCAGCAACTGTAGGTGGCCTCTCCTTCTTCCAATGCACTGCCACCTGTAGCTTAGCTAATAGCATTAGCATCGCCACCAACTTGCGAGAGCCCTATCGGTATCTCCTGAACATAGCCTAATAGCACCACTAGTGGAGTGGGCGAGATCGAGCTGTCCACAATATCGCCTCTGTGCCTGAGTACTTCCAGCCTAAAGTTAGCTATCTCTCTACAGGACCATGCCAAGTGGAGGAATGTTGCATCCGCATATCCGCAGCGCCAGCAATTTGAGTCTGCCCTCAGATTCATTTATTTTAGTTGCACTGGTGTGTGGTATACCCTATGCAGGTAATTAAAATGGATCAAACGGAGCCTGTAATTCGGAGACAAGTGTTCTAGCTGTGTACAGCAGAAAGACCATTGTTTATCAGTTATGGAAGTTTCCATGTCCGTTTCCCAACTGCCTTTGGACGTATAGGAGGTTATGGGAGAAGTCTTTTGAGTTATACTATATATACGTGTGATAAGTTTTTTAGAGGAGGAGTTGGACAAGACATTCTCCAAAGCAGGGAGGGAGTGTGGCTCCCGGGGATACCCTATGTATCGGGCTTTGCACGCCAACCTAATTTGGTAGTAGAGCAGCGCGTCCGAGAGGGAGGGTGTCTGTCCCCGGCACATATGTTGCAGTGTTAGGAATGTGGCCTCAGGAAAGAGGTCTCCCCCCTTCTCCAACCCATGCACCTCAGCTCGCAGTGCAGTGGCCCTGTCTGTCATTGTGGCAAGCAGCAGGTTCCCATCCAGCGGCATAGAGGGGGCATATAATTCCGTTACTCCCGCTCTCTTCGCTATACCCTTCCAGGCCCATCTAGTCGCCGCCACCGTGTCGATCTCGCCCTGTGGATGTTTATAACGTTGGTACACCGCCGCGTGCAAGGGAGTCAGCGCGTACCTATCAATCTCAATTGCGACATGCGGCTGGAATGGTGTTGGGTGGTGCCAGAAGTGAAGGAACTGCGCCTGCGCACTGTAGGCATATAATTCGAAATCCGGGGCCCCCCAGCCCGCCCTGATCAAAAGGGAGCATCAATAAGTTCGAGGACACCCGAGGTTGGCGGCCCGCCCATATCAACTCAAGAACCGCCGTTCACAAACGCCTAAAAAAGGGCACTGTAAGCGGCATTGGTATATTTACGAAAAGGTATAACAGTTTGGGAAGTATGACCATTTTAGTAAGCGCTATGCGCCCCAACAACAGCAGGGGGAGGCGCCTCCAACCCCGCACCCTGGATTCAATCCAGTCTATCACATTGCCATAGTTATCAATCCATAATTCGTGGCTGGATCTGCTGATGATAATGCCGAGATAACGAGTCCCGGATTCCACCCACTGTATTGGATAGTCTGTTTCACATGGCGTCGTCTCATCTGTGAGCGTGAGGATAGTTGACTTGGCCCAATTTATTTGAATGCCCGTGAGACCTCCATATTTTATGACTTCACGCATGAGCGGTTGAAATTGTCTACAGGATCCACCATGTATATGGACATGTCGCCTGCGTACATAGAGAGATCAAGAGGCCAATGCTTCTGTGTGTATGGTGTTGACGCAATCTCGCTGCCAGTGGCTCAGTGGCAAAAGTGAACAGTAGCGGCGACAGTGGGCACCCCTGTCTCATTCCTCGAGTTATGGAAAACGAGTCTGATACTTGCCCGTTGATCCGTACCCTGGCATTCGGCTCATTGTATAAGATTCGGATTTGCTGTATAAAAGGGAGACTAAGGCACATACTAGCCAGTAAAATGAACAGAAATTTCCACTCTAAAGAATCAAACGCCTTAGTGGCGTCCAGAAGGGCGCCACTGCCTGCTCCTGCGGCGCCAGGTAATGTAAGACTCCAAACAGCGTTCGCAGGTTGTGCGACGTAGCCCTGCCTGGTATAAAACCGGACTGATCAGGTAGCGCTATTTGCGGAAGCATGGGTTGCAGTCTATTCGCGAATAATTTGGCGTCAATTTTCGCATCGAGGTTAATGAGCGATAGAGGTCTATATGAGTCAGAGGACGTGGGGTCCTTGTCTGGTTTTGACAGCACGACAATTATTGCTTCTTTTAAAATGGGGGGCAACTCACCCGTGTCGATTGCCTCCATGTATACCTGCCACAAGCGAGGAGCCAAGAGGTCAACATCTTGTTTATAAAAAGCAGCCGTCAGGCCATCTGCCCCCGGGGCTTGCCTGTCGGCATACTGCCTATCACTTGTCGTACGTCATCGACCGTTATTGGCAGATTCATATACTCACGAGCTCCATCGTTAAACCATGCCAGCGCAAGTGTGTCTAAATACGCCACTATGCCTTCTTCTGATGGGCTTACAGAGGTTGAGTATAGTTGTTTATAATAACCAGCCATTGTGGACAATATATGTCTCGGTGTACGAGCAGTATTCCCATCCTCAGTTTGTAATTCTGTGATAAAGTCAGTGCCTTTCGGTGCACGTAACAGCCCCGCTAGCGTCTTCCCAGCCCTATCTCCCTCACCATATCGCCTAGCCTGCGCATATTTGTGTAAATACGCCGTTTCCCTCTCCCCTTCGCCTTGGAATTCTGTCAGTTTGGTTCTGATCGCTGCTGTCGTGCCCGCAGAAGGGTGGATCTGGAAATCTCTCTCCAGTGCACCAATTTCTATCTCCAGCCTCCCAAGTGTGGCACGTATGTCTTTTAATACTCCGGTCTTTAAGGCTATGCAATCACCTCTAATAACCACCTTAAATGCCTCCCAAAGTGTACCAGGGCAGTCCACCGAACCCTCATTTAACGTGAAGTAATCTTCCACCTTTTCTCTAAGACTCTCCCGGAAGTCATGATCAAGCAAGGCTCCTGATGGAAATCTCCAAGTGAATGGTTGTATGTAGTGCTCAGGGATGCACCTTTTCACCACCGCAGGTGCATGATATGAAAAAGTGCGCGGATAGTGTTCTGCGCCAATGACTTGTGTGTGAATGTCCCTCGACATCAGCCAGTAATCCAGCCGTGACCACAAATTACTATGGTGTGTGATGCATGTGCCTGCCCTGTCCGTGGGATGCAACAACGATCTCGGCCCACCGTGCATTTTTGAGGGTATCTGCCGCACCTTCCCGAAAATGGTTCTCTTGCAGGAGACAAATATCTATCTCTTTCCTTGACAGGTACGACTGTATCAGCCTCACTTTTCTCCGGTCATTGAGACCTCTCAGATTCCAGGATAAACATTTAAGTGGCGTCATGTGCACAGCGTGTCCATTCACATCATTAGCATCAGGCATCTACAGCACTCATATAGAATCTTATGCATGACCATAGCCTAGTCCACTGTATCGTTGGATGCAAATACGGAATTACAATGTGTGACAGTTGAAACATTTTTTTTTTTGTCCTCATAAATGCCACCAGAAATTGTCAACTCTAGATGGGCTTTTCTCCTGGCCACTAACACGGGCTAACTGTTCCCGCCCTGGATCCCGTGGATAGCCAACGGAGATCACCCAGAGGTAGGTCGTTTCCTTATCCCACTCCCATTCATGATGTATCGAGCCCTTTGGGAGGACAGGACCACAAAACCTCTGGCATAATCATTGGACATTTTGTGTACCTTGTCCGTTATCTTTCAGACCATGCAGTTAATTGAGACCAGATTTTAACAGCACTTTCCCCTCCACACAGTAGGTCTAAACGACTAACAGCCATAATATTCTTAAGACAGTTTGCAAAACGAGGAGGACTTACAGATTTCCACTCCCTGCAGATCTCCCTTCTGGCTATAACAATAACATAGAAGATAAACTGCGATATGCTGTTACTAACATCATAGTCCAGGAGGAGACCAAAAAATATCAATCTGGGGGAACAAGTGATTGGCATGGATAGAACCTCTTCTAGGAACCCACAGACCTGGTCCCAGTAGCTGATGATTTCAGGGCAGTCAACAAACATATGTCTATCATCTGCACTTGGAGACCTGCATCTTAAGCAGACATATTCTTCTGCCGAGATCCTTGACAATTTCGCAGGAGTCCAGTAAACCCTATATGCTGTGAATAAATGGTTCCTTCTAAGGTTAGATCGTTTTATGATTTTTTGGGAGATTGTGAAAGAATCTGTCCAAACCTTCAGCATCTCTTCGGAGTCTTGAGTTACGGAGTTAGCCCAAAGCTTGATGATTTCGGCTCCTAGTTCGTCTTTCGCCCCCACCAATGCATTGTACCAAAGTGACACCTCTCCTTTCCTTCCTGTCCCCCTACTGATAAATTCCAAAATCGGAATCTCGTCCTCATTAGCCCAACACTGGCTACCCCACCAGGAAGACAACTGGTAGAATTTAAACCTGGAAATGGAACCCCCTGTTAAATTTAAAAGAGATTCCCAACTTAATAGTTTGGAATTATTACACAGGTCCCCCCACTTGGTTAATCCTGCAGCTCTCAAGGGAAGAGCCAGCCGATCTAGTAGGCAGTCTCGTGTACCCGGAGAGTCCCATATGGGGGCTTGCGAATGATAATAGGGTATGTCCAAAATTCTACGAATTGCCTTCCAGATGTTAAGTGCTGTCCTAAGAAGCTTCAGGCGAACCTTCTTAAAAAACTTCTGGTCCCCAAATTTGTAAAGAAAAAACTCAAAACCTTGTGGCAAGTCTGATAACATGGCCTGGAAAAGTCTTCCGTGTGAGGAAGAATCTAGTTTGTTTGCCAGGAGTCTAAAATTCTTAAATTGGAAAGCATAACAATAAAAAAGTAAATCGGGAAGAGCCAATCCGCCCAGTTTCAGCCCCTTTCTTAATTTCCGCCAGGCAATTCTAGGGGTACTTGGTCGCCCAAATAAAAGAACCAATCCTTCCTTGAAGGTTGGAAATATCTTTTTTATTAAAGTGTAATGGAATAGAGTTAAATAAGAAAGTAACTTTTGGCAAAATTATCATCTTGACTAGGTTGACTCTACCATAGATGTTAAGAGGTAAAGTATTCCATCTAGCCAAGAGCTTCCTTATATCCTTAACCACCGTCTGCCAACTGGTTTTAGTGACGTCATCTAAATTATGAGTAAGCTGAATTCCCAGGTATCTGATTTTTAATTTGGCTTCCGGTATCGGGGCCAGGTTATTCCAGCTCATTATATCTGTCTTATCCTTATTGATCCTGTATCCCGAGACCGTGCCAAAGTCCTCAGCCAATTCAAATAACCTAGGAATAGCCCGCTCAGGATTAGATGTGTAAAGAAGCAGGTCGTCAGCATAAAGTGCAGTCTTAAGAACCAATTCTCCAATTTTAAAAGGTAAGATTCTGTGTTCTAAGCAGAAGGGTTCTACGAGAGGAGTAGCTATTATTGTGCGGGCAAATAAGGGTATCAGGGTGCAAAGCTGGGGAACTGATCAGTCTGGGCGATGGCTGGTGGCAGTCCTCTCTATTGGCAGTTTCACCTTCTTAAGTGCTGTTTACTATGGTCCCAATGAAGACAACCACGGGTTTCTTCAAAAATTAGAAGAGTATATGATACAGTACACAGCTCCAGTTATTTTGGGAGGCGACTTTAACCTCATATTAGATCTCCTTCTGGATCGTACCTCTAAGGCAAAATACAATTCCCCTAACAAATCCCTGTTAGCCCTGAAGAATATTATGAAAAACTTTAACCTACAGGATGTTTGGAGAGTTAAGCAAGGGAATCTCAGGCAATACCCTTTCTACAGTAAGAAATATAAACAATACTCTAGAATTGATTTCTTTCTTTTAGATCAAGCTTTTTTGTCAGATATTGTTTCAGTATCCTACATTCCTGTAGGTCTGTCTGATCATTCGGTCGTGGAGCTGTAAAATTAATCTTAAAGTCATCCCCTCATTATATAGATGGACTTTGGATAGAACGATCCTTTTAGATGATGAAATTAAAAGTAAAATTAAGGGAAACCTGCTGGAATTCTTATTATTTAACGCGAATACAGCTCCAGAACCAATAGTTTGGGATTCGCTTAAGGCCTTCTTAAGGGGCATTCTTGGGTCGCACATGGCTTTAAAGAGAAAACTTATGAAAGAAAAAGATAGATTTGATCTTGAACTGATTAAAACAAAAGAACAACAACTACAGTTAGCTGTATTGGAAGATAGAGGTAGGATCCCACAACTCGAAAAAGAGCTGTCTGAGTTACAGATAGGCTTTAAGGCACGTGCTGATAAAATAAACAAGGATAGGTGGGAAGTGAGTAAACTCCAAAATTTTGAATACGGAGAGAAATGTGGCTCCCTTCTCGCCTGGAAAGTTAGAACGGAGTGGAGTAGGAATAATATTAATACACTAATCCAGCGGGGTTCAGGTCTGCCCTTAATAGAAGATGCCGAGATCAGGAGAGAGGCCAGAGGGTTTATGGAAGAATTATACCAGGAGCAGAATAGTCTGGGGGCGGATGAGCTAGAACATTGGTGGGCCATGAGAGAGTTACCTCAGTTCAGTGATTCGGATAAAGAATATTTAGTTACAGAGATTACTGAGGGAGAGGTACGGGCCCAATTAAAAAAAATGGCTAGGAATAAGGCTCCGGGCCCGGATGGATTGCCTACGGAGCTGTATAAGGATAACGTGGAAGAAATCCTAGCTCCATTATTGTCACTACTTAATAAAAATTTTATACAGGGGGAGGGCACCCCGGCTTCTTGGTCAGAAGCAACTATCACCCTGATAGCAAAGCCTAATAAAGACCCCAAAAATATAGAATCGTATAGGCCCATTTCACTTCTTAATTCGGATTTAAAAATATATTCAGGTATCCTAACGTCTAGACTGGCAAAAATAATTAAGTCTATCATTCACCCTGATCAGCGGGGGTTTATACCAGGGCGTCAATTAAACAAACTTACTTTTCAAGTTGTAGGAGCAATGGATATGGCAGTGGAGAGGGGACTGCCGCTGGCCATTGTTGCGATTGATGCTGCAAAAGCATTCGATCAGGTTAATTGGCTCTTTTTATGGAAAACCATGGCAAAGTTTGGATTTCCAGATATATTTATTAGAGGGATTGAGACGTTGTATAGGGGCCCCCGAGCCAAGGTATTAGTCAATGGTAGCCTGACCGAATTGTTGGATATCTCTAGGGGAACGAGGCAGGGATGTCCCCTGTCCCCCCTCCTTTTTGATATTTATATCGAGCCCTTTGTTTGCTCCCTGAGATCTGACCCAGTGATCTTACCTTTTAAAAGTGACAGTTGAAACTTGAATAACTGAACTACCCTCGCCCCTTCTCCCACACCAACCCGCCAATTAGGTTGTGTCCATACCCTCCCAACCACAACTCCCCAATACCATTCTAACCAGGGTTGTGAACTCTTGGGAATCTTCCCTGCGGGTTATATGAGTTAGTCAGCTATACACCCCTGCACTCATGGCAGGGTGGCCGAATATTAGGCATGCGGCCCCGGACCCAAATTCAGCACGTACATTAATTTCAGAGTGCTCGGCAATCACACACCCAACCATTGTCCGCACAAAATATAGAATTAACTGAGTCGAGAACTATGGGAGTCCCGACTCACATCCGCTCCACCCGCCTCCACATTAAATATACACAATATGCACTTACCTGATCGTTCAATGCGTCGTGCTGCAATATGTCACTCAATGTCACTTAGAGAATTCTCCAGCTGAGAGTCCGGCATCGTCTCACATTGTTTGTGTTCATTCTCCATTTGTTTCGCATATGCGAGGGCAGCTTTGGCGTCCGTGAAGAACATAGGTTTACCATGCCCTTGTACTCTGAGCGTAGCTGGATATATCAGAGCGTAGTGGGTTGCAATCTGCTGAAAAATTTACTTAGCAGGGAGAAACTCCCTGCGGGCGTTCTGAACTTGCATTGTAAAATCCGGATACAGGGCTATGTTGTTACCTTTATATTGTATGTCACCCTTTTCCCTGGCGAGTTTCAATAGGATGTATGACATTACAACGCATGCTTTTACATCGCATGCTTTTACATCGCAGTTTTTACAACGCATGCTGTTACAACGCATAGCGCTTTGGGGTGCTGGATAGTAATTAGTTTAATTTACTATTCCAACTCCAGTCCCTGTGGACACTAGGGAAGGTGTTGTATAGAAAATTAAATCTATTCCCTATCCTTGTGCGCCCCCCAGCGCAATGCGTTGTAATGGTTTGTGTTGTAAAAGTTGCGTCGTAAAGGCACTGTGTGGTAAAAGTTGCGTTGTAAAGGATGTTTCCCGTTTCAATATCATGTCTCAATCTCTGTAGTTTAGCACTCTCGCCAGTATTGGTCGTGCCGGAGCGCCAGGCTTTGGCCTCGGACCCAGTGACCTGTGCGCGAGCTCTATCAGGAACATCGCCGATAGCTCTTGGCCAAAAAGGTCCTTCATCATCTCCTCTACGTATTTTTCCATATTCTGTATGTCCGTTGATTCCGCAATCCCCGTAATGCATATGTTGTTCCTGCGTGATCTCACTTCCAAATCCTGGTTCTTTTGTTTGATGAGCTGGAGAACACCATCCATGCCACGCAAGTTTTTTGTCCAATTTCGTCTGACCTTGTTCAGTTTCGGTGACCCTCGTCTCGAGCACACTTACTCGCCCCTCTTGTTTGTCCATACGCTGAATGATGCTGTCCATTCTCTCCGCCAGAGAGTCCATTTTGGTGTCCAGCCCTTGCAGGCCTGTCTTCAGGTCTTTAAACATGGAGCGGATATCATCCTCAGGCGGCAACGCGCTGTGGAGCCCGTAGGCTGTTCCTGCTGGCCACCATCAGTATCTCCAACCTTATTTGATTTCTTTTCGAAATTGATTTTCGGCTGCCTCGTTTCTGGTTTACCCATTTCTGCATCGGGTGTCTAACCCACAAGGCGCAATACACTCGCCGCGAAGAGCGTCGCTGTGTATCTCTCTGTGGCATGACCACGCTGTTATAATGTAGGCGGTGCCGACCGACTCGGTCTATTCGCGTCGTATCACCTTCCTCTCCACAACCTGGGACATGCAGGGTACTCTGGAAGCTCTTCCGGTGCAGCCGGGGCACAGCCCACTAATACCCGCGCGCTGGCTTTACGTTAATTCTCAACTGCGCTTCATCACAGCCGGGCCACCATTGAGGAGTCAAATGGCCCACAGGCTACATGCATTTGCTATCACCGTCAGGCTCCAGAGGCTGCAGGGTGTGGCGTCAGCCCAACCAGCCATGCAAGTCCAAGCACCAACCAGGCTTCGCATAATATGTAGCAGTTCAGATGTGTGGCGGGCGACCTCCCGATATCATGTTCACCCGGGCCTCAGCAGCAAAAGACTTAAATGTGGCCGGATTAGCTCAGGCACAAGCTCCAGTTCAAGTGTCTCTGTAGCGCAATGTGGGGCACCGCGACCATGTATAACCCAAATGCGTTGAGATCCACGCGGCCCAGGTGTGCCCAGCCCTGTGCAACAGCCCACCAGTCTGTTTCTAGTGCATCAGCGGTGCCCCCAGGGCCCCCCCTGACTCGGTCCTCGGGTGGCCCTGGGGGCACCTAACCCTGGCCCTAACTCCTGGCCTGTAACGACCTCGGCAGCCCCACAGCCAATCTCCACGACACAATTCTCACAGGCCACAATTAGCAGTCTATAAAATGGTGGCCGGTCCTCCCGTTCCCAATTCTATGACGCGCTGTGCCAGGGGGGAGCCTCAGCCACTTGCCTCCTTACTTTCTGGCCGGTCTCGGAGGTGCAGTCTCCCGGCAACTCGAGTCAGCCGCCACCTCAGCCTGTCCGATCATCGGAGCTCACATCTGCGTGCGGGAGCCGCCATAGTGTTCTACTTACTTCCCGCAGCGCCTCGGAGGCCGCCGACCCAGCGCGACTCTTCCAGCAGGATATATGATCAGGTCCTTATCTCCGGAGCGTCGGGTTGCGAGGTTGGGCCTCCCCACGCCTCCAGCGTCTTTTTTACAGGTCGCGGTCAGTGACGGATGTCACCAGCCTCCGGACGGCGCCAAACTTCAGGGCCCGGCTCCACCACCTCACACCAGGCCCTAGGCGTCCCCGGCTACTCAGCGCGCATGGGACACCAGCGATCAGTCGGGTGTTTGGATTGCCCCCAATGGCACAGCAGGATGCCTTCCGCTTCACTTCTGTCGTGCTTGGGCCGGTCCAGCATGCCTATGTGCGTATTAATAGGGGATATTTGCGATCGGCTGGCGGAGCTGCTCTAGCAAGCAGCCATTCCGCAGCTCGGCCAAGCCACGCATCCCTTGGGTATAATTCTGGCCTACAACCTCAATATGCAGAAACACATTAACAACGCAACGAAGGGAGCAAACTTTAAGATTAATACACTAAGGAAGTTGAAACTCTTCCTACCCCCCAATGACTTCAGGATGGCAGTTCAAGCCCTAGTTCTACCGCGGCTGGACTATGGAAGTGTCTCACTTTGGGGTCTCCCCAAAGCCACTACAGCTCCCCTAAGAGCCGCCACCAACGCAGCAGCGAGACTCATCACGGGCTCGAAAAGAAGGTCTCACATCTTCCCTGATCTAAAATCTCTAAACTGGCTGCCATTTGAAGCCAGAATTCACCTGAAAATAGCTTGCATGACACACAAGGCCTTACATCACAATGCTCCCAGCTATCTCACACAAAAACTTACAATATCCGGTGGGAATAGATCCACAAGAAGTGAGGAAAACCTCCTTTTGAAGCCACAAAAATTCAACAAGAAAAAAACGTACAAACGATCATTCTCAGGAATGGCACCCAGGATATGGAATCCCCTTCCTCCGGAAATAAGACTTAACCCCTCCACCTCATCCTTCAAGTTGGAAGTAAAAGGAATCCTTATGGCAAAATTCACCTAAACATAGTCCCAGGTTTCCAAGACCTTCCTGCATCAGCCAGCCCTTGCTCTGCACCTTACTGCTTTGCTGTTTGTATACTCAACGATTTGCTATATATTTTGACTTTTTTATCCTCATTATTCTACTATAACTCTCCAGGCCATTCCTGTTCTGCATCATGTTGCTTTACTTTTTTGTCTTCATGAATAATGCTATGTATTATGGTCTTACATATCTGTTAATGTATGATATAACTAAACTCATTTATTGTAAAGCGCTCTATAAAACTTTCAAAATAAATAAATAATAAAATAAGTAGAGAATAATGGATCATGTTGGTTAAATTACATGACTAAAGCCTCACTGAAGAAAGAAAGGGACATTGAAAATAAATCTTGCCATCATACAACTGTAAGTGGCAATATGAATGTTTCTAAAGATAATGTCATGATAGCTAAGTAGCAAATAAAATGCAGAACCATATACCAGGCAAAACAAGGTGAGACAATACAACATGGGAGAAAATAATTGATATAGTACTGTGTTATAGGAGACAATAGGAGACCATTAATAGATCAACTCAATTGAGATGGGTTAACATGAAGATAGTGTTTATTCATATATGCCTTTGCTGAGAAAGGTGCATGAAGAGATGAGGTGAAGAAGAAGTTAAGTTGACTGTTGGAGAAATAAGCACAAATGTAGAAAACAGACTTACTGACCTTTCTAGAATTGAATTTAAAATGCTTTAAATGTTGTAGAAATGTTTATGTAGCAAATGAATGGTAGAAAAATAGATGCATAATATTTAGAACACATAAAATAACTAAATACAATATAGCAATGCATTGGACTAAGCAACCATTTCTTAACGTGTAATTTAACAAGGCCCAAAGGTCTTCTCAATAGCCTCTTTCTCACAGTTACATGTGTGAGAGATTTAGAAAAACTGCTTAGCATTAGTGACATCTTTCAGAAATATGCTGACTGTAACATTGGGCCTGATTACAATCACTGTGAAACCGCCACAAGCAGGTTGCCGGTGGCGGGTTCACTGCCATCGTAAGGCCTTTTCCCGCCCACCAGATCAAGATGGCAGGCGGTCTGCCTGGCAGGCGGAAAGCCCATCCACCACGGGTCCGACAGAGGCAATCCCCACATTCACTAGAGGGCACCGCACGCCAGATTTGGATGCTGCATCCCCGCCAGCCTGTCTATGGCAGATGAAAGTTTGGTGGAATGTACTTTAGGAGCCCGTTGTGGCCCTCCTTGTGCAGGGGCATGTGGAGTTTGCACTTGGGGGGGCACCTATTGTGCCCCCATACAGTTCCCTGCATCAGGTGGCAGGCACTGTGTGATCCTGCCACGTAGTGCAGGGAAATGCACAGCATGCATTTTTACCATTGCAGCGGGTGCTGTAGCCAGCAGCACCCACTGCGACCGTAAACATGAACAATGCAACCGTCACAGTGGTGGTCGCATTGTAATGTCATGTGGGGGACCGTCGCCATATAGGCGGCCAGTCCCAATAGCCGGGACGATGGTGGATGGACTTAAGCATGTCCGCCATCGTAATCAGACCCATAATGTTTATCCAGCGCCTCACCCCATGTTAGATCATGTGTTAGAGTGCAATGAGCTACTTACAATCATTTATGTAAAATGATGACTTGGAGACTTTATGTATGATGTTTCCAAATACATTGATAGATGCTTTCATATTACTGACTAGCTATTGCTCATGCATCGAGCTCATAGAGCATCTTTAAGCCTGGGTAAGAGGGGTCTCATGAGAACCTTCCCTCATTTAACAAGCATTAAATACATTGAATCGACTAATGGCAAAAAGGGAACAGACTGTGGGAATTGGAAGAAGAAGCATCATATGATCCCTGACATCATCGCGTGAACAATTACTATTGGATATTGACAGAGGACGCCTACTGAAATGTTACAAAAGTACAAATCTATAATAATGAATGTTCCTAGGTAGTTAAGCAGATTCTTGGATTTCTGCGGCTTAGTCTCAGACCCCTATTCCGCTGCTGGATCTCTCGTTATCCTGAAACTCTTCTCTATAAAAATGTGATTTCTTTAGCTATTATTTTAAGGTGACTGTATTAGATTTTTTGGAGCATCAATGCAACTGCAAAAATCTCATTTTTATTTACAGTAGTTACTGCTGCTGTAGGGAACTCAGCTGATTTTCTAGAACTAATCTTTATGAGGAGTTAATTTTCTTAGTTGCTCTTCTCCAGAAGAACTCTTTATGGGTTCTATTTAGAATAGGTACTTTAGTTAGTTTACGTTTTTTTTAGGGAACACTGGTATATTTTTTCTAATGCTGACTCTTAACACATTCTATTTTATATTTCTGTAAACTTAATAATCTGAATAAAGAGACATAGATATTGTAACTTTACAATAAATAAAGGTTTTGAAACGTTCACTACCCTCTCATCATTGACTGATCGCAATTTCTAAATGTCATTGATGTTTGAATTGATTTGAAAAGCTCCAATTTACCTACGATGGAAAACGTCCATCGACCTCTTCGGAACTCCAAGGATTCTCTACAGCAAGATTTGTAAGTGGGTGTATATTAAGATTGAACCATCTTAGTGAATCCTTGGGATCTGGCAACTGTAACCATGAAAAGAATGTGCATTAAGGTCAAATGTGAATCATGAAGGTAAAAATCATAGTACACAGTGTTTTGTCACCGCCACAATCATGAGTTTAAAATATCAATCTGCAAGAATGTTGTGACCAAAATATTAGCTACCTAAATATCATGAAGTATAAATAGGCCGGTATATATTTGTTATACTTACTTCCACATATAAATACCTTGACATCAAATACATATTTTGCAATGTACATAGATATAGAGATAATAATAGTAAATCTTCACTTTCATCTGCTTTCCTCTAGGATATATTGGTAGTCTGTTTTTGGCACAACATTCTTCCAGGGCACTGTTTTTTCACTTGTGTTAAATTACACTTTGCACAATGATAGTGGGTTATATACATTTTGGAAAGGGAATACTTTTAAAAAGTATTAGTAAGTAAGTCTCATAGCAAATTGCAATTCCATTTGCAAACTAGTCAGTGTGAAAATTGCAAGTACAGCAAGGCTGGGAGCCAGGCAGGGCTCTATGAGGCCAGACACCCTTACCAAAGGATCCCACTGAGCCAGTTCACTGACTGAATATTGACCCCCAAAATATCACCTTGCCAAAATATCATGACCAAAATATCGATGTCAAAAATATTGTCATCCTATACTTATAATGGTAAGTACAAACATTTTGAAAAAATATATTATTGTAATAAATATTGTTGTATTTCGTACTGTTTTTAAATATATATATAAATTAAAATAATAAATATTAAATATTATACATACTAACATTAATCAAACAAATAAAATAGATTTAATATATATTTTAGCAAATACACACATATAATAATGTATTTATATGCTTACATCTATCTACTCAACTTTTTTTATTAAACTCATACTTGTAATTTATATTATAATTTTAAAATATTTAACTAATATAAAAATATAACAAATTATTATATGTAAACGTACACCAATAACGTAAAATCTAAAAAAAAAACATTCTAATTAAATTAAATAGTAAACAACGTATATAATTTAGTAAACTTATTTTACACATTAAAACATGAATAATTACAAATATATTCTAATTTTAAATAAACAAAAAATAATCATGTAAACTATAACAATATAAAATATTAAATATAGAATTGAATACATATACTATTCCAACTACAATACATACAAAACTACACAAACTATTATATTAAATATATTAAAAACGTACTACTCCCACTTCACATGGCAGAAAAATATTAAAACTGGGCAAAATTTACAAATCTCCCTTCAATAAATGCAACAGTAGGGAGGTTGGATTGCAGATAGGTAAAATTTGCAAAGGGGTGAAATGCACTATTCTCACTCCAGTCAATACAACGGTGGGGAAAGTGTTGGATAGCGGAAGGGTAAAAGTTACTATTCCACCTCCAATCAGTAGAACAGTAGGGAAAGTGTTGTTTTGCGGAGGGGTAAAATGTACTATTCCCACTCCAATGAGTGCAACAGTAGGGAAAGTGTTGGATTGCTGAGGGGTACACTTTACTATTCCCACTCCAGCCAGTACAACAGTAGGGAAAGTGTTGTATAGAGGAGAGGTAAAAATTACTATTCCCATTCCAGTCAGTACAACATTAGGGAAAGTGTTGGATTGCGGAGGGGTACAATTTAGTATTCCCACTCTAGGCACTACAACAGTAGGGCAAGTGTTGGAGAGTGGAGGGGTAACATTTACTATTCCCACTCAAATAAATACAACAGGAGGGACACTGTTGAATTGCAGAGGGGTTTATTTTACAATTCCTGCTGCAGTCAGTACAACAGTAGGGAAAGTGTTGGATTGTGGAGGGGTAAAATGTACTATTCCCACTCCAGTCAGTGCAACATGAAAACAAACAAAATACAAACACATTGAATAATAAAAAGAAAAAAAGAAGATATTGTTAAATACACATCACAAATAACTACATACATTATTATAAATAAAATACAATCATATTTTCATACAAATACATTTTTTATTTTGAAATTATTTATTAAAAAAAAGGTCAATACATACATTTAGTTTGGTTAGCACCAACACTATAACCCTACAAAACTCACAATCTGCACCTATATCTTAACTTTAAAAAGGAAAATACTTACAAAATATAAATATTGATCAACAAACCAATGATCATGAATTCATTAATTATAATTAATTTACTTCCCACAATATACCCCCACATAACACACAACACACTAATAAAATGTACTGGAAATTATTTATACAATTTACGCAAATAACAAAAATAATTATCAATTTTATAATTAATATAATTAATAAATTAATTATGAAATACTAAAAATGTATTTACTTCCCACCGCATACCCCTAGAAAACCTACAACCCACATCTAAAATCCCCCAAAAATGTAAAACAAAAACTTTATAGCACAAATAATATAAGTAATTATCAATTAAACAAATAATATTCATTACAAACTAAATATTAATCAATTACAATTAGTTACATTTCCACCCATTAATAATTAAATGAGACTTAAAATGATTAATTACAAATTAAAATATACCAACTAATTAATTAATTACAAATACATTACTTCCCACCCCATACCCCTATAAACACCACAGCCTGCACTTAATACAAAATACCCAAATAACATAATCAATTAATTATTATTAATTAGCAACTAATTATTAATTAGAAATAAATTACTTTCCACCATTTACCACTATAAACCCCACAACCCATGCCTAAAAAAATGGTTTACACAATTACAATAATTACTTATCAATTAATTAATAAATATGAATTAACTACTAATTATGAATTAATTCAAAACAAATTACCTCCCACCCTTTACCCCTATAATCCCCACAAACCGCACATAAAATTTACATAAGTAGCACAATTAACATGACTAAATATCAATTAAATAAATATTATTAAATAAAAAATGATCTATAATGTAGCATCATTAAATTACTTCCCACCCTATATCCCTATCAACCCATAACCTACTACGGCACTAAAAATCACAACAAATAATTTGTCAACATTTTGGCTACTACTTTCATGAATTGAATGAATGAATGACAGGTCTTATACACTGCTCAGCTTCTCAGAGAGTTTCTTGACAGGTAACATCCCCAGTAACAAATTCATTGTGATCTAAACAGATGTTTTTAACATTTTACAGAAATATCCTTTGTTCCGGTGACCCTGAAGTTACGAGGTTACGAGGTAAATGATTCCAAGCTTGCATAGACTGAACCATAAAAGCTGACTCACATCTCCTCACCCTCTTAAATTGAGATCCTAGCATCCGTAGAGTGCAATGCTCTTGTCAGGCAGTATTGCTGCAACCTGGAAGGCTGATACTGTAGACCCATGCCGTAAAACGAAAAATAGGCTAGTACCAAATGTTGAAAAAAACGTACTTTTTAACTAGTAACCAATGTAGGTCTATCAGATACAAGGAAGTGGAAGTCCATTGTGAAAGTTTAAATAAAAGGGGAGTCTCAAGGTTCTGCATGATTTACAGACACTGAAGAAGATAATCCTGAAGGCCCAGATAAAGCACATTGCCTTATTTCACTCGAGAGATTACCAAAGTCTGAGCAATTGGGTCTGAAGCTTCTATGTGAGGAAAACTAAGAATTTCTTTAAAGCGCTCTCTAAATCTAAAAGCAAGCTCTTTACCACCGTAGAAAGCTGAGCCTTAAAGAAAGATGACAATCAAATTGAATGCCATGGTTTCTGCCTTCAACTGTGGGGGGAGTAGATCTGGAGGCTGGATTGGTCAGCTCCCCATCGATTTGGGATCTGCACCAAATAACAGAGCTTTTGTATTATCTGGGTTACACCTTAGATTGTTAATCTTCAAACAACTCATCACCGCCCCCATGCAGACCACAAATGCTGTTTCAGAGCCACCCTCATAGGAAAGCAGAGGCTGAGTATTGTTTGAATATGAAATATTCTTAATGAGAACTGATTCCACTAGAGCGACAAGTGGGGACATATAAATATTAAACAGTGTAGGACTCAGTGAGTACCCTTGCGGTACACTTTGTTTAAGAAACATGGTGCTTTAGGTAAAAGGGTTCATCCAAACTGCCTGCTCTCTAGAATGCAAAAAAACGAGCAGAGCATTTTACCAGCAGACCCTTCTACCTCAAGAGCCGACAGATTTTGCTGAAAGATATAAAGAGAGATAGTGTTGAATGCCACTGACAGATCTATTAAAATCAAGGCAACATTATGGACTTGATCCAAAATTCACTTAATAAAGTCCACCGTTTCCAGCAGCACAGTTTCTATATTGTGTCGTAGGCGAAAGCTAAATTGGGAAGGGTGTAACAGCTTGAATGTCTCTAAAAATTCAGATAATTGTGCATTAAAAATTGTTTACCAAATTTTGGGTACCACAAGCAGAAGTGAGATAGGTCTTAAATTAGACCTATCTGCTACTGTTTTTTAACAAGGGGAAACACTTTTGCCTGTTTTGAAACCTTAGGACCTGATTGTTACTCACCTGTTGCTGGTGGGTCTGATTGTATCGTGCGGTGTCTAGGCCCCCAATTCCTGCCACCGTCTCCACACTGCTGACTGTGGCCACCCTTTTCTCCAGCTCATCAATCTCCTCCTGTGTCGCAGGACTCCCACCTCCAGTCGTCCTTGCTGCCTTCCTGTTGGTGAGAGCTTCTCCTTGGTTTGGCTGTGCACTTCATGCCAGCGCCTCTTGACCTCCTCCAGTGACCTCCTCGAGACTCCAACTGCATTGACGTTGGTGACGATAGACTGCCACATTTCTGTTTGGGTTGCCAGTGCCGCAGTGGAGCTGCCGAACAATTGTTGATGGTGTCCTATGACCTCCGTAACGACTGAACCCCGTCTTCCTCTTCCTCTTCTCCTTGCCCTTTCCCGAACACGGAGTTCCAGACTGGTCCTTCGTGGGGTTTGTGGAGTTTGGCTTGTCCTCTGCACTCGGTCCAGGTGCATCCATGGTGCTACGCAGTTAGAATACTTCTTTTTTTTCCTTTTGTAGTGCATTTTCCCACAAGACGCGTGTGATTTGCAGGCCTGTGGCTGGTTTTCTCTGCTTTTTGTCCCGCGATTTGCCTTATCGCATGTTTTCTTGCATTTGTGTATCGCATTTTAGCGGCGTGTCGTGATTTTCACGCAGACATTTGCCTCGTTATTTGATGTCTATCGCATGCTACCGGCTTGTGAATTCCACGTTGACATGGGGTTATTTTCCCGCGATAGGCTGCAGTGTTGAAAGTTGCGTTACACTACTTTTGCGGTAGTTATCACACGTTCTTGTGAATATACCCCCTAAATGTGCTAATAAAGCATTAAATTATTTGATTTTCTATTCAAAATTACAATATTACCTGAACATACTATAGTTATTTTAACTATTATGCCTGTATTGAACGTACCTAATCTCAACTTCATACCACCTCCTTTGACTCACCTCCTATTGGTGAATCAAACTGCCACATAAAGACAATGATACTTGATAGGCCAATTTCACATTGCAGATGCAGTTATTAGTGTCCTGGTTAGTCCAGAACACATTAACAAAGGCAATTTTACCTTGAAATTGTTATTGCTATGCTGCCGATCTAACTTCAAAGAGCAGTGGGACACACAGTGTTACATGAACGGAAAAAGCTGAATCATGTCAAAAATATATTTACTGATGTGACCCACGTTCCCCCAGAAACAAACAAGCACAAAGTAACTTGCATGGAGCAACATGGAAAAGAGAACAGATTGCTATAGAAACATTATGAATAGAAAATAGAAATAGGTGATAACAGCGTGAATTCCAGCCCTGAGTGCTCTATAATGTGGTAGCTGTCCCCTTTTCAGCTTGGGAAACAATGGGAAAAGGCACCCAAGTGATGTAATCCAAAATAGAATTCTTTAGGAGGATAGAGGACGACAGTCTTTTTTAACTAATAAGTCATATGGTTCATTAGAACATTTGGAGATAGGATTAGATCACAACATTGAAAAAATAAAAAGTACTCTGAAGTCATGACACATATGCCAGAAGATACATTTATATTTTCATGTGAGAATGAATAGGCTGATTTTCAATATAAGAGTATTATTGGGAATACAAAAAATAGGATGACAATACAGCCAACACATTTCGCAACACTTGTTGCTTTTTCAAGGCAAAAGAAAAGGTCAGCAGCATCTATAGAAGATGATCAAAAATCTTCAGTTGCTAAGCAGCACAAAAACAGGTCTACTCGCATGGTATATATTCATTACAGAGAGGATCAAGGACTGCAGTACATGTATGCCTGTTTCATCAGTAGTACTACTGTAGTCGATTTAAATGTGTTTTTAATGTGCAATTGCCTTACGTTTGTGTGTGTGAATGTGTTGTTTTTGTTTATTTATTTATTTATTTTATTTTAAATGTTTTATATAGCGCTGGCTAGACCCGGAGGTATTTGAGCGCTTTACATGAGTATCAGACTATAGTTGCAGGTTACATCGTCACAAAGGTTACACAGTTATTAGAGCATGGCAACATACTTACATCTAAGGTTGAGACAAACAAGAAGGACATATAGAACGACTTGTATTTCCATATAAACCCATTATTATACAACTAGCAGCCCGTCCCGACCTTGTCCGGGAGCATTCAGGCTTCCCCTACCCCCGCCTCCCCCGATATTGCCCAGAAGCCCGTGTCCCCGCCCGTCCCGTCCCCCGCCTGCCCCGACCCCCGCCTGCCCCGACATTGCCTTTCCTCAGCCGATCTGTTTTCCCGCCTGGCCCGACCCCCGCCTGTCCTGAGTCAATGGAGGTCGGACAGTACTACGTGCAAAATGTTCCACCCGTCACCTTGTTAGTCCCCGTCCCCCGCCTGCCCCGACATTGCCTTTCCTCAGCCGATCTGTTCTGTTGTAACTCCCCGTCCCCCGTCTGGCCCGACACCCGCCTGCCCCGACATTGTCCCCAGAGCCTTACCTCAGCTTCCGCTTCTCAGTTCACCACTCCTCGCCGCTCTGCTCCTCACCGCCTCTCCGCCGCCGCTCCTCCCCCGCCCCATGTCCGTCTCTCCGCTGCTCGCACCGCCGCTGGCCTGTCCGCTGCTCCTCACGTCACCGCTCCTCCCCCGCGCCATGTCCACCGCTCCTCGGACGCCGCTCCTCCCCGTGCTCCTGACGTGAGCACGCATGTCGCGGCCGGCGCTACTTTGGAGGGACTACTTTTTTTTTAATATAAATTTTGTAAATAACGTTTATTTTTTATATTTACATAGCCTATAACCATCTACACACCCTGACGATTTCAACGGTGTATCGGGTGTGTAGATTGGCGCTGTGGTTCCCGAGTTTACCCTCCTCAAAGCCTGAAAGTTCTTACTTTATTATAGTAGTATAGATCACAGTAATTTATGTGTGACGAAGTTTCATATTTAATCTTATATATTTACTGATCAAGGAAATCATTTATTTAACATAATCTTCACGTAATATTATTTTAATAACCGGTCTCTATAGGAAAAAGCAGAAGCCCAAAGAGACCCATCCATACATGACATACCGCAAAGGCGAGCCAGTCCATTAATACATTTATCAATGTAACTAAATTCCTTGTATATACATAAATACTTTTGCTAATATTAGCTAACAGTTAGAAATGTAACATATTCATGAAAAACAAAAGATAAATGACACCAAATGTAATAGATCCAAATAACATTAATTGCAGCAACGTCATTTACAAATCATATTTTTCTATAAAACAAGAGAGACAATATCAATACACCCCGCCAATAATAGTCAATCATGTAAACACATTGGGGCATATTACCAACAACTAGCGATAATTATCGCTATGTTGGCTTAGCGGCAATATTTTTATCGCCGAGCTGAGACGATTTTTATCGCTTAGGAACCTTGCTATTATCAAGGTTTATCTCCTAAGCGATAAAAATCGGCCGAAATGCATGAATATCGCTGAAAAGTCAGCGATATTCATGCATTACCGAGCTAATGCTCTTAGCCATGTTATCCACCTACCATTGGATAACATGGCTAAGAACTGCTCAGGGGCAGGTGTTAGCTTTTGGAGATAATCGCGCTTAGCGCGAATATCTCCAAAAGTTGGTAATAGGAGATAGCGATGTTAGCGACTGTTTCCAGTCGCTAACATCTTGGCACGCCCACTTTGCATGTCATTAGTGATAAATTTCACTGACATGCAAAGCGGGGCCCAAGATGGTCGCTATCTCATACTAGCTGTCGCTAACTGGTGTTAGCGACAGCTAGGTAATAGGGAGATAATTTTATCTCCGCTTTCTTGGCTTTCAAAGCCAAAAAAGCGGAGATAAACCCCCTTGATGATATGCCCCATTGTGTATTGAAGTGTTAAAGCGGCGGCCATCTTAAAACGCCTCACATCAGCAAATTATATCAAAGATCTTCGGTTTCAAAGAGGCAAATTATTATATTAAATAATGGCTTCATATTAACGATGGCCTAATAACCAACTGAGTATCCTACAATTTATGGTAAAAATGTTTACTCACTCCATATGATGGTCCAATGACTCTAAAGCAGAGTATGCCATTGACCACGTTAAAAAATATGATTTGTAAATGACGCAATTGCTACAATTAATGTTATTTGCTTTTTTTGAACAATTTGAAAATGTTTGATTTGGATACCTAAATGCAAACCTCTGCCATAAGCTGAGTCTATCATTGTTATCAGACGATCTTTAAGTGTTAGGACCAATAAACAATTGTTTTATTTTATAATCCCAACAATACAGCTGAATATTCGCTAAAGTCCATCCATCTTCATTTTGGGGGGTTTCTTTCCACCTTTCTCGCCAAATAACATAGTTATTGATAGCATGTATTATTTGAATATCTATATCTTTGAATTGGCATTGCTTCAAAAAGAAATCCCCAATTTGTAAGAATTGTCGTCTTACAATATAAATGTTTCCACTAAAGTTGAGCAGTGTACCGTCCCATTTATTCAGCAATATTTTGCAGGTTGTCTGTAACTTGTTCCTAATTAACACGAGCCATTATTTACAGATAAATGTGATTGTGTCGCCCGCATTTCTGATATCTTTTTTTAGCGGTAGGGGCACTATACCCAATATTCCAGAACACTGTCTCTGATTTATTGTCATTGATTTGTATTGCAGTTCTACATGTTTTATAGTGTAAAAGTGACCCAAGGGCATTAGAACACTTTTCAACATAACCAGACTATGTTACACATTATTTTCTTTTTAGGTATCAGGAGTTTAAGTAATTTATCCAAAATCACAGGATGTTGTGCCCAACTGGATTTTCAACATAGTTCCCCTTGATTGTAACTTGTCATCTCTAGTCACTAGGCCATGTCCCCTCCCCTTTAGTATTTCAATATGACAAAGAACAAAGGGCCAGATGTAGGTAATTCTATTTTACCGATTCATAAATACCGAATTTTACCTATTCGGTATTTATGAATCGGTAAAATAGAAGGTGGGAGCTGTAGGTAAAGTTTAAATTTTCATTACCGAATCGGTAACATTCGGTATTTACCGATTCGGTAAATACCGAATTGGCAATGCCCATTGATTCCTATGGGCATTGAAGCCCATAGGAATCAATGGGCATTACCGAATCGGTATTTACCGATTCGGTAAATAACGATTCCAGCAAGGGTGCAGGGGGTGTCACTTTGACACCCTCTAGCACCCCAAATACAGGCATGTGTGCCATGTGGCCCACAGACATGCCCTAGGGGCAGGTCTGTCTGTGACATGGCGTAGGTGTGCATGCACACATGTGCATGCACACCTGGATTCGGTATTTTACCACCCAATTGGATTGGGTGGTAAAATACCGACTCTGAAAGGCCTTTGGGACTCAGAAGAGTCCCACCTACATCTAGAAGTTACCGAATTGGTAAAATACCGATTCGGTATTTTACAGATTCGGTAAATTTACCGATTCGGTAAATTTACTGAATCTGTAAAATTCAGGCCCCTACATGCCGATTCCTAAATACCGGTCGGTAACGGCCGAATTCGGCCGTTACCGACCGGTATTTCCTCTCCTACATCTGGCCCAAAGAAACTATCCAAGGGTAATTTTAGCTTTGTAATACTTGGTCAGCTTATAAAAAGGAAACATCCATTACAACGCAGTCATTACATCGCACTGCTCTTACAACACAGCTATTACAATGCAATCACCTTTACATCGCATACCATTACAATGCAGTCTTTACAACGCATGTCACTACAGCGCATGCCTTTATGACCGATACCATTACAACGCATGTTATTACAATGTATTTTAAGGTAAGTAATAGAGATTTTTTACTTTTAGGGTGGGTATGGGTTTTGGGATAGATGGGAATAGTAATTTTCACTACTACACTCTCCAATATTTTCCCTTCTGTTGCACTCACTGGAGTGGAAATAGTCATTTTACCCCTAGACTATGCAACACTTTCCCTACTGTTGCACTCTCTGGAGTGGGAATAGTAATTTCTACCCCTACACTATCTAACACTTACTGTTGCACTCACTGGAGTGGGAATAGTAATTTTTACCCCTACACTATCCAACACATACCCTACTGTTGCCCTAAAAGTATTATGTGTTATAATGGTATGCATTTTAATGGTATACGTTGTAATGGAATGCGTTGTAATGGTAGTTCAAAAAAATACTTTGAAATGGCATGCGTTGTAAAATCCTGCGAGGTAATGGTAGTTGTGATGTAAAAACCGCGTTGTAAAAGCATGTGTTGTAATTGTTCGTGTTGTAACATGATATATTCCTCATAAAACCCCCTTCTTACTGTATTGTTGAATTCAAAGGATATTATTCATGGAATCCCACTAATTTGCAAGCATAGGGTTCTATATAAAGATTTAAAAGAAAACGGGCAGGGGCATCTTAGCTTTTGTTCCACATTGAATCTTAATTTCTTGTCTAAGGTCAGTTCTATGACAAAATATAATGTTCGAAATTGACAAGGCACATAAATATTATGTTAAAAATATTTTTTACATTGTCTTCATCGGTCATAGTTGTCTAAGGCTCTCTGTAACTCTAGCTGGTTCCTTCACTGGTTCAGTGACGCTGACATGCTCTAGTTTTGATTCTAAGGTGCATAAGAGCCTGCCGACCACTGATAAGTTTCATAATGAAAGGAAAGCATCTAGATTCTCAGATACCCCATGCCCCTCTGTATTCAAGCCATCCAAGCAGTCTAATTGTGCAGGAGCCTGAACTGGTAAAATATCAGCTGCAACATCGACCAAGAGGCCAGAAGATTGCTGGTTTCTATCATCCTTGCCAGGTTGCTAAATTCCAGGAAGCTGTTGTAAACAGGGAGTTAGGTCCTGGGACGTACGGGCAGCTGGACCATATGTAAATCTTAGAAAAAGCGTAGTGCCGGCCGTACAAATACTTTGTAACGTCTCCTTAATTGGAGTAACAAATCACCTATTGATTGAGGATTTGTATGGTATTTTTATTTATACCTTATGAATTATTCATTTTCAAACAACACATTATAGTTTGACGAAAAATACATCCAATATATACACAATTATTCAAAAACTCAACAGTACAAAATTATGACACTACTACATAAAACATGAAGCAAAACATTTCATATGCACATTTCATATGTACATTTGCACAATATTCAAATTTGGTCAATATCATATATACATTACCAAAATGTTCATATTATTGATGCAATTCCAATCAAGGAATGGTGAACACAATTAAGAGAAAATCAAGAAGAAATCAAATGGAGAACAGATGAAACAGTAACATGCACAATCTTAATCAGTGAAAGAAAAGAAAACACTGAATCAATGTTTCAATCATTCAAAAGTGCTATTCTCCAATAGGCCGACGCGTTTCGAACTCGAGATATGAATTAACGGGTTCTCATCAGGGCTGGGTGATTTTCCTGTTTGATTTTGTGCAAAAAATAAAGAGAAAAATATATACATGAGTTCCTGAATTAAAAAAGCCTCTGTAAAAAGCTCCAATGTGAACTGTAATTATGATGGGGTTACCTTACAAAAGGCTGTCGCACTTTTTCTATAGGGTTTCAGTTGGGGGGTTCAGTTGCTTATTGTGGTCCCTGCCGGAATTTCTGAAAGAGGGACAATTTGTGCCAGGATAAAGTCAGTTTTTGATGCCAACAGCGTGCACCATTTTATGGACATTTGTGACATTTATTACCTGAAGCTGTTTGCATGGGGCATCTCTGGTGATTACACAGGGGACTTGTGACGTGCCCACCGGGACCGGTTGCGAGCCTAAAGGGTTAAAATGGGGTGGGATGTAAAAGATACTCGTTTTTTACTGAACCAGGTATGCAAAGTTTTAACTGAGCAACGCATGTACCTGCGCTTGGCTTCAAGTGTTTTCAAAACCTCCGTCGGTTATACTGGTGTATCATGTCCTATGTTGCCACTTGCAGGTCCTGCACTGCACTAAACCACGCTGATCTGCCCGAAAATCATCTGTGATACACCAGTATAACCGACGGAGGTTTTGAAAACACTTGAAGCCAAGCGCAGGTACATGCGTTGCTCAGTTAAAACTTTGCATACCTGGGTCAGTAAAAAACGAGTATCTTTTACATCCCACCCCATTTTAACCATTTAGGCTCGCAACCGGTCCCGGTGGGCACGTCACAAGTCCCCTGTGTAATCACCAGAGATGCCCCATGCAAACAGCTTCAGGTAATAAATGTCACAAATGTCCATAAAATGGTGCACGCTGTTGGCATCAAAAACTGACTTTATCCTGGCACAAATTGTCCCTCTTTCCGAAATTCCGGCAGGGACCACAATAGGCAACTGAACCCCCCAACTGAAACCCTATAGAAAAAGTGCGACGGCCTTTTGTAAGGTAACCCCATCATAATTACAGTTCACATTGGAGCTTTTTACAGAGGCTTTTTTAATTCAGGAACTCATGTATATATTTTTCTCTTTATTTTTTGCACAAAATCAAACAGGAAAATCACCCAGCCCTGATGAGAACCCGTTAATTCATATCTTGAGTTCGAAACGCGTCGGCCTATTGGAGAATAGCACTTTTGAATGATTGAAACATTGATTCAGTGTTTTCTTTTCTTTCACTGATTAAGATTGTGCATGTTACTGATTCATCGGTTCTCCATTTGATTTCTTCTTGATTTTCTCTTAATTGTGTTCACCATTCCTTGATTGGAATTGCATCAATAATATGAACATTTTGGTAATGTATATATGATATTGACCAAATTTGAATATTGTGCAAATGTACATATGAAATGTGCATATGAAATGTTTTGCTTCATGTTTTATGTAGTAGTGTCATAATTTTGTACTGTTGAGTTTTTGAATAATTGTGTATATATTGGATGTCTTTTTCGTCAAACTATAATGTGTTGTTTGAAAATGAATAATTCATAAGGTATAAATAAAAATACCATACAAATCCTCAATCAATAGGTGATTTGTTACTCCAATTAAGGAGACGTTACAAAGTAATTGTACGGCCAGCACTACGCTTTTTCTAAAATTCCAGGAAGCTAGCACATCCCAAACTGGATCACTGCTAGATAATTGTGCAGTCTCCACCTGAGTATTACCTCCAGCACTAGCAGCTAGACCATGCTCTAGGGTAGATCTGCTACCCACATTCAAAGTTTTCAGCCACCCTATATAACTGCTGGAGGATAGTTGCTCCAACTTGGCATTCACGGGTTCCTTGATGACTGGTACACCATTATGCAGCAATTCAGCTTCTTCAGTGACCTGGACTGAAGACAAATCAACTTTAACTGGCTCTCCTTAGGATACAACTAGTGCTTTTGCCTCCACCTCTTTAGGGCCTAAAAGGTTAATGAAATTCTTTTGAAGAGAGCCTACAGGAGAGGCAGTCTGACCACAATTATCAGTAGGAGGATTGTAGTCATGACTTGTAGCCATGATACAATTTTTACTTTACCTGAGTCAGTTCAGTGGCTCCCCCTTTGTTGAGCTTGCATTGCTCTACTAAATTCGCCACAGCAGTGACCTCTCTGGCTGCTACTGCTTTAGTCAATGTTGCTACTATGCATTCTCTACACGGCTCCTCCTGGTCATTAGGTGCCTTCGCGTCTCCACCTGGTTTGACTGTATGGCCATTTTGGGCACCTTTGACACCCTCTCATCAAATCCAAACTCGGAAAAAGCCCCGCATATCTGAGTATGCACATACACAGGCTCTCCCTGTCATCTGGCGTAGCCAAGGCAACACTCCTAGACCTGCAATGCATCCCTGACCCAGGTTTAGTATCAGTGTATAAGACCACCCTGCCTGGAAAAGGACCTTGACAAGATAAGCACCTCTTGCAACTTCAGCATATTTGGACAGGAAAATGAAGAGTAACAGACATTGAACGGGACCACCAAGCGAGCCGTAAGTACCTAGCTTAATATTTCTCACATTTAGGGCTAGCCACATATCACTTGTGAGCTTTGTTAATCTTCATTTAAATAAGCATTCTTCTCATGGGCTACACAAACTTTCCACCCCATAGTGTTTGCCAGAGTCTGTCAGCAGCCTTAGTGCTGATGTGGAGAGAATCAGTCCCTCACTGCCATCTTGCACCAACACATAGGCCTTAGGAAAATGTAAAAGCCGAGACCCAAAGTAAGAGGGCTGAGAAGAAAGGCAGAACAGCCCAAATTGAATCGGCGGCTGCTCTGCGCTTGGATGATGATGGCAGTGCAATGAGTTTGGTGGATAGTAGATCTATAAAATATGATGAAGTAGTTTGGGACCTGAGGGTTTTGAACTAACCTCTATCAATGAGCTAAAAGGCTCATTCTAATCCTAGGATTATCTCAGGCCACAACACTCTGGGGTCGATTTCGATCCCGTAAAAAGCGCTCCGAATCGTCGTACGGAGCATTTTTTTCCGTATGATTCGTACCCGTAACCGTGCCCGTACGAACGACGTAGTACGATCCACACCCAATGCAGCTATCCGTACGAATCGTACCAGGGACCGTACGAATAGAATTCCCGTACAAATCGCCCTCGGAACCCGCTGTAGACGACGTTTGTACGGCAGCAGCTAATGGCATGTGTGAAGTCACGAAAAAAACAGCGGAGGTTGCAGAGGGCTGCTCTCAGCATAACAAAGTGAGGGTGCTGGGTTTGCCCGAGGAGCGAAAGGGGCTGATGCAGTGGCATGGACTGAGACATGGTTATGTGATCTACTGCCAGCATGTGCACTCTCCCCATTCTTTGTTGTTGAGGGGGACCATCAAGTGCCGGCGAGCCATCTGCTGCCCGTGACAGGTTCTTAGCCCTTTCTCTTCTGCCTCCTACAGGGATTGTGATGCTGTCCTGAGGGAGGAACACAAGCTTTGGAGGTGAAAGTGGCTAACGCCAAAGTCATTTTCTTCCCTGACTACGCCACTGGGGTGCGGAAGTAGAGGGCTCATTTCTAGCGGTTAAGAGATGGCTACGAAAGTTGGCCATGAAATACTCCCTCTTCTACCCGTAAAGGCTTCGATTGATCTCAAATGTTGACAAGCAAATCATTAAGCAGTCATTCGTAGAGCCATTCGTACTAGGGGGCGCTAGGTGGATAAATGTTTTTTCTATTCTGCAGCACACAGAGAAAGAGGAAATACCCTGGATTGATAGGCTTTTCGCAGGTAAGTGTCCCTTCCTGCACAACATCAATCAATTACATAACACAATCACCCTTGCACCATGGTGCAAGGGTTCCTGCATTGGCACATGGCAGCCATTGTGCGCCAACATAGGGCAAAAGAAATAGGGGCTTATTCATGGTCCCCTTGCAACAGTTTAACTCCGCTGGTGCATCATTTTCTTGACTTACTTGCAGGATACATTTTACACTATGTTGCACCGTATTTACAAAGTGACGCATCTAGGTGTATGCATGACCTTGTAAAGCCATACACCACATTATACCGGCATCAGGTATGATGTATGCAGGGTGGGCATTCCCACGCAAAAAAAACGTATAGGAGTTGCACATTGAAATCTATCTGATTTCACTGCAACAATTCTAGGATGCTACTGCATCAAAACTGCCATGAGGCAGGCGTAAGTGTGATGCAGTGCCATAGGGATAGGTTTGCCCCATGCATTGCTGGAGTTGTGTCATGCTTGTGACACAACAGCAGCAATGCGTGACTTTAGTGCTGACTGATGGAGTGCCGCACAGCAAATACGGCGCATCCATTGAGTCACAAGGAGGGCGCAGTGAAAGGACGCTTTTCCTAAATGGGGTCCAGGAATGCACCCTCTCTTATTGATAGATGCAAAAACAACAAATGATGGTCAGAATGCAGAACAATGTCATACGTTCACCCCAGTAGAGAGATCTGGGCCTAAATCACCATGCCATTCCAGTTTGAACCCAGCCATATGCAAATCAGTCATGGCCCTGCGCCCAATGGGAACAGTCCAGCAAGAACTGCCAGGCCAGGTCCTCCCGGGACTGGAAACAAGCATCCTAGGACCGGTTTCGGGGTTTCACCCCATATTAGCCAGGATAGCTTGACTCCAATGGCATGGAGAGCAAGGGATCCACGTCTGGGCATGCCCATCCCACTCGGGGTGGCAAATGCAAAAACAACAATATCCTATTGATTGGGCTCATTCCTGACCTTTTGCTTCAGCGCAGAGCAGCAGAGCAATATTCCTTACAGCGCTGCCTAGCACACAAACATCTTATATGTGGCCCCAAGTGTTTGCACCAATTTTAAGACCAGGTATTATCTGGCCTTAATAAAGTGCTTCTAATTGGACTTAGCAGCAGTTTTTTTGCGACATACAAGAAGATCCTTGTAAATATTGCATTGTATGTTTTGCTGGAGTTTTTACGCGTGAGCGCCTACCTTGCATCTCATTTTCGTGAAGTCAAGCTAACAGAAGTGCTGATGTGAAAAATTCACATTTACGTAGAAAATGACCACCAACTCCAGTTAACAGCAACTTGTAAATACAACGATTAAAAAAGGCAGCCGTAATGTCAAACAATTGAAGGTATGGTGGTATTAAGTTCTTGTAAATATGCCCCAGAATCTGTAAATAAGAATTCACAAAGTTTTTCCAAAAGCTTGGCTACGATCTGCTTAACCATACCCTATTTCAGTCAGGGCACTGACATTACTTTTTCTCAACCGGTAGCTAATAATACAAGCTGTATTTTGCAAAGTGTCAACATTTCAACCTCCTAATCAATGTATGTGGTTAGAAACATCCACTGAGGTCTTCATCAGGATAAAACAAAAATGCAAGCCCATGTGTGACATGAATGACCAACAAAGCTACCATAAGCTCTTGTGTGTGCCAAATTGATTTTAAATAAAGGAAATATGTCAAAACATTTTGTCACTCCCCAACTTTGTGAGTTCTAAATGCCCTAATCGGTGACATCATAAAAATCTTCTACTATAAAGACATTTTATTGACAGCGATTACACAAGCGGTGCTAGAGAAAGTCCATATTTAAGCTTGCTGTTTGTAAATCCACTGGTCCTGAGTCAATTCTGTTAGAGTTTTATAAAGCTTGCTCTAATGTAGTCATTACACTGATGCGGGAATTCTCTCGAAATTTGCACAATACATACCTTCTTTTTGGAGGGGAACATATATAGTGATTTTTGCCAAGAAGAATAAAGATCCCTCTAGCATTGGCTCTAATAAACTAATATCACTAATCAACTATGATTACAAAATATATGCTGAAATACTCACAAATTTCCCTGCCTCAGCTATCACTGCTTTAGTGGATCCGATACAGCACAGATTTATTCTATCACAGTATACCAGCCCTCATATCACTTAGCCATAACTACCCTTGAGGTATCGAGGGTATTGAATAGGCCTGCAGGGATGATCCTGTTGGATGCTGAAAAAGCATTCAGTAGGGTCCCCTGATGGTGGCTATGGGTTTTGGTAGTCACTTTTAATGTGTATTATAGCCCTATACAAGTCACTATCAGCGCAAGTGGTCTAATTGGGCTGTCTGTCCAGTGTTATACAGACAAAGGTGCAAGCTATCCCCACATCTCTTTGCTCTCCATTACAAATGTTCAACCGCAATTTTGCCTCTACATCTGCATACACATAAAAGTTAAACTTTTAGCCTATGCAGACAACATAGCCATGCTGATGTTCTTCCCTGTCACTGCCCTATCATCAATACAGAATACGGCTGTAGACTTTTGGCAAGTGTCGAGCAATACATTGAATATCAAAAAGATGGAGATATTAGCAGATATTATCTCACTTTGTAACCTCTGTAACATATCTATGAGGGCAAATGTCTTTAAATAATTTTTGTAATCATTTTTGTAATTAGCAATCTCAGATATGAAGCTCTATATTCAAACTCACTTGGGATCTTTAGAAAGTGGGATAAATTACACCTGGGCCTGATAGGTAGGTGTAGTGTTATCAAATGGTAATTTTACCTTGTTTACTGTACCTATTTCAGTCTATTCTGCTTTTTGTAATCAAAGTTATTTGGCAAAAGGGTTGACTCAAGTTGAGAAAAATTCATATTGCAATATAAGAAAACTCTTTGTGCCATATTGTATTTACAACTCCCATGTAATCAAAGTGGATTGTCACTCCCCTCCCTCTGGTCATATTATATTGTCCTGTTTTTCTTCATACTCTCCGCAATGGTTGTGCTATGGAAATGGGACCTTTGAGGGTAAGTCCCAGATTTCCAGGTCTTCAAACACACTATCCTACCATAAAATGGCTTGGAAGATACAACATACTTTAAATAATATGATTCAAGACACTTCGGTTTATCGTAAGATCGCTCTGTTTATTAAAACTACCTGTCAGGTCCAAGCTTTCATCAGTACATCTCACTTGGTTGTAATCCTAACTCTCCACCATTTGTCAATGAGAATTATCTTATTTGCTAGAGTGACCTGCAATTTCAGACTTTGGGTCAACTGTATAAAGATGGAATAATTAAGTAATTTGGTGAATTGTGCAGATAATGTGGGTGTCCAGTAGTGGATTTTCAGATACTTTCACCCAAGGGGTTTTCTTGAACACCTCCAGATAAAAGAGGTAGAGCTTGTCCGCAAACAATTTTTGGAGCATTTCATTAGGATATCGAGATGAAGTTGTATTCATACTTTTTATCAAATCCTCTCAGATATTAAGAAACCAGCAGATAAGAAAAGCCATTTAGTCAGCAAATTTACTCTGAGCTTTGGTGTAGAAGAGCTCCTAGCAAAGATAAGATGGACTATTCAGCATGTAGAAGCCATTAGTAATGTCTCTTGGATTAAGGCTCATTTCTTTAACATTTTGTATGCTCTATATTATACACCATATAGATTACACAAATGGGGCCTGAGGGAGACTTCAACCTGTTTTTGCTGTCAAACCCTGACTCCGATACCCTGCTTATTTTTGCTTCTTGTCCAGTTATCGTCCATTAGTGGTAAAAGTGTCTGAGTAATTTAATAGTGTGCTGCAAATCAACACTCCACTGGAACATACATCATTTTGTTGGGATATGCCCCTAGCATATCATTCCACATGCTAGGAATTCATTTATTTGCCATTGTAGTGGTCCTGTTAGCTGTAGCACTTGCATAGCTACAAAGGGAATCTCCAGAACATAATCCATAGTGGCAGGAGCTTGTCTTTCTTTATGCCCTTGAATATGCCATTATTAGTGTTAAAATGGGGGTCACTATTTGGCAGAGGTAGGTACCTTTATCCAAATAGGGGCCCTTGCTTCTAGTCCAAGTAAGGGGGATACACTCCTAAAATAACCCCTGCTCACCCCCTTGGTAGCTTAGCATGTGCAGACAGGCTTATCTCAGAGGCAGTGTGAAAAGCATTTGTGAACACATCGAGTAATACAGTGAGAACACTACAAATGGAACCACACCAGTTTAGAAAAAGAAATAATCTTTATCTAAACCAAAACAAGACCAAACAACTGAAATCCACAGTACAGGAATCAAGATATCCTCAAAAATAGGTTATTCACAAATATAAAGCTTGTAGCAACAAATAACTCCACTTGGAGTTATAACAACGTCGTGACCGGTGAAAATCCCAAAGTACGGCGCCGAGTGTGAGTCAAGCAGACCCACAAATAACAGTACCCTGGAATCTATGAAAACAAAGACAGTTCACAGCATCGGGGAGGTGCGGCTTCGTAGGAGCTGCACAACGTTGGTTCCTTACGACCCCAGGGGAGGTGCAGCCTCTGTTCCTACTGCAGAGCAGGGTAGGCGAGATGACGGTTCCTTACTGCGTCGGGGAGGTGACGTCACAATGGCACCAAACCCACTGTTTCTTACGATGGTGCAATGTCGATGATGATAAAGTTGACTTCGTAGTTGATGCGGCATGGCAGCAGGCAGCGGGCCTACGTCGGGCCTAAAGTGGGCTTAAGAACGGTGATGGATTAAACCCAGATCTGTTGACTGGGTGTGAGTGTTTGATTGGTTCAGATTCTCCGTCCATCACCACCCCCTTTTGTACCACGTCGTAAGTTGCAGCAGCACTCACGGCTTCAGTGCAGGTTACGGCGTCGCTCGCCGGCATTGCAATTTCCTTCTGTAGCAGCTGAAACAGCAGTTCCAGATGCAGGGAGACAGAAGGGGTTACTATTTTTTGTTCCTGAGATTTCAGAACCGGAGGCAAGCTCAGTTTCAAGCCCATGGAGATCTTTTCCTCAAGCAGGTGACAAAGCAATACAGCAAAGTCCTTTTTCTCCTTTACTTGGCAGCAAGCAGCCACTACAGGAGAACCCCAACAGCAAACAGCACAGGGGCAGTTGAAGTACTAAAAAATATACCATAGAGCTATAATTACCAATAGCCCATATAGAATAGTTACCAAGAATAAGTCAGCCAGCAATGGAGAAGGTTCAATCGTTTATTTTGCAAAAGCTCCCTATATAGGGGACCTCCCTCTCGCCACAGCTCTCAAAGGTGTGCAGAGGAGACTGCTGGATTACATTCAAAACAGTGCATATATACTTTCGGCATGCCTCATAGAAACACTGTACATGGAAAAGTACCAGTTCATGAGAAACCAACAGGAAAAGCCATATAAGGCACAACTGATTGATTAAAAAATCAGCTCAAGTTATTCCGGGGGTAGGTCAGTAAAGGCGCCTCCCGTCCATTCTGGTGCACGGGAGTATAAGCATGGCCCCTACAAGAATGTGCTCCTCCTTCAAGAAAGACAGATGCGACCTTGAGTTCCCTAAGTTAGAATCAATGGTCTGTTCATATCCCAGGCCGACCTTTCAAGCTTTTCTATCAGCAGCATGTCACGTGTTTTCCCAACTAACGAAAGAGGCCTCAGGAAATGAAACCAAGATGGCGTTTGTTCAGTTCAGGCCTGATTCTGAAAATCTACATGGGTTGAGTGTATTTACAAAGGGGTTCTATCGAGGTAGCAGTGATATATTGGATACATTACGACAACATTATATAGTATAAACTTTATATTCCTTCAGACCACCCTTTTGGCGTGATTTAGCCAATATATACTACAATATACCGGATTATCTAATCTAAAAATACTCCTTCATCTATTTGCATGAGGTCTGCAACTTCCTTCTGCTCTAACTGCTTTTCAATTTTAGCCTGTCGTGATACGGTCAGTGAGGAAGTGAGCTTGGCAGCACAGAAGGAGCAACATGCTGGCCCACAATGAAGGCACAGACAACAAACAAATACCACTCCAAGTGCCCCAGCTAGAATCATGAAGATCTTCCATCCCCAAGTAGAGAGGAGGTCCCAGAACCACCTGGTCAAAGACCAATTACCAGTGTCGGCATGGACTTCTGCAGCTAAGCGGTGTAATTTCTGTATGGCCAAATGTGTGGTTGGAGCAGAATCTGGAATATATACACAGCAGGAGCTGCCAATCACGCGGCATGCTCCTCCTCGGTCCGCTAGGATGACGTCAAGCACCATCCGATTTTGGAGCGAAACAAGCCTCATAGCCTGAAGCTCCACTGTCAAGTTAGTCAAAATCCCAGTAGTGGTTTGAACTACATTTTCCACCACTCTAGAGAGGCGCCTAACATCCCTACTAGTGAAAATAGGACCCCAAATAGGGAAGAGACCTTTTGCTATATCTACAAACTGCTAGGGGGCAGTATCTGTCTGATCAGTGCCATCAGTATCAATACTTCTACTAATTCAGTAAGAATCAGAACTCCGTTTAGTCAACTGATGTGTTTTGTGGTAATCAGAAGGAGCTATATACACCGGGGGGTAAAGGAAGGACAGGTAACATCGCCCTGCCCAACCTCTGGGGAGCCAGGTATAGGCGTTCTCGCCACATACAAAATATACATTAGGCGGAGTTATTAAAGGCGGGGTGCTGTTGGCATGCAAAGTGTAGGTGTAGTTACATTTACTATCTCCTACTTTAACATGACCTTGTCCTTGTATACAAAAGGAACCAGTACTATTCAGGATAGGAACCGGCATTGCCTTATCATCAGTAACATTTCGGTCTTGGAAGTGTTGGAAATATTGCGTGGAGTTAAATTGTTCAAAATCTAACATTTCTTCTCATAACCAGGTAGCATTTTCATAAGTGGTATACATATTCATACAGGCATCTGGATCTAAAGATCCCTCCCCATGGTTCCCCTGGGCATCGAATCCTTGATGCTGTTCTATATACTTTAAAACAGCTTCATAATCCTTTTCCGTGTATCTTTTGGGATCAGCTACGTAATGCAGATACATGATAACAACTGAAACCAGGCTTCACAACTTGCTAAGTGCGATAATGGCAAAGAAATGTATAAATCATGGCGATGCATTACAGATGGCAAAAGGCCACATACCCAACAGTTTGTCTTATTCGAAGTGCTATGAGCTTCGTGCAACATTTCTATGAATACATTTTTAGCATAGGTTTCTCGATGTCGCTCTTTGTGAGGAGGTAAGGTGTAAAAGAAATGCTCAGGTGGGGCTGTGGTGGTACCTAATACCCTATACATAGGGTATTGAAATTCCAAATACATAAACACACTCATCAATATAATCATAATTAGTGCAATAGTGATTACAAAGGCTATCTTCACTCTGGTAGCCCAACCAGAAAACATGGGGACATTTTCTAGGAAAGGTCTGGGAGCAAGAGGTCTTTCGTCTTTGAGGGCAAACCGGGCAAAGGGATACATTCTAACTAAAAGTCCAAACTTAACTCGGGGATGAGATGCAAGCCAACTGCCAGAGAGTTTCTTCTCCCTGTGTCCATCTAGAGCCTCACAGGCAGGCTCCTATTATCCATCCACAAAAACAATCTTCTCTGTACTTTTGACGTTGCAATTTAGGCCCTTAACATTACACAGTCTTTCTTTCTGAACAGAGCAATATGACAGTTGCGTGCTCTCAACGGGTTCAGTCCAGTGTCTTGCTCAATACCCCAGTAAAAAGCTTATTTTCAGCCCTACAGCTCAAGTCTTTTCCTATCTCCTGTAATCCGAGACTGGGGTATTGCGCTGTTTTCGGGGTAGTAAATTGTATCGAAGATGGCCAGGTTGCTCCTGATCATGGAACAACACAGCAGCAGGGACATTTGGTACAACACGTTTTTCAGGAGCCTCAGGGGGATCAGCGTTATCACGAGTTTTAGAAACTTGTGGCGTCAACAACCCTTCCTCTTGCCCAATTTCAATGGCATCCGAGAAAGGCACAAAGCTTAACCTCCGCTCTCCTTCTTGTGTCAGAACTCTGTCTCAATTCTGCTGGTCAGAAGGAAGCGGCAAAGGCAGTTTCTTTACATGCGACACGTGAATCCAATGTTTCTTCCCATCTACTTTCACTGCTGTTCAAGTGGCCAAGAGGATTTGGTAAGGATGGCTCCACCTGGGTCCAGACTCGATTTCCGTTGGTAATTCCGCACGCGGACCCACTGTCCTGGTTCCAAACGATGTCCGGGACCCTCCAGCAGCGGCTGCAGTACCACTGACACCTGTTGATGAATGGAATGCAGATCTTTAGTTAAAGCGTACAAATAGTCTGTCATCATAGGGTAATCAAGATCACGAAGCGATCTAGGCCTTGGGACACCCCATACATTGGCTGGTCAGCCAAAAACAACCTTATACGGTGACAGCCCAGCCCGAGAATGAGGGGTTACTCTTATTGACATTAACGCTAGGGGCAGCGCATCTGGCCAACTCAAACCTGTGCTTTCCTGTATCTTTGCCATCTTTAATTTCAATATACCATTATATTTCTCAACTAGTCCTGCAGATTGCGGGTAACGTGCTGCATGACATTTTTGTTTTATCTGTAACCTTTTACAAATATATTTAATGAGTTCTGCATTGAAATGCACCCCATTGTCTGTCCATATAATTCGGGGCAAACCAAATCGAGGCAGAAACTCCTTAATCAGGGCTTTTGCAGTGGCCAAGGCAGTATTGTCCTTCAGGTTGTTCACCCTATCAAATTGAATATAATCCATTTGTAGCACATCAAAGGGCAAAGAGGGCGGCGCAAAATTCCCACTGAGAACAGTCTCTCTCCCACCGGGATTATGCTGTAAACAGACCATGCAGTATTTTACCACGTGGTCAGCGGTCTTGGAGATATTTGAGTTATTCCACACTGGGTCCAATAATGCACAAATACCTTTTGTTCCAATGTGGGCAGTGCCATGGGCCATCACTACTACTGCGTACACCAGGGCATTGGGCAATAGCCATCTCTGCTTGTCAGTTAAGTCAATCCAACACTCATTTTTATCTAATCGTCCTATTTCCTGTTCCCATTCCAATAATTCATCAGGGGTGGCTTCTTTCTGTAATTCTCTAACACTTTCAATAGTATTATCAAATACTGTGGTCTCTGCCACCCATCGCGCTGCTACACTAGGAAACATGGTGGACGTTTTAGTTTGTGCTGTTTCTTTCGCTATTTGATCGGCAAAAACATTTCCCTCTCCTGTAGTGTCAATAATTCTCTTGTGGGCGCTACACTTGATGATAGCCACTTTCTCTGGTAAAGATAGGGCATTTAAGAATCTTTCAATCAAAGAGCCATGTTGTATTCTTTGACCATGGGAGGTAAGAAATCCTTGTTCCCTCCACAGCCGCCTGAAACTATGGGCCACGCCGAAGGCGTATTGGCTGCCTGTAACAATATTTACTTTTAAACATTCACTCAGTTCACATGCTCTTAATAATGCTATTAGTTCAGCTGCTTGCGCTGAATGCGCTGAATGCTGAGAAACTCGAGCGGTTTCTACTACTGTTCTAAGGGTAGTTATAGCATAAGCAGCTGTTGTTGTGCCATCTGGTAACTTAAAACAAGAGCCATCCTCATACAACTCCCCTTGTGGGTCAGATAAAGGGGAGTCAGTGAGGTCTACACGTCCCTTCGTTTCTTCTTCAGTACGAAATATACAATCATGGACATCGTCCTTTTGATCACTTGAAGGGAGGGGTAGTAACGTGGCTGGATTCAGAGTGGCACATCTTTTAATTATAATGTGAGGTGCAAATAGAGTCAATTCATAACCAGTCAATCGTGCACTCGTAAGGTGCTGAGTTTTAGTTCGATTCAATAATATGTCCACAGCGTGCGGTACCATCACTGTGAGATCAGTATTTAAAACAAACCCCTCCTACTGTCGAATGGCCACCGCCACAGCAGCAGTGGCCCTTAAACAGCTAGGAAGGGCCCTTGCAACATTATCCAATACTGCCGAAAAGGTCGCACAAGGTCGTTGTTTTCAGCCAAAACCCTGGGTTAACACTGAAAGAGAACAACCGTCCACTTCATACACGTAGAGCACAAAACGTTTACGGTAGTGTGGAGTATCCAAGACGGGTGCAGAACAAAGAGCAGATTCCAGAGAATTAAAATCATTTTGGCATTCATCTGTCCAGGGCAAGGGCTTATGCACATCTTTGGTAACCAAATGCAACAAGGGTTTAGCCAGAAGAGAAAAATTAGGAATCCATTGGCGACAGTAAGAGGTTATGCCTAGGAAAGCACAAACATCACGTTGAGTACGGGGCACAGACATGTTAGTAATAACAGTTATCCATTCAGGAGTTAGTCTTCTCCCCGCTTTCAATAGTAAATGACCAAGGTAGGTCACTTCCTGTTGACAATACTGAAATTTGGATAAGGACACTTTATTTCCATTAGCTGCCAAATGGTGCAACAATTTAACTGTGGCCTCCTTACAACCGTCTGCCGTATCTGATGCCACTAGGATGTCATCCACATATTGGACGAGAACATTACCAGGAGGGAGGACTAACTCATCTAATACCGCTTTCATGGCTTGGCTATAAATACTAGGGCTCTCAGTATAGCCTTGAGGTGCGCAGCAGAATCTGAAGCTGCGGCTAGATAATGAGACTCCGAAAATACGACGGCTGTCAGGATGGATCGGAATACTAAAGAAAGCCTTCTTCAAATCTATTACTGAAAAATACTGGGCAGTAGGGGGAATCATAGTCAGGATTGCAGTGATATCCGGGACCACAGGGTATTGAGGGATCACTATTTTCTTAACCTCTCTAAGGTCAATTACAAAACAATAAGTATCTTGATAATCAGGGTCACCATCTAAAGGGGCCTTTTTCAAAATCAATAAAATAGGGCTGTTACAAATGTTTGCAGCCGTCTCCTCTACCACTCCTTTCTTAATTAAATCAAGAATGATGTGCAATAAAGCTTGTTCACCTTTTGGCGAAATTCGATATTGGGGAATACGTGGTAGATGCACATTAGGTTTTAACGTGATGGATACAGGGGGTATTTTCAACAATCCTACATCCGTGTCCCCCTTTGCCCAAAGAGTGCGGGGTATACCTGAAAACTCAGGAGGGAGAGGTGCATCTTTGACTAAACATTGGGACATACGTTCAATAGGGGGCTGCAATGTTAGATACACACCATCAGGAGAACAACAAATACGAGCATGCAACTTCTTTAGTATATCTAATCCCAGCAAATATTTCGCCACAACTAGACGTAGGCAAAAATGGTGAGTCCACAGTGACAGGGCCAATAGTAAAGGGAAGTGGCTTCGAAACAGGGCTTACCACGGGGATTCGTGAAAATCCCACCGATACGTTATTTTGCCCAGACAGAGCAGCCCCTGGGACCAATGTATGAGCAACAGAATTATTCATTGCTCCAGTATTCACCAAAAACTTCTCAGATGTCTCCATCAATTGCCCCTATACAAAAGGCCCCTGCTGGTCAACTGGTACTGATATATGGCCCCTGCTCTTTCCGTGGCTGTCTCATGCATAATTGTGTCCATCATATCCGTCCTCTCGAAAATCCTCATTATAGTATTGCCTTCCTTGAAAATCATCGAAATAATTCTTTCCTGACTCATCGCCGGACCTGTCACCACGTCTCATACTATTTCGATCAGTACCTCCTCTTCCTCGTCCTCGATTAAAACCACCCGTCCATACAATAATGGACACTGGGCTTGCCAGTGTCCCTCCTGTCTACAATTGGAACACTGATTAATCCCTATATTAGGTCCCTGACCACCTTCTCCTCTCATCATTCCGCCTCTCGGGAAAGAGCCCCTTCCTCCCCTTCTACCGTTTTGCCCTCTGCTGACTTGCTGTAGCAGTACTCAGGTCTTCAACTCCTTAAACTTTTTATCCGACTTATCCTTGCTCTCATTTTCTCGGTGTTCATAATACTGAGCCAGAGTAGTCCAAGTGCTTTCAGCAGCTTGTAAACGCGTCTTTATTTCTGGTAGTAAATTAGTGACAAATCTATTTACAAATAATCGTATGCCTCCTTCTGTGGACAAATTTGTTCACTGAAGTCAATAAACACTTTCTCAAAGCGAGTAAAGAAATCAGACACATTTTCATCCTTATTTTGATTGCAAGCTGTTAACTTATCCCGATCCACCTTTCGTGGAGGAATAAGGGTCTGCATATATGTAATGATTTGAGCGGGTATAGCTAAAATCTCGTCTTTGGGCTTGTCGCCCGGTTTTCGATCTTTGTCCCATGTCTTAATCTGATCCCAGGTCCCTCCAAGTTCGGCAGCATGATCTGAATCATGCACCTGTCTCCATATATCTACTGGGATCAGAAGACCGAAAAATAACTCGATGTCAGCTTAAGTCATAACAGCCGAATTTGCGGTTTCTGTCAATTCTTTATAGTACGCCGTAGGGTTTTTTCAGGAGTCAGGGAGTTGGGCTTTCAAGGTAAGAACCTCGCTCCGCTTCCAAGGGGTATAGACCCATTGTTCCGGGAAACGTGCCTCTATGCGTGCTCTGGTTACTTGGCCACCTCCATCTAACACTTCAGGAATCTCTGGGTGAAAAAGAGGGTGCACTTCTCTCATGGGATACTGTGCCCCTACATCCGGACATTTATTATTCATTCGGTCCCTATATCGTATCAAAGTTTCGACATTTTGAAATACTTGTTTGACCTGTAATTCGAATTTAAAAGCTCAATCCTTGATATCACATAATATCTGGGGGGTCAGTCCCTCCTGAAAACATTGCTTCCATAAGGAAATCAGTCTTATTGCCACATGTTCCAATGCTAATTGCTGCGTAACTGGTTCAAAATCCTTCATAGTACTCCAAATGTCCTCCAGAGTATAAATTGGATTCCACATCCATTGGGACACCTGAACCACAACAGCCCGTCTCTCTTCATCTCCTAAGGACGATCGAGTAAAAACTCGTCGACCTTCCATCCCTCCCATAGGGCGTCGTGGCGTGACATCCGATGAGGCAACGGTCAGTCCCATAGGGATTGCCGTTGCCCCTCTAGTTTGGGGCATTAAAAATACCGGGGACAGGCGAGAGGCGGCACCTGCCCCAGGCATCAAAGTAATTAAATCTGAGGTAGTTGGACGAAGGGTAGGAGGAGCAGGTAACGGGGCTGGAGGATGTGTGGCCGCCGGTGCGGTAGCAACTGCAGGCACCGCTATTCCCGCCCCTCCGGTTCGGTCCACTGGGACCGTCGGGTAAAAACCTTGGGGGGCATATGGAGGCGGAGGGCGAATCTCTAATAATTCCTCTATTTCATATTCTGCCATGGGTCGTGTCACATAACTTTTATCTGTTTGTAATCGAAACTGTCTATCTAGTTGCTCAATATTCTTTTCTACTTTCTCCTTTTCATACGCCACCGCTTTTTGGGTTACAGTCTGTCCTGCCTTAATTTTTCCCAATTTTTCCTCTCGTATTCGCCGTCGCTTCGCCTCCTTTAACCATAAAGTCAAGGTGTCAAACATAGTCTGAAGGCTCCTTCTTAAAAACAATTTATTCTGTAAGTAATTAATTTTTCTTTCATCAAAAGACCCAGTTAAAGGCCATTGCAATTCTGCATTGTCTTTAGTATATTTATTCCACAGTGTATTAAACAAAATGGGAGAAATGCCATGTTTCACATACATGTCAAAACTAGGACTGCCTTCCCGAGGAGCAGACTGTCTTTCTTCCAGCCGTCCACTTCTCTGGCGGCATCATCCAAAACACAGTTTACTGAAACACGAAATTTTTAAGAATTCAACAAATCATACCATTCCAACTGAAGTAACACTCATGGACGCGTCCACTTCACCACATACTCTTCACTTTTCAACTCAGACAATTCCATTTACATAACATACATAAAGTGCATACATTTCGATCGATAAAAATACTCCCGTCATACGACATGTCTTATACGCGAACAGAGCCCGTCGACTCCTGTTCAAGGAACCGATCACCCTGGATTCCAGACCACTAAAAGAATTCACAAAAGAGGCAGTCCAAAGACTACCCTGGGATCATCAGACAGGCGCACCACGAGCCCTCTTACAGACTATCCCGCAGTCCTATGCTGGTTGGGTCGGGCGTTATGGGCGCAACCCCAGACCCCGCGCTTACCCAGTTGCTCCTGCGGGCCCTTTCCGAAGAGAATTCGGCCTAGTGGGCACCCACCGTGCAACACTAAGGCGTCCGATGTTGTCCCAACTAATCACCGAACAAGTCTGTGAGGCATCTGCCCGTGCAGTCACACCTCTGCCACGTCAGACCCCCAGATTCCCTGTGGTTCACTAACCACTACATTCCATACTCAGTTAACTGTTCTTCTGAGCCACTTCTCAAAAGTGCTCGTTCCAAAGTCAACAAAGGACTTACAATACAATTCACTCACCTGGTGCACTCCGGTCTGATTGCACATTCTCCACTGCCGACTTCTTTTATAGACCAACACGGTCAGCTGTTCCCCGGGTTAAGCCCGAAGGACTCCGGCGAATTTGAATTTAAATTTGAATTTAAAAACATTTATACAGCGCTCGTTTACCCAGCGGTTTCATGGCGCTAGTGTTGAAGCAGTGGACGACAGCAGCTAAGAAAGGGTCTAAGTCAAATAGGCTTGCATAAAAAGGAAGGTTTTAAGGTCCTTTCGGAACTGAAGGTAAGAAGGTGAGGTGCGCAGGGTAACCGGGAGGGAGTTCCAAAAGGCTGGGCCCAAGACAGCGAATCTCGCTCCACCCGCCTTCTGTTTTTTAAAACGCGGGATGGTTAAGAGGGCCAAATGAGTGGAGCGGAGTTCTCTGCCTGGGAGGTAGGGCTTAATGGCAGAGCAGATGAATTCGGGAGCAGTGCCCGATCTAGCCTGGTAGATGAGGCAGCCGAGTTTAAAAAGGGCACGCTCTTTCACAGGGAGCCAATGTAATGTTTTAAGCAGTGGGGTGGCCCGATGGTATTTAGGTAGGCCATGGATCAGGCGGGCAGCCTGATTCTGTACCAATTGCAAGCGATGGATCGCGTAGGCAGGGGCCCCATTATAGACTATGTTACCATAGTCTATACGAGACAATACCATGGCCAGCATAATTATTTTTAAAGCAGAGGGAGAAAAAAAACGGGAAACTTTCCTGATTATTCTAAGGGAGAAAAAACAGGAGGAAACCACGGAACCAACATGTGAGTGAACAGTGAGTTGAGAGTTAAGAAAAATCCCAAGGGTTTTTACTTTGGGTACAGGGAGTGGAGGGGTGCCAAGGGAAGGGGGCCAAAAAGAGGGGGACCATGGACTGCAACCACCTCCGGTCAAGACCAGCTCGGTCTTGTCTGGGTTGAGTTTGAGGTGGTTGCAGTTCATCCAATCTTGAATGAACGTCATTACTGTCTGGACGTTCTGGGCGGATGAGGATGAGTGAGACAGGTTGAAGATTAGCTGGCGGTCATCCGCATAGTTGAACACGTTGACCTCCAGCTGCTGTAACATAAAAATGAGGGGAAAGATATATAGGTTGAACAAAAGAGGGGAAAGTGATGAGCCCTGGGGGACCCCACACTCTACCTTGCGGGAGGCCGCGGCGAAGCCAGCCAAATGGACCGCTTGAGTTCTCCCAGCAAGAAAGGACTCAAGCCATGAGAAGGCCAAGCCTTCTATGCCCGTCGCCCTGACACGGTTGAGGAGGATGGAGTGGTCCACCGTGTCAAAGGCGGCGGACAAGTCTAGGAGTATCAAGGCTTGCGGAAGGTTGGTGTCGATGCCTTCACGCAGTTTGTCCATTACTGAGATGACCACTTTCTCGGTAGAGTGCAGGGGACGGAAACCGGCTTGACGGGGGGAGAGGCAATGATTTGCCTCAACATGGGTGCTCAAAATGGTGGTAACATGGGTTTCAAGGACTTTTGCAAGGTAGGGCAGGAGGGAAATGGGGCGGTAATTGGAGGGGAAGGATGAGTCGGCGTCAGGTTTTTTTAGAATTGGGATGACAGCCGCCGATTTGTATGGGCTGGGAACAGTACCGTGCATAAGTGAATCATTAAGAAGGGTCAAAGGTGGTGTGGGGCAGGCTAAGTAGATTTCCTTAAGGATACGAGCAGGGGCAAAGTCCTGGGGAGAGCCAGATTTGACCCGATGAAGCAAAGGAAGGAGTGTGTCAAGGGTGAGTATCTGTGTTTTTAAACTGTTTGCCATACTTTGCACTGACCCCTGGCACCCACCTCTACAGCGCCGAGCAGCAGATTCACTTGCTGTCTTGGGCAAAAACGCTGGTCCACCGCCGCCATTACCTCGTCCAAGGAAGCCACGAGGCACGCCCACCTCGGCTGGCCACGCCCCCTCCCAGTGATACAAATAGAGCGCGCTGTATGCTAGCGTTGCTCTACTGACAGAGAGACTCCTGAGGCGGAAAGCCGGGAGTGTGGGCTCAGAAACCACTCGATTTTAAAAATTGTATCTGTGTTTTTAAACTGTTTGCCATACTTTGCACTGACCCCTGGCACCCACCTCTACAGCGCCGAGCAGCAGATTCACTTGCTTTCTTGGGCAAAAACGCTGGTCCACCGCCGCCATTACCTCGTCCAAGGAAGCCACGAGGCACGCCCACCTCGGCTGGCCACGCCCCCTCCCAGTGATACAAATAGAGCGCGCTGTATGCTAGCGCTGCTCTACTGACAGAGAGACTCCTGAGGCGGAAAGCCGGGAGTGTGGGCTCAGAAACCACTCGATTTTAAAAATTGTATCTGTGTTTTTAAACTGTTTGCCATATTTTGCACTGACCCCTGGCACCCACCTCTACAGCGCCGAGCAGCAGATTCACTTGCTGTCTTGGGCAAAAACGCTGGTCCACCGCCGCCATTACCTCGTCCAAGGAAGCCACGAGGCACGCCCACCTCGGCTGGCCACGCCCCCTCCCAGTGATACAAATAGAGCGCGCTGTATGCTAGCGCTGCTCTACTGACAGAGAGACTCCTGAGGCGGAAAGCCGGGAGTGTGGGCTCAGAAACCACTCGATTTTAAAAATTGTATCTGTGTTTTTAAACTGTTTGCCATACTTTGCACTGACCCCTGGCACCCACCTCTACAGCGCCGAGCAGCAGATTCACTTGCTGTCTTGGGCAAAAACGCTGGTCCACCGCCGCCATTACCTCGTCCAAGGAAGCCACGAGGCACGCCCACCTCGGCTGGCCACGCCCCCACTCTGATGCCCGAACATCTAATATAAACATGAGTCAAGGCCGGAAGCGCAGCGGGCGCGTCGATGGCGCGCCGAAGGTGCGCTTAAGGCAAGCTCGTCTGCGCTTGTCAGCGCCGAGGCAGCGCCATACGCCAGACACCATGCCTCTCGTCATTGTGGTAAGCCTGCCTACTCTAGAACTGAGTTACTTAGCCTACGACACCTCAGGCAGGGATGCGCTATCCTCAACCCCTCCCTCATGCACTCTCCCCGAGTATGTTCATGCGGGTTCTCCCTTCCAATCCCCCACCGGCAAACTCCCCACGCCAGAGCTGAATGCTCAAAAATTAAAATTGGCCACTTAAATGTCCGATCCATGCCCAAACACCACGCTGAAATCTGCGACTTGGTCACTAACCATGCCCTGGACATATTATTTCTTACGGAGACGTGGCTCCATGACGATATGGACTCTGTACTGAACCTGGCAACCCCTACAGGCTACACTATCCACACTCTCAACAGAAATTCCAGAGGCGGTGGGATCGCTGTGATGACCAAAGCGAATTTTACGTGTCAGCTCACTAAAGCTTGCATTTCAGATAGCGAATGCACTCGCTACAATATTAAAATTAATTCTCAGCTCAGCTTGGTAGGTTTTCTGATTTATAGGCCCCCAGGAAATGATGGTAAATTCATCGCCTCACTCCTTAAGAGCCTCTGCTCCCAGATTACGGATACCGCCAACTTCACTGTAATTGGGGACTTGAACATTCATTTTGATCAAACTGGAGACTCTAAAATTAACACTCTATTAGCGGACTTAGGCGCGCTACAATTAGACCAACTCATAAAGGGCCCCACGCACACAGGTAGTCACCTCCTAGACCCCATCTTTTCGAACATCACCAATGCAATGGTCGAAATGCCTATCCCCATGACCTGGAATGACCATTATCTTGTATCCATGTCAATTCCTTGTAAAAACCTCTTGCTTAATGTACCCTCCCAGCAGATCCAGAAAAGACCCAGGAGGAAGCTCCGCCTGGAGGACTTCCACGGTCTCCTCTCTATGGGTCCTCCCCAATTTAGCGAAAACCCTGATCATGGTTACGACCAATTCTGCAACTGGATCAGCCAAGCCCTGGATACTCTGATCCCCACTAAATGGATCAAAGCACGTACTCATGAATCCAGTCCCTGGTATAACAAACAACTGGCAGCACTAAAAAAAGAATGCAAAAAAGCTGAAAGATGCTGGAGAAAGGACTATGAGCCTGCCCTCAAGGTCCTATATACAAAAGCCCAAAAAATTTACCACCGGAGCATATGCAAGACCAGGGCAACCTACTACGCCTCGGAGATTAAAAACAGCAATAACGCATCAAAAACCATCTTCAAAATTCTTAAAGAACTGAGCTCCAAAAAAACAAGGGCTAACCCGAACTCCTCACCTACGCTATGCGAGAATTTGGCCTCCTACTTCTTAGAAAAAATTCGGAAAATCTACAGCACTTTTCCCCCTATCCCAGAACTCACTCCCTCTGATGATCCCAATAAACCCAGCCTCGCTCACATTCCGCCTCTCAGCCTAGAAGACTTTTCTAAAATCGGTAATAAAATCAAATCCGGCTCACCAGCAGACCCTCTCAAACCTGATACCTTTAGAGAAGCAGATGAAATCGTTCTAGGCCCTTTGCGGGGGATCATTAACAAATCCTTTTCCACTGGTATAATCCCCTCCAAGTGGAAACAGGCCCGGATATCACCTATTATCAAAAAGCCCACACTTGACCCCAATAAACCAGAAAACTTTAGGCCAATATCCCTCCTCCCTTGGCCAGCCAAGGTAGCAGAAGCTCATGTCAACAACATCCTGACCAATCATCTGACATCTAATAACATCTTAGACTGGTCCCAACATGGCTTCCGGGCTGGCCATAGCACTGAGACAGCTCTACTAAGTGTGACTGAACATCTCCGCACCATTCTAGATTCTGGTGGAACTGCAGCACTGATCCTCCTCGATCTCAGTGCTGCCTTCGACACGGTGTCACACGAGGTTTTGTTGCTCAGGCTAAAAGAGGCCGGGATAACAGGGCTAGCACTTGAATGGTTCAGAGACTTCCTTTCGGGCCGGTCCTTCCGAGTCTCCACCCCCCCCACCTCTCCAGGGAATGTCCCATTGAACAGGGTGTACCCCAGGGCTCTGCTCTTAGCCCCACCCTGTTCAATGTGTATGTTCAGCCCCTGGCGGAGGTGGCTAGAAGACACGGACTGTCGCTCGTTTCCTACGCTGACGACACTCAGCTGGTGGTGGCACTGAATGATGAAAGTGGACTTAGTAACCAAAAATTCCAACGCACCCTAGTGGACATCACAGACTGGATGACAAAGAACTACCTTCAGCTCAATGCCGGTAAAACCGAGGTGCTGGTGGTGGGAAAAAACACTACAGCCTGGGGGGATAACTGGTGGGCAGTAGATCTAGGTCAACCACCGGAACCCAAGGACTGTGTCAAAAATTTGGGAGTCTGGGTAGACTCTGCCCTTAAATTCACTCAACATACAAAAAAAAGTGGCAGCAACCTGCTTCGGTATTTTAAGAAATCTCAGACCCATCCTTGGTTTCTTTGACAACCAAACCCGTCAGACGATAGTACAGGCAGCCATCCTCTCCAGGTTGGACTATGCCAATTCCCTTCTCATAGGGACTAACGTAGCTGAAAAAGCCAGACTTGAACGAGTACAGAACGCTGCCGCCAGGGCGCTGGTAGGCATCCCCCGCTATGCGTCTGTAACCAGTACTCTCACCAAACTCCACTGGCTCCCAATGGAGAAACGAATTCAGTTCAAAACACTCTGCCTAGCTTTTAAAATTCTGAAAATGGCTTCCCCACCCATGCTCAGCCCCCTTCTGCCAATTACGTCCCTCGACGTACTCTTCGCTCAGAAGGTCAAAATCTGGCAATAGTACCTCGTATCAAACTATCCAGGATGGGCGTCCGCTCCTTCAAATACTTGGCCGCAAAACTCTGGAACAACCTCCCTGACCCTATCAGAGAGATACAGGACTTGCAGTCCTTTAGGAAAGCTATAAAAACTCACCTCTTCTGCTAAAATTCTTCTCCCCCCCCCTTCCTTCCGATCCCATTTCCTGCCCATTCCTCTGACAGTAAGCGCCGGGACGCCCCTTGGCTGGGGCAGCTGCACGCTATACAAGTTCTTTTAACATTAACATTAACATTAACATTAACAATGTTAGTCAATTTGAGGGTAGTGGGGGGTGGGGAGGGGTTGACAAATGTGGGGGAGGACAGGGGAATGTTATGTTTAATTTTGACAACCTTGTCAATAAAAAACTCATTGAGCGAGTCACAGAGGGACTGGGAAGGGGGAATGGTGACCGTGGCTCTACTGGATGATGCTAGTTCATGAACGGTGGAGAAAATTTCCTTCGATTGGGACTCAGCTGTCATTATCCTGTTGGTGTAGTATTCAGTTTTTGCTTCAAGAATGCCCTTTTTGTAAGTATGTAGGACAGACAGATAGGTTGACTTTTGTGCAGTGCCGTAAGTTCTTCTCCAGACTCGCTCGGCCCTCCTTGCAGCTAGTTTCTTTGCTTTAAGGTCGGGAGTAAACCAGCGATTGGCTGCATGGACCCGTTTGACTGTGAGCCGCCTTAAGGGGGCGAATTCATCACCCGCCACAGTAAGCCAGTTGTTAATAGCGGCCAACTGGGAGGTAGCTGCAAGGCCGGAGAGGTCGGGGCTGGTTTTGGCCAGAGCTGAGCAGAGAGAGGGCATGTCTGTTTTGCCCCATTTCCGAACCCAGATGTTTTTGGGAAGCGGGGGTTTGACCAGGGGCGCTAGGGCGAGGGAGAACGTGATGGTAAAATGATCTGACCAAGAACATGGAGATATTGTAGGGGATGTGGATGGAACGTTCAGTGACCAGATTTGGTCTAGCGTGTGACCGTGTTTATGGGTGGGACTATGAATAAGCGGCAAGAAGTTCAGACTATTCATAAGACTGGTAAACTCCTTTGATTGAAGGCTTTCAGCAGAATCATTAGGCCAAAAGTTGAGGTCCCCTAAGACTAGTACAGATGAGTTGTTAATTACCAGAGTAGCCAGGAGGGTCTGGATATTGGAAAGAAATGAGGGAGTGGGTTGGGGGGGACGATAGATTAAGACGAAAGTAAAAGGGGCCTGGTGGGAAGTCGAACGGGCTACAAGGTGATCAACATCGGGGATAGAGGGGGAAGGAAGAACTTGGAAATTAAGATCAGTACGAGCTATTAGGGCCACTCCTCCACCCCGCTTGCGTTTTGGGCGGTCCACTCGGATGGCGGAATATGAAGATGGCAAGGTGGCAAGCACGTTGGGCAGGGAGTCGGTCTTGAACCAGGTCTCGGTTAAGAATAGGAGATCTGGTTCATGGGAGTCGATGTAATCGAATAGTTCGTATTGGTGATTGACTGCAGACCTAGTGTTTAGAAGTGTGGCCGAAGTGCTGAATAAAGGAGCGGGAGGGACCGGAAATGAGGGGGAGGCAGAGGGGGGTGTGGAGGGTAGTGAGGCTAAATGTGACACAATCCAGGGAAGGGAGTGGGGAGGGGTAGTGTATAGACCAAGATGTGTCAGGTAGGTCATTGTGGAGGAGTCGATGGAACCGGGGGCCCAATGCAGGCATAGCTGGGATGGTGAGTACGTGACAAAACCGGTAGCATCACGTGCCCCTGGCCTCGATCGGCCGCGGACGGGCGCAGACGGGCTTAACTCAGGCGCAACTCCGGCGCGCCTCCGTCGCGCCCGCTGCGCTCGTCCGCTGCGCTGCCTCATAATGCCTGTTTAAATATGGGCGGAGCGGCGGGGGAGTGGCAGGGCTGTGATGGAGAATTCAGCCCAAGCTAAGATGGCGCCCGCTGCCGCTGGGAGCCCGCGAGAACCCGATCAGCCCCAGCCGGCAGCTCACCCCTGGAAGCAAGATTAAATTAGCACCTGCATAATTTAAAACAAGTTAGTGACAATATTTTAAAGCAATAATCAGCGAAATGCCGCCTCCGCTCGCAGTCAGCAGGGCGAAATGCGTAGGGTGCTAGCAAACTCTCCGAGCATAGACCAATCAGCCCACTGCCACCGGGCCACTGGTCAAACACGGAGAGAGAGGGAAAGCGCGCTCCTAAATAGGGGCGGAGCGGCGGGGGAGTGGCAGGGCTGTGATGGAGAATTCAGCCCAAGCTAAGATGGCGCCCGCTGCCGCTGGGAGCCCGCGAGAACCCGATCAGCCCCAGCCGGCAGCTCACCCCTGGAAGCAAGATTAAATTAGCACCTGCATAATTTAAAACAAGTTAGTGACAATATTTAAAAGCAATAATCAGCGAAATGCCGCCTCCGCTCACAGTCAGCGGGGCGAAATGCGTAGGGTGCTAGCAAACTCTCCGAGCATAGACCAATCAGCCCACTGCCACCGGGCCACTGGTCAAACACTGGCGAAGGGTTAGTTAGCAGCTGGGAAGGTCACTGAGCCGTACAGTGGAATTTCCTTTTCTACCACAAACTGGTTTCTCAATTAGGATCCTTTTTCAGTCCAACCCCTCGACCAGAACCCCTCTCCGTCCCTCTTCTCCCACTTACAGGAGGGGAAAACCCTATCGCGTAGTCCCGGCGGAGTCGCCAACTGAAGTACTAAAAAATATACCATAGATCTATACTTACCAATAGCCCATGTACAATAGTTACCAAGAATAAGTCAGCCAGCAATGGAGAAGGTTCAATCGTTTATTTTGCAAAAGTGCCCTATATAGGGGAGCCTCCCTCTCGCCACAGCTCTCAGAGGTGTGCAGAGGAGACTGCTGGATTTCATTCAAAACAGTGCATATATACTTTCGGCATACCTCATAGAAACCCCCGTACCAGTACCAGTTCATGAGAAACCAACAGAAAAAACCCATATAAGGCACAACTGATTGATTCGAAACTCAGCTCAAGTTATTCCTGGGGTAGGTCAGTAAAGGCGCCTCCTGTCCATTCTGGTGCACGGGAGTATAAGCATGGCGCCTACAAGAATGTGCTCCTCCTTCAAGAAAGACAGATGCGACCTTGAGTTCCCTAAGTTAGCTGGGAAGCTATCAGCTTGACTTTGGGCGCCATCTTGTGTCGGGAAGGCTGCCCGGTTTGCTCTGCGCCCCTCCCGCCCTCCCAGGGTATTTAAAAGGCGTTTCCTCGCTCAGCCAGTAATTGTCAATGTTTTCCCTCTGAGGCGGAAGCCGGAGGTTTGCTCTGTGTACTCTTGATGATTTAAAAACGATTGATTACTATATGCGTTTTTATTTGTCTTAACCTCTGTAAATATTTTAAACAGCTACTGTTTTATATTCCCGCCCCCCCACCCAGGCGAGACCAATTCGCCGAGGCTCGGGTTCATTATCTTCCCTCAGCGACGCTGTTAACGCGCTGGGAAGCTATCAGCTTGACTTTGGGCGCCATCTTGTGTCGGGAAGGCTGCCCGGTTTGCTCTGCGCCCCTCCCGCCCTCCCAGGGTATTTAAAAGGCGTTTCCTCGCTCAGCCAGTAATTGTCAATGTTTTCCCTCTGAGGCGGAAGCCGGAGGTTTGCTCTGTGTACTCTTGATGATTTAAAAACGATTGATTACTATATGCGTTTTTATTTGTCTTAACCTCTGTAAATATTTTAAACAGCTACTGTTTTATATTCCCGCCCCCCCACCCAGGCGAGACCAATTCGCCGAGGCTCGGGTTCATTATCTTCCCTCAGCGACGCTGTTAACGCGCTGGGAAGCTATCAGCTTGACTTTGGGCGCCATCTTGTGTCGGGAAGGCTGCCCGGTTTGCTCTGCGCCCCTCCCGCCCTCCCAGGGTATTTAAAAGGCGTTTCCTCGCTCAGCCAGTAATTGTCAATGTTTTCCCTCTGAGGCGGAAGCCGGAGGTTTGCTCTGTGTACTCTTGATGATTTAAAAACGATTGATTACTATATGCATTTTTATTTGTCTTAACCTCTGTAAATATTTTAAACAGCTACTGTTTTATATTACCGCCCCCCCACCCAGGCGAGACCAATTCGCCGAGGCTCGGGTTCATTATCTTCCCTCAGCGACGCTGTTAACGCGCTGGGAAGCTATCAGCTTGACTTTGGGCGCCATCTTGTGTCGGGAAGGCTGCCCGGTTTGCTCTGCGCCCCTCCCGCCCTCCCAGGGTATTTAAAAGGCGTTTCCTCGCTCAGCCAGTAATTGTCAATGTTTTCCCTCTGAGGCGGAAGCCGGAGGTTTGCTCTGTGTACTCTTGATGATTTAAAAACGATTGATTACTATATGCGTTTTTATTTGTCTTAACCTCTGTAAATATTTTAAACAGCTACTGTTTTATATTCCCGCCCCCCCACCCAGGCGAGACCAATTCGCCGAGGCTCGGGTTCATTATCTTCCCTCAGCGACGCTGTTAACGCGCTGGGAAGCTATCAGCTTGACTTTGGGCGCCATCTTGTGTCCGGAAGGCTGCCCGGTTTGCTCTGCGCCCCTCCCACCCTCCTCCCGCCCCGCCCTCCTATGTATATTAATAACAGAGACGCCCGACCGCGCAGCGGGCGGGCGCAGCGGGCGCGCCAAAGGCAAGCCCGTCTGCGCCCGTCCGCGCCTGGCCCGGGCCCAGGGCCATCCCCCCTGGTTCATCCCTCCCTACCCCCCGATTCCGTTATACAGCAGCTCAGCTACTGTCTTTACGCCCCACGACCACTCATTTATGTTACATATTCCACCCTAACGCCACAAAGCTTGCAGCATACTGCCCAGGCTGTCACGCTACGCTACCATCCATTCGCAAATCTCATCAGATTGGCAAGCACTATCCTACGGAATCTTACACCATTGCGCTCACAAATGTCCGATCGCTGGGCAAACACAGCCAGGACATCCATGAACTGATACAGGACCATAAAATAGACATCCTGTTCATGACGGAAACTTGGATGGGACAAGCTTCTGATCCGGATCTTGTCATAGCCGTCCCTGCGGGGTTTACCACTTACGGATTGGACAGGCAAACCAAGAAAAAAGGCGGCGGCATTGCTATCATTGCCCGTGACACCTATATTGTAAGGCACACACTAATTCCCCAGACTTCTTGCGAAGCTATAGAATTCGCAATAAAACTGACCCCTTCCTACACCTTCAAAGGGATCCTCCTTTATCGACCTCCGGGACCCAGGTGTGACTTCCTGGGGGTTCACAGATCCTTTTTGGAAACATCTGCGCTGGAGAACTCCTTCACCATTCTAGGTGATTTTAATTTTCATTTTGATGTGCCCGACAATCCCGACACAGCCACGTTTTTAGCTGACATGTCCACTTTTGGTCTATCCCCTTTGGTTCATTCCCCTACGCATGAAGGAGGTCACACACTAGACGGCATTTTTTCTAACGCCTCGGGCCTCAAACTTACAGAAATACTCCCTCTAACTTGGTCGGATCACCATCTCATCCTGGCTTCACTTCCAGTGGGCGACCCCCTGGTAGACAAACCCCACCCTAACCCCTGTCTCCCCTATTTGGCATGGGACGACTTAGATGTTTGCAGGCTGGAAACCTTGCTTAATGATACCCGCCCTACGTTATCTCCGGATCCTAACAACGCCATGTCCCAATTTCACAACTGGGTGAGCTCAGCAGCAAAAGATCTGGTCCCAGTTAAACAACGGTCACGCAACAGATCTACCCCCTCGGCCCCGTGGTACTCAGAGGAACTGCGTACCCAAAAACAACAGTGCCGAAATAGAGAGAGACACTGGCGGAAGGATTACACACCCGAAGCCAAACTCCTATATAAAGAATCGGTAGCAAAATACAAACACCTTATCCTGGACGCAAAAAAAAAGTATTATTGCAACAAAATTGAAACCGCTCAAAACTCCAATAAATGCCTATATGAGACCACCAAACAACTAGCGGGTTTCTCTGTGGATCTCACATCTCCCCCGTCCCAAACCCTTTGCGACGCTTTATCAAAGTTCTTTTTTAGCAAAGTTGATGACATTTACAGGGTTTTCGCCAATAATGTTACTCTCTCTCATAGACCATCAATTCAAACTGAAGGACCCATTCTCTTGCAGTTCAGCGAGGTCACGTGTCCGCAGGTGCTAAAAACTATATCCACCATCAAGTCGGGATCGGCCCTCGACCCATGTCCCTTGAAGGTCCTGAGACCTATCATGGATGCAGTCTTACCCTCTATAACCAACATCTGCAACTCCATGTTTACCACTGGCACTTATCCCGAGACACTAAAGAAAACCCTAATAAAACCGTTGCTCAAAAAACCCACCCTTGACAAAGAAGAACTTAAAAGCTACCGCCCCATCGCCAGTCTCCCGCTATTAGCAAAAACAGTGGAAAAAATTATGAATGCCCAACTCTCCTCCTTCATCGAGGATAATAAATGCCTAGATGAATCCCAGTTTGGGTTCCGTCGCTTTCACGGAACCGAGACGGCCTTGGTCAAAGCGGCGGATGACATCAGATCTATCCGGGATGCGGGAGGCACCGCCGTCCTGATATTACTAGACCTGTCGGCGGCCTTTGACACGGTCGACCATACCACCTTGGTCGACCGTGTCGAAAGCATTGGCATTCAAGGTAACGCCAAAAATCTTCTTGCCTCCTTCCTGGCCAACAGGACCCAGGTCGTCACCGTGGGACCTTTTGAATCCTCCCCTCTGTCACTTCCGTGTGGAGTCCCCCAAGGCTCATCCCTTAGTCCGACACTATTTAACATTTATGTGTCGGACCTTGCTAACGTCATCAGGGCACACGGGATCAGCCTCACTTCATACGCTGATGACACACAATTGGTCCTTGCCATCAAAAATGACGGGCTTCAGAAAGCTAACATGTTCAATCAAGGCATGTCGGCTATCGGAAATTGGATGTCACACAATTGTCTGAAGCTAAACTCCGACAAATCGGAGGTTGTAATTTTTGGCAATCTCTCTCCGGAGTGGTCCCCCCTTTGGTGGCCGTCATCCATGGGCCAGCCCCCAGTCCCGGTTGACAAAGTGAGGAACCTGGGAGTCATGTTCGACAACCGTCTGAACTTCCTTCCACATGCCAACCAGATATCCTCTTCAGCCTTTCATAAACTTAGGCTCATCAAAAAAATTCTGCCCTTTTTACCTGAAAACATGGCGAAAACGCTGGTAAGCTCCCTGGTGCTCTCCACCCTAGACTATTGTAATGCTTTGTTTCTAGGGGCCCAGGAGAGAGTGCTAACAAAAATGCAGTCTATACAGAACGCGGCCGCCAGGCTCCTAGGGCGAATCCCCAAATTCCATCCTGTCTCACCCACCATGAAACAACTCCATTGGCTTCCGGTGAGGAAGAGGATTAAGTTTAAAACCTTGTGCCTGGTATACAAGGCTTTACACAACGCTGCCCCAGCATTCTCCACCCAGAACCTTACTCCCTACTGTCCATCTAGAGCACTGCGCTCCTCCAGCTCCCTGGACCTGGTGATCCCCCGAACTAAATCTGTCAACTGGGGTGACAGAAGATTCCTTGTGGCTGCTCCAAAACTTTGGAACACACTGCCTCATTCGATCAAGACCAGCACGTCCCTCTGGTCTTTCCGAAAAAACCTCAAAACTTGGCTTTTTAATCAATGATCTGCCAGTTCCCTTGTTGGCCAAACATTGCAGTTACTTAGCGCCGAGATGCCCATGGGCCTTCGTTTCGCGCTTTACAAATGTTTAAAATAAATAAATCAATGGTCTGTTCATATCCCAGGCCGACCTTTCAAGCTTTTCTATCAGCAGCATGTCACATGTTTTCCCAACTAACAAAAGAGGCCTCAGGAAATGAAACCAAGATGGCGTTCGTTCAGTTCAGGCCCGATTCTGAAAATCTACATGGGTTGAGTGTATTTACAAAGGGGTTCTATCGAGGTAGTAGTGATATATTGGATACATTACGACAGCATTATATAGTATAAACTTTATATTCCTTCACAGTATTCCTTCTCAGCTTCTCTGGCTCTTCTCCTTGGCAAAGGATTCCTATTGATTTCCTAGAAGTGATCTAAAAGTCTGGGGTCTGGACCCCTCTTTTTATCCACTAAAATCCTATGTGCTCTGAAGGCAGAGAGTGTCTGTACCTAGCCAAAACCAGTTCTGTCCGCAATGGTGCAGCTACCTGGCAGGAGGTGGAGACAGAATTGTTGAAGGCAGACCAGGCCCAGGCAGGTGAAAGGAAATCTCCTCCCCCTGACTCTATATGTAAACCAGGTCCATTCAGCCCAGCCCTGACTTATCAGACTTCTGGAGCCTCAGCCCTCTCCAGCCCCTGTCATACAAACGCCAGGCATGCAATACACAAACCTAGCAGAGGCACACTGGATGGTTAGGCAAAAAAATACCCACTTTCTAAAAGTGGTATTTTCATACACAGAATGAAAAAATCACTCTCACTAAAAGATGCACTTTAACATTCTGAGTTCAGGCATACTAAACTTTTCTTTTCAATCTTGTTCCCATGATCAGTTATCTTTATAAGATGTTATAAACAAACTACCCATACTGTCATATGGGAACAGATAGCCTTGCAATAGTGAAAAACTAAATTGGCAGTAATTCACTATCAGGACATGCTACACACATCAGAGCATGCCCTACCTTTCACATACGATGCACCCTGCCCACAGGGGTACCTTGGGCCTACCTTAATGGTTACTAACATGCAGAAAAGGGAAGGTTTGGGGACTGGCAAGTGGGTGCACTTTCAAAGTCGACATGGCAGTTCCCAGACTGCACACAAGCTCTGCAATGACAGGCCTAAGCCACATTTTACAAGCTGCTTCTGTGGGTGGCACAATCAGTGTTACAAGCCCACCAGCAGCATTTGATCTACAGGCCCTAAACACACATGCTGCACTGTACTAGGATCTGTCAAGTAAATCAAATAACCAATCTTGGAATCACTAATCCATAACAACAATTTATAAAGGGAGCACTTGCACTTTGGCACTGAACAGCAGTGGTAAAGTGCCCAAAGCATCTAGAGAAGCAAAAACACTGCAGGCAACAGCAAAAAATGGAAGGGAGACCCACGCCAATGGTGCCAAGTCTAACAATTAGTAACAACTGAGACCTAGACTGAGACCTAGCTCGCATTCTTCAACAGATTTACTCTGTTTGCACTCAGCCCCCGATTACCATGCTCAATAGCTCTCTTGCGCAAGGGGTGGTGACTCCAGTTTTTAAAGCAGCAACAATAGTGCCTATCTTGAAGAAACCTGGCGCAGATCCATCCGCCCCAGTCAATTACCGCCCTATCTCCCTGCTGCCCTACTTGGGTAAAGTGCTCGAGCGCTATGTCGCTTCGATACTCAGTGCCCACGTGGAAACAGCGGGAGGCTTGGCGCCCTGTCAAGCGGGCTTCCGGCCCAGGCACTCCACCGAGTCCGTAGTGGTGGTGGTCCTGGACAACCTCAGGGAGGGCATGGACCAAAACAAACACCAGGCTCTGGTGCTCCTCGATCTCTCCGCCGCTTTTGATACGGTGGACCATTCCATCTTGCTTTCCCGTATCGAAGCGGCGGGAATCGGGGCACAGACCTGGTTTGGCTATCGTCCTTCCTGAGGGATCGCACCCAGGCTGTTAGGTTGGGGGACTTCACGGCAACTCCACTTAAGGTCACTTGCGGTGTTCCCCAGGGTTCTTCTCTTTCCCCTCTCTTGTTTAATCTGTATATCTATCCTCTAATCTTCGCACTCCAGCAGCTGGAGGTCACCGTATATAACTATACGGATGACCTCCAGCTTGTCTTCAATCTTTCTTCTTCTCCCCAGTCTATCTCTAATTTTCAGTCTATTATGGTCTTTATCAGTGACTGGATGAGCCACAACCATCTAAAATTGAACCCGGATAAAACCGAGTTGGTTCTCACTGGTGGCTCTTCCAGTCCCTGGAACTCCTCATATTGGCCTTCCTCTCTGGGCCCCCCTCCCACCCCCTCCCTCACAGTAAAGACCTTAGGCATTAAAATGAATAATCACTTAACCCTCCACTCACAAATTAGTTCTGTTGTTTCGTCCTGCTTCTTTTCTCTTCGTACTATTCGCGCTGTCTCTCGTTTTTTTCTCTCCTTTGGCACTTAAGTTGATCATGTCCGCCTTAGTGATCTCCCGGCTAGACTATGCCAATGCCCTTTACAACGGCATTCCATCCTATAGCTTACGCAAGCTTCAGCTGGTGCAAAACCAGGCGGCCCGGTTAGTGTACGGCCTACCCCGATCCCATCATTCAACCCCGCTTTTGAAGGCGCTCCATTGGCTGCCTGTCAGGGAACGTTCCCTCTTTAAAATCGGCTGCATGGTGTTTCAGGCACGTCAGCGAACAGCCCCTGCCTTTATCAGTGCCTTGATAAAGGAATATACCCCTGCCAGAGAGCTTCGTTCTTCCTCTCAATCCCTGTTACAGGTACCTCGCTACAAGCGGAAAAAGTGGGGAGGGGCCAATTTTTCTTCTTTGGCACCCACCTTTTGGAATTCCCTCCCCGACCACTTACGGTCGACTGAACACTACCCCCTTTTCCGTAAAGGCTTGAAAACCTTCCTGTTCAATCAGGCTTTCCCGACCTAAAACCTCACTCCTTCCTTCATTCCAGCTAACTTGCTTTTGTTTATTGTGCCCCAAAGCGCCAAGAAACCGTCTGGTGAACGCTGCGCTCTACAAATATTTTAAATTCAAATTCTAGAAGGCTCAGGAAAATGTGGGCACCCTTAATGGAAGGTTGCCTGTACTCATGGCTGTTAGATTATAATTTAGTAGTTGTTGACTTGTATTGATTTTTATTAATGTACTTAACTGTTTGCACATTCTATATATCTAATCATTTTACTGTACGTATGACTTAGACATTTTTGTGTTTTTCCTGATTAAGAATATTTCCAGGAAATCCCACTGGATCAATTTATTGTCAATCAATGGTAAAGGATGAGGGTTTCTTGTGATACTTTCCTAAAAAATAAATATCATAATATTGTGTTCCTATAGTTATAATAGGAATGACAAAATATTTGTGTCAAAAATATGGCGGAAGTGTATATCGTAAAAAAAGGTAAGAATATCGATTAAAAATGTATATGTTAAGTAATATTTTTAAAATATAATTATATTTAAAGGAAAAACAATGTAAATTATAGTTGTAATCAACTATTTATATGTATATATATATATATTCACTGAAAAAACCATAGGTTTCAGGTCATATATAGTTAGGAATTAGCATTTAAAAAACCATTGAAAATGCTCCTATATGGTTAGTTGGACTAACTATATTTCGCGCACCCGTAATCCACTGATGATGATGTCACATCTTACATCATTCATGACATGGTCAGTGACATCACTGATGACATCTCAAATGACATCACTGATGACATCATCCAGTGACTGTGTGTTTCTGTAAAGATTAAATATGTTTTACATATTGAAGAATGACTGGATATATAAGTGTCTGGATGAAAGATTTAGTAGGTACAGGACTGAATGTATGAGTGAGTGATTAAATGTGTCTTACTGAATGCATGGGTTAGTGACTAAACTGTCAGAATGTGTGCATCAGTATGTTTGTTGTTATGTAAGCAACTGCATGTGTTGATCAGTAGCTATATGAGTGTCTATATGTGTTATTGATTGGTTGCCCGAGTATTTGTATGGGAGACTGAGTGTGTGTGTGGGTAGCTGGCATATATAAATGACTATACATAAGAGCCACTGATTGTGCGAGTGGCTGTATGGATCGTTGTGTACTTGTATCAGTAATTGTATAACAAAGTAAGTATGTGTTAGTATATGTTTGAATAAGTAAGGTGTTGTGTGTATAAGTGTATAGTTGAGGAAATGAAAGTGTGATTGATTCTTTGCATGACTGATTAGATGTGTGAGTAACTCCATGGATGAGTGGCAGAGTGTGAGTGTCTGTATAGGTATTTGAGTTCATGTCATGAATGATGTAATATGTGACATCATCAGCAGTGGATTGCGGGTGCGCGAAATATAGTTAGTCCAACTAACTATATAAGAGCAATTTCAATGTTTTTTTAAATGCTAATTCCTAACTATATATGACCTGAAACCTATGTTTTTTTCAGTGAATTTGCAAGGTTTTTTAAATGCTAATTCCTAACTATATATGACCTGAAACCTATGGTTTTTTAAGTGAATTTGCAAGGTTTTTTAAATGCTAATACCTAACAATGTAAGGCTTGAAACCTATGATTTTTTCAGTGAATATATATATTAATTATAATATATATTTAATTTTTATTTTCAAGTTTTTTTTTATATGATTACAGGGTCCGTGCTCCGTGAGCGCTCCGTAAGCACACCAAAAACGCTCCGAGCTCTTACCCCGACAATTTTTTTTAATTTCTAAAACATAATATCTACGTTTTTAACGTACATTTTAAAGGTAGACAATATCTGCTTTAATGTAGAAAATGTTTTTTTTACACTTTTAACAACAGTATATTATTTTTTGAAGTAGTAATAAATCTCGTGAGGGTACGTCCCACGTGCACGCAACGTAAGAGCTCCGTCCGCGCAACGTAAAAGCTTCGAGCTCTTACCCCCGAAAGTTTTATAAACTTTAAATCGTTATATCTACGTATTCATTGCACAATGTAAAGGTACACATTATCTGGGATAATAAAGAACACGTTAATTTAAACTTTTACAGACCATATATAACTTTATTAAAGCAATTATAAATCTCGCGAGGGTGCGTAATACGTAAGCGCATCTTAAGAAGACGTAAGTGCTCCGTAAACGGAACGTAAGCTTACGTAAACGCAACGTAAGCTTACGTAAGCGCTCCGTAAACGCTCCGTAAACGATTCGTAAGCTTACGTCCAACCATGTGACCTCAGAACAAAAGATTCTATTGGTTTATAATACTTCCTACACCAATTCTGGAAAGACCCCTCCCATCTTCATCATTCTTCTTTGGCTTTCGAGGAAGAAACACCTTTTTTCATCAGCACTTTGCTCCTGAAAAATCTATTGAAATGTCTGAACAGCAGCAACCTGAGCATTCAGAACATGAGGAACCTGAGCATTCTGAACACCAGGAACTTGAGAATTCTTCCAGTTCATCTTCATATGAGTTTGTTCCTGAAACCCCTAGATCACCGAAAGAGTCCATAGTTTGGAAATTTTTTCAATTCCCAGATGGACAGAAAAAGGTAAATGAGCCTTTTGTCACATGTAAAATCTGTGACACGGTACTTTCCAGAGGGGATCCACAGAAGAAGTATAGCTTTGGAACTTATAGCATGGAACGCCATGTCAAGAATATACACCCAAACAATTGGTGTAAAGCTGTAATGAAAAGATCATCAGAGGAGCAGGGCTCCGCTCCCAGCACTTCTTCTCAATCAACAGCACCACCAATGCAAGCATCAACGATTGCAATTATCCAACCAGAACTTAACCGCTTCCATGCTGATGATGACCTCAGCTCGTCATGAGCGTAACCTGCCGTACGCGGATGATGAGCTGAGCTCGTCATGTAACGCGGTAATTTGAAAATTACAGCGCACAGCGGGAAAACCGCTAGCGGCGATGCGGTTAAGAATTTGATGATGCAATGCATTCGTTGCCAGAAACTAATAGCCTTTGGACAAGAGTCCATTCAAGTTATCCTGCAAAAAAACAGGAGGCACAGGTGCATCCCATAATTTTTTCTTTATTTTTCATAGTTTGTTCTGGTTGAACAATTATCTGCCTTAAAAAGTTTATTTCGCTACATCGTTTTTCAAGCAAAACAAAAAAAAAAGTTATTTTTAGAAATTCAGCCGTTACCGACCAGTAAATGCCTTCCTACATCGCGTCCCAAATCATACCACTTCAATATTTAAGAGTAGGTAAATGAGATGTAGGTAATTTCTCTTTTGAAATTACTGAATCTGTTTAATTCAGTCATTTTACCGAATCGGTATTTACCAATTCGGTAATTGCCATTGATTCCTATGGGCCTTGAGGCCAATAGGAATCAATGGCAATTACTGAATCAGTAAATACCGATTCGGTAAAATTACCGAATTGTCAAGGGGGACAGGTTGTCACTTTGACAGCCTGTTGCACCCCTGATTCTGACTTGTGTGCCATGTCACACACATACATGGTCTTACGACATGAATGTGTGCCACATGGCACAAATGTACATCCACCGATGTGAATGTGCACAGCAATTCATTATTTACCCCCGAAAGTGTTATCGTTATATCTACATATTCATTGTACAATATAAAAGTACACATTATCTGGGATAATAAAGAACATGTTTATTTTAATTTTTAAACAACATATGTAACTTTAGTTAAGCAACTTTTAAACAACATATATAACTTTATTTAAGCAACTTTTAAAAAACATATATAACTTTATTTAAGCAATTACAAATCTTGTAAGGGTGCGTACCAAACAGTTCTTTTTACAACTACCTCTACTGGTTAAAAAAAAGAACTAAATTTCTATGTTTGTATGTAAAAGTTTGTCATACTGAATGTCAAAGTGCAAAACTATAAGGATGTGGTACAGCATAAACCTATAAGGTGTTTACCTATAGTATACTGTACTACTTCCAAAGCACTGAAATGTAACATATGTATATAAATATGTTACAACTTAATGGGCCAGATGTACGTAATCTTGATTTACCTACTCATAAATACCAAATCATAACACTTCAATATTTAAGAGTAGGTAATTTGGATGTAGGTAATTTCTCTTTTGAAATTACTGAATCTGTATAATTCAGTCATTTTACCGAATCGGTATTTACCGATTTGGTAATTGCCATTGATTCCTATAAGTCTTGAGGCCAATAGAAATCAATGGCAATTACTGAATCAGTAAATACCGAATCGGTAAAATTACCGAATTGACAAGGGGGACAGGTTGTCACTTTGACAGACTGTTGCACCCCTGATTCTGACTTGTGTGCCATGTCACACACATACATGGTCTTACGACATGTATGTGTGCCACATGGCACAAATGTACATGCACAGATATGCATGTACACAGGAATTCATTATTTACCTCCGAAAGTTTCATAAACTTTAAATCGTTATATCTACGTATTCATTGAACAATATAAAGGAACATATTACCTGGGACAATAAAGAACATTTTTATTTATTTATTTATTTTTGTGTTTTATAGAGCGCGAACGTGACCCGTGAGGGTATCAGAGCGCTTTACAAGGTATACATTGTTGAACAAACAAAATGAATAAGGTGCAGGGACAAACAAGAACAAGTATGGTTACAGTCATGGTCAGAGTCAGAAGCAAAAACAATGTTCCGAATGTTCTCGTCGAGGGCAGTTGGTGATTAGGGAGGCGGTAGTCAAGGAGTAGCACGCTCAATGGGGTGATTGAAGGCAGGCCTTAGGCGAGGAATTTGCCCATGAGGAAGGTTTTGGTCTAATTTTTGAGGCGTGCTAGAAGAGGGATTTTCCTGATGGAGGGTGGAAGAGAGTTCCAAATTCTTGGTGCTACTCCGCTGAACGCCCTGTTGTAGTTTTTATTTTTTTTTAAAGGTGGCAGGTTGGAGCAGGAGGTTTCTGGCGGACCTGGAGTTCCTGCTTCCCCGGATATCACTAGTTTATGTGCCAAATAAGCAGGGGAGTTTGTGTATAGGGCCTTGTGTATAGTGCAGGCCAATTTCAGCTGGATTCTGGCTTCCAATGCCAGTTCAGCGCCTTCATGTGTGGAGAGATGTGGTCAAACTTCCTGGTACCTGTGAGTAGTCTGGCAGCCGCGTTGAGGCAGGCTTTTAGAGGCGCTAAGGAGGTCTTAGGTAATCCTGTGAGGGTGGAACAGCCGTATTCCAGTCTGGAGATGACAAGTGCCTGAACTGCCGTTTTTAAGTCTGGTGCATTGATGAAAGGTTTCAGCTTCCAGAGGTAGCTCAAGTGGAACCTGGCTGCTTTGGCCATCGAGTTAATGTGGTCTCTCATATTGAGGTTACTGTTGAGGATAATGCCCAGGGATTTGGCAGAGTCCACAACGGTCGGTGGGCAGTTCAGGGCTGTGATGGTCTTAATCCAGGTCTGAGTCTCCGGGTTGTCTTTTGATGGGGAGATTAGGAAAAATTCAGTTTTCTTTGCATTCAGTTTGAGTTGGTTATTGGCTAGCCATTGGACAGTTAATTTCAGGGTCTCGTTCAGGGCGACGATCTCATTGAGCGAGGAGATGTTGATGTATAATTGGGTGTCGTCCGCATACATATGGTAGGAGATGTTGGCGGCACGAAGAACTTCAGTGAGTGGCTCTAGATAAAGGTTAAAGAGGGTGGGGGAGAGGGTTGAACCTTGGGGTACTCCGACAGTGACCGGTGTGGGAGCTGATAGTTTGCCGTTGATGAGGAATCTCTGAGAGCGGTTGTGGAGGAAGGACCTGAACCATTCTAGTACCACGCCATCCAGACCCATCCTGAGTCTGAGGTGTTCAAGTAATTTTTCATGGTTGACCGTATCGAAGGTGGAGGATAGATCAAGGAGGATTAGAAGGCATGTTTTGCCTTGATCTAGGGCTAGGAGGGCATCGTCCACGATGTGGAGCATAGCAGTTTCGGTGCTGTGCCCTGGTCTTAAACTTTTAAACAACATATATAACTTTATTTAAACAATTATAACTATCACGAGGGTGCTAAATCATTATATCTACATATTCATTATACAATATAAAGGAACATATTAACTGAGATAATAAAGAACATGTTTATTTTAAACTTTTAAACAACATATATAACTTTATTTAAACAATTATAAATGTCACAAGGGTGCGTACCACGTAAGCACATCATAAGATGACGTAAGCGCTCCGTAAATAAAACGTAAACGCAACATAAGCTTACGTGAACACTCCGTAAACACTCCGTAAACACTCCGTAAGCTCACGTTCAACCATGTGACCTTATAACAAAAGATTTTATTGTAATACTTCCTACTCTAATTCTTGAAAGACCCCTCCCATCTTCATCATTCTTCTTTGGCTTTCGAGGAAGCAACACCTTTTTTCATCAGCACTTTGCTCTTGAAAAATCTACTGAAATGGCTGAACAGCAGGAACCTGAGAAACCCCTAGAACAGAGAGAGAGTCCATAGTACGGAAATTTTTTAAATACCCAGAAAAATAGAAAAAGGTAAATGTGCCTTTTGTCACATGTAAAATCTGTGACACAGTACTTTCAAGAGGGGATCCACAGAAGAAGTACAGCTTTGGAACTTATAGCATGGAACACCATGTCCGGAATATACAACCAACCAATTGGAGTAAAGCTGTAATGAAAAGATCAAAGGAGCAGGGCTCTGCTCCCAGCACTTCTTCTGAAGAAACAGCACCACCAATGCAAGCATCAATGGTTGCAAATATCCAACCTGAACTTAACAATTTGATGATGCAATGCATTTGTTGCCAGAAACTAATAGCCTTTGGACAAGAGCATTCTGAACACAAGGAACTTGAGGATTCTTCTACTTCATCTTCAGAAGAGTTAGTTCCTAAAACCCCTAGAACACAGAGAGAGTCCATAGTACGGAAATTTTTGAAAAACCCAGAAAGAGAGAAAAAGGTAAATGCGCCTTTTGTCACATGTAAAATCTGTTACACAGTACTTTCAAGAGGGAATCCACAGAAACAGTACAGCTTTGGAACTTATAGCATGGAAGGCCATGTCTGAAATATACACCCAAACAATTGGAGTAAAACTGTAATAAAAAGATCATCAGAGGAGCAGGGCTCTACTCCCAGCACTTCTTTCGAAGCAACAGGAAGCACAGGTGTATTACCAGGAGCATTTTTTCTTTTCTCTGAAGATTGTCTTCTGGATGAATCTTCTAATTGAGTCCTCTTGATTGATGAAGCTTGCTTATAGAGTCTTTGTAAGCGGTTCTTGGTAGGCATAATCTATTATAACTCTGTAGATATTTACAATCCGTTGAAAAGAAAAATATGACATATTATAGACCACTACCAACATAGCACATAGCAATTACATTAACTAAACAATATAAACACTAGTTCACATCTCTCTTTGTGTGTCTCATATCACTCTCTGCCTGCACCATCTCCCTCTTTGCATGCCTCATCTCACTCTCTCCTTCTACCATCTCTCTGTTTGTATGTGTGTGTCATCCCAATCTCTGCCTACACCATCTGTCTGTTTGTGTGTGTGTATCATCTCACTTTCTGTGTCTAAAACGATTTACCATACTAAATGTTTTTTGTTGAAATGTCTGGCTTTAGGTTTTTTGACAAGGAACACACTGCGTGTGTATGTGAAATAAGGAATTATATTTTCATCTTTTTCCATAATGTTAGCTGTGTGTGCTCACAATTTGTATCTTTTAGCTTACAGGGTAGACTTCTTTTTAAAGTGTTTCTCATGCTTCAATTCAATGCTGGTACAGAGATAGTGCTAATAGTTTAATTTGGCTTGTAAATATGCTCCTTTTTTACAAGCGCCTTGCACAACCTTTAACATGGGTGCAAGCAGTGAATATATGGAGAGGGATATGAATAGCCGATAGAAAACAATATGAAATGGTGTGGAAGATGCATAAAGGATTTCACTATTGGCATCCATTGTGATGGAATATAAGATAAAGAGGGGCATATTTACAAGCCCCTTGCACAATGTTTAACATGGGTACAAGCAGTAAATGCATGCAAAGTGATAAAATTGGCACACAGACAAGAATATGAAATGCCTTGAGAGATGTGTAAAGGATTTTACTAATGGCATAAATTGAGATAGAATATACAAAAAAGAGAGGCATATTTACAAGCCCCTTGTCTCAATTTATGCCATTAGTAAAATACTTTACGCATCTCTCACAGCATTTCATATTCTTATCAGTGTGCCAATGTTATTACTCTGCATGCATTTTCTGCTTGCACCCATGTCAAACATTGCGCAAGGGGCTTGTAAATATGCCTCTCTTTTTTGTATATTCTATCTCAATTTATGCCATTAGTAAAATCCTTTATGCATCTCTCACAGCATTTCAAATTCTTGTCTGTGTGCCAATTTTATTACTCTGCATGCATTTTCTGCTTGCACCCATGTCAAACATTGCGCAAGGGGCTTGTAAATATGCCCCTCTTTATCTTATATTCCATCTCAATTGATGCCATTAGTGAAATCCTTTATGCATCTTGCACACCATTTCATATGGTTTTCTATCTGCTATTCCTATCCCTCTCCATACATTCACTGCTTCCACCCATGTTAAAAGTTGCACAAGGTGCTTCTAAAAAAGGAGCATATTTACAAGTCCAATGAAACCATTACACTATCTCTATACCAGCATTGAATCCAAGCATAAAAAACAATTTAAAAAGAAGTCTACCTTATAAACTAAAAAACTACAAACTGTAAGCACACACAGCTAACATTATGGAAAAAGGTAAAAATATAATTCCTTAATTCACACAGACACTCACTGTGATCTGTGTCAAAAATCTTTAAGCCACACATGTTATCAAAAAACATTTAGCATGGTAAATCATTTTACACACAGAGCACAACCCATTTAAATGAACACTACACTACAATGCAGAAACCTGACTCATTTTCAAAATACAACAGGAATGAAGCCCAATATGCTTGTTATGCTTCCCAATACTGCAAACAGCACTCTCTCTATATTACTCACCTTTAGAATCACTTTTGAAAATATAGAACAGTGTCAAACACACAGCAGATTTTCTTAAGCAGAATCTCTGAAATGCACCTCAGACACTGAAACCAGAAATGGAACACTTTCCCACTCATTCTTCACACATATTTCAGGTCTTAACCAATTAAATCTCTTCCCACACTATTTCAAAACTAAACTAACATTTCAATTGGTTCTACATTCCCACAATTTCAAACTCACATAATATTCACCCATCCCCCTAGTGCTCATTCAACCTGTCACCATGGTAACTCCCACCTAAGGAAGAACATAGTTTAAAAGTTCATTATACTATGTTGCAAATGAATCCACCAAGGTTGTTAGAGCTTTGAAAATAACAGCTAATCATGTGCAATGTTCCTTTCAATGACCTTTTCTGAACCAATAGAATTGCTTCTTTTAAAAAACAAAACTATGCACCCTAATATGCTCTTTTCCATTTTCGGAAAGCACCAATCATTTCTTAAGATTCAAGTGCAGTGAATGTTCTCCTCTTTTTTTCTAAACTGCAAGCTTTCCAACTGCCATTTCATTTACAGCCCTCATCTGAGTACAACCAGACCTGCCTTGAAGATGCCTTCAGTATGGTTTGTAGGACACAGTTTTGTATTTTGGTCTAAAAGGTATGTAACAAACAGAGGAATTTTAAACCTTGATTTACCAAATGTGGATATTTTATGGATTGGCCAGAGAGGATTGAGATGTCACCAATTGATACCATTGGTGAAATCCTTCATGCATCTCCCACATCCTGACCTCATAATTGTGCACTGTGGTGGAAATGACTTATGCACTTTGACTGGGGTTGGTCTGGAAATGCTATTGAAGGACATCTTTGCACAATTGATGTCACTTTTTCCTCAAACTGCCTTTGTCTATTCCAATATATGCCAAAGACAAAAATGGAATTGGTCCAATCAAATTTGCCCACAGATTGAGAAAGCAAGGAAACATGTAAATAAATCTGTTTCTGCATACATGAGAGACTATGGAATGGGTTGTATATACCACAACAACTTGCGTTACAACATGCAAGGCATCCATAGGACAGATGGTGTACATTTCACTGATGAAGGGAACAGAGTCTATCTCTGTAACATCAGACTCTGCATTGGTACTTCTTGTAGGTACCAAAAAAAACACAATGAACACAACGGCTCTTTTTAGAGCCAACTAACATGTAAACACTCAAATATAATTTTTAACTTTATTTTTTGTATTAATTTTTACCGAGGTCCGCGCACTGAGCACTCACCGAGCACTCCCCGTGCGCGGACCTATTGTGTTTTCTGTTATTTTTAACCTTAGGAGTCCTTGAACGACCCCCTGAGAAGGCATAAGGGGTCAGGGACACTCTACCCTACCCCCTTCCCACGTTTTTAAGTTATATTTTTCACTCTCTTCTGGAACCACAAAATGGCGGCGATAGGGTTTGCGCACCGTGCATTTACCGAGCACTCACGGTGCGCGGACCTATTGGAATTATTATTTTTTTAAAATAAAGCTAAATGGAAATGGACATCGTCTCCTCTGTAGATACCTTGTATGTTGTAATGCTAGTTATTGTGGTATATTGAATCCATACTGTAGTCTTTCAGGAAAGCAGAAACAGATTTGTTCACATGATTCCTTCCTTTCTCAATGTGTGGTGATAATTGGCGTAGGGGGTCATGAGTTCCTACTCTGTTGAAACACACTTGCTATTCTATATACTTACTTATGTTGTAAACTAGTGCATCAGAGACAGTCAGTGACAGAAAGGATACAGGACATGAAGAACACAAAATTGTATCACTTTGCTACTACCTCATAAATTATATTTAAATAAGTATAATTTTCAAAACAATTTTTCTTTACTAAATTAAAATTTATTTATCAGAATTTTCAAAATCTATAAGAACTTGTAGCATTTCTTCATCAGAAATTTCATCCATCAAAGTGTCTGAAAATGATTCGTCAAACTCAACAACGTCTACACATTCCATTAATTCCATATCTAGTGTTTCATCAAAAAAATCTGCCATGGTATCTCCTTCATGTTCTTCATGATTTGTTTCATCTATAGGATCAATATACATCTCAGAATAAGTTGCCTCAATAAACGTTGCTGTTATTTCAAAGAAGATGTTTGTAGGCTCCTCAATTTCACTCATCATTTTATGTTAGTGTACTATTAAAAGAAAGAGAAACAGCGCTTACTGCATGATTTCCTGCTCTGGTGAGACACACTTGCTGTTCTTTAAACTTACTTATGTTGCAATCTTCTGCATCAGAGACAGACAGTGAGAGAAAGGATGCAGGACATGAAGAAGAGATGTCAAATACACATTTAAGAAGATTTTGGGGAAGAACGGAAGTATTTATGAGTAAACTTACTATGTAACACAAAAAATTATCAGTTTGCTACTACCTCATAAATTACATTTAGTTAAGTATAAATTCTCATACAATATTTATTTACTAAATTTAAATTTATTGTTGGGAATTTCCAAAATTTAAATGATCGACTAAGATTGCATCATCAGCAATGTCAATATTGAAAATCTCCCAAAAAGAATCCTCAAACTCAATAAACTCCAAAGCTTCCATTAAATCTGAATAAAAGGATTCATCATAGAAATCGTCCATGCCATCTCCTCCATCATAAAGCTCTCCTTCAGGATTACTCTCATCAACAGGAACATCCTCAATAACAGTCACAAAAATGTCTATAACGATGTCAAATGACTCTTTATTTTCAACCATTATTGATGCAAGTGTACTATTAATAGAAAGAGAAAGACAGTGAGATGTTGCAGGGTAAGAGTGAGATAGGGCAGAGAAAAACTATTAAATTCTATAAGAAGAGTTAATACTGTGTAAATCTCACACCAGAAATTGAACACCAAAATGTCCACAAAAAAGTACCTCAGACACTATAGTCACAAAATGGCCGTGTTTCCCTGGACAATGTATAGTATCAAGCAAGAATTAGAAATATAAAGCACTGCATCTGATGTTGCCCTATTCAATCCATAAGTATAACAGAAAAACATTAAATAACTAACAGAAAACATTTTTCCTATTAACTTAAAGTGAACAACAGAGTTCTCCTTACAAATTAACAACTCACCTTCTAGAAAACTGTTGTACAGTAAATTCTGTCTCAATCTCACTCCTCAGAAGTATACCTCAAACACTAAAATCTCAAAATGGCTGTGTTTCCCTCTCATTTTTCATACATATTCGAATATCCAGCCAATCACATTTCATCACACACAAAATCAAAACCAAAGTAAAATTTAATTGGTTCAAATTATCAACACATTCAAACTCACATAATCTTCAACCTACCCCCAATGCTCTCTACCAATTACCATACTAACTCTCCACAAAACACCTACCTAAACCCAAAGGTGAAAGAGTCATCACTCAATGTTGCACTCAACCAACATCTAAACACTGAAACTTGTTATTTTAATGTATTTCTTTTTTGTCTTTTTGAGCCGCGGTCCGCGCACGGTGCACGGACCCCGCGATTTATTTATTTTTTCAACCTTCGGGGTCCTTTACAGACACCATGACAAAACCTAGGGGGCTCAGGAATCTCTACCCTGCCTCCTTGTCAACTATTACACTTCTGTTTACAACCACTATCATCTGCCACAAAAACAAGATGGCGGACAACACTTCCTCATTTCGACTGAATGGAATGTTGACAGAGGTCCAACAGCCAATCAGAATTCCGTGCGCGCACGCTAAGGTCCGCGCACGTGCACGGACAGTGCAAGGACGGTGCAAGCCCGTGAGCGCACCGTGTCCCGCCTATAGATATATAATTTGAAAAAAGTCGAATTTCTCAACAATTACTGAAGAGATTTTCACCAAATATACAAAAGACACTTCTGCATACCAGGCTCTACCATTTTGCCAAGTTTGCAGTAGTTCTATTCAGCCGTTCGGGCTGTAGCTGTGTCTAAAGGTCCTATGAAAAATTGCATTGGACTCAGTTTCACATTCAATTTTCTCATAAACTACTGGAGGGATTTATACCAAACATACAAAAGGCACTGCTGCATACCAGTCCCTACCATTTTGCCAAATCTGGTGTAATTCCGTTCAGCCGTTCGAGCTGTAGCCGTGTCAGAATGTCCCTATGGAAATTAACATGGGGAAACACGTTTTGGGACCCCCCTTTTTTATCGGCCCCCGCTTGATGAATCCCCCCGAAACTTACAGAGAAGGAGCGGAGCGCAGCGAGGCAAATTTAAGGAAAATTACAGGCAGACCCTCTAATCGACGCCAAAGTTATTCCCAATAGAATGTTCGTAATTTCCTATGGTAACTAGGTCCTAACTATATATACCTATTGGCGACCGCCAGTAGGTAATATATATATATATATATATATATATATATATATATATATATATATATATATATATATATAATATATATATATATATATATATATATATGTATATATATATATATATATATATATATATATATATATATATATATATATATGTATATAACATATAAAACAGAATATTACAATTTTTCAAATATTTCATGTAATATAATAAATATTACAAAATTAACTTAAAAAAAATAAAATATAAGCCCTACAAAAATAAAAAGAATGTACAAGTATTATAAATATAACGATACAATATTAAATTCAAAAATACTGTGAATGGAGGATATCATAAAGTATTTACAAAGGATTGCAAAGGATTATATTTACTATTATATTTACAATTCCCACTAAGCAACAGTAACCAAAGTGTTGGACTCTGGAGGGGTTAGATTTACTATTCACACTTCAATATAAGCAACAGTAGAGAAAGTGCTGTGCTATTGGGAGATGGGAGGGGCTTACTATTCACACTCCTGTCTAACAGTACAGAAAATGTAGGACGTTGAAGGAACAGCAAATGGTATGCCACCTGCTAATCATGTTGTTCCTAAATTTAAAAAAAATTAAAAACACATTATAAATAAAAAACCTATTATATACTAGTACAAAAAATAGATAATAAAATTCCAAAAATAAAATTAATGTAAATACAATTTACTTCACTGCCACAAAAAAGAAACACTGAAAAATGTTTACTTATATAACAGGTATAATAATATTTATTTTAAAATATTACTTTTATAAAACAAAAATTTTAAGTAAAAAATATATTTTACAAACATTAATATTGAGGGACTGATTCTGAGTTTTGGCGGTCTTGGAACCGCCGTTGCGGTGACATCAGATTAACCAAATCACCACTGGCGGTCTAACCTCCGTATTATGAGCCTTGCAGTTACATAGCGAAAAGACAGCCAGGGTCCTGCACCACTACCACCAGGAAAACCCAATCACGCAGGATGGGCCAGGGTGCTGGTCGGAGGGCTGACCGCCAGTGTTACTGCCGGCCCAATTACGAGGTACCTTACAGCCAGCTTGAATGTAGTGGTCTACCCACCACATCTGAGCCTGAGAAAAGGGAGGGATATAAGGCTGAAACTCACCTGTCCTCACCTCCACACGTCCTGTGCCGCCATGGAGCCGATAATCCATGTCCTTCTGCTGCTATACCAGTTGGATGGTGTCCAAAACTGACACAGTTGTGGACGCAATCAATGGTAAGTTATACTCTTACCTGTTTCCATAAACTCCTCTGCAAATTGATGCCCCAGCATGTTATGTTAAACAATGTTATGTTAAACAATTTATACAGCGCACGTACACCGAGACGGTTTCTTGGCGCTCATAACAGACCTGGCGAGCCGGGGCGGGAGACATTACTCAAGAGCCAACTTAAAGAGGTGAGTTTTCAGGGTTTTTCGAAACAGTTCGTAGGTGGGACAATGGCGAAAGGAAGAAGGGAGGGAATTCCAGAAAGTGGGGCCTAAAAAAGAGAAGCGAAGGCCGCCGTGTTTTTTGCGGCGGATCGGTGGAATGCAAAGAAGATTATCGGCAGAGGATCGAAGATTACGAGATGGGAGGTAGCGCTTGAGTTTAGAGGAGATGAACTCAGGAGCGAGTTTGTGAAGGGACTTGAATAGGGTGCAGCCAAGTTTGAAGAGACACCGTTTAGCCACCGGGAGCCAGTGGAGGCTCCTCAGGAGGGGGGAAACATGCTGGTGTTTGGGTTGGTGAAACACCAGGCGGGCAGCCTGGTTCTGAATCAGCTGAAGTTTTTAAAGCTGGTAGGCAGGGATCCCCACATACAGGACGTTAGCAAAGTCAACCCTGGAGATGACCAAAGCCAATATAGCTAGTATGAGTGCCTCTCTGGTAAGGAATCTACAGATCTTGCGGATCCTGCGCAGCTGGAAAAAGCAGGAAGATGTTACTGCTGAGATCTGAGGTTTCATAGATAGATCCTCAGAGATGATCACTCCTAGACTTTTCACGGTGCTGACCGGGCGAGGGGGAGAGCCAAGGGAAGAGGGCCAGAAGTTGTCATCCCAGGGATTGGAAGGGCCGCCCACCAGAACAAGTTCCGTTTTAGACGGATTCAGGTTGAGTTGGCTATGAGCCATCCAATCAGAGATGAGTAGCATTGTAGTTTGGAGGTTAAGACGGGAAGAGGGTGAGGTATCCAGAGGAAAGATCAGTTGCAAGTCGTCTGCATAGTTATATATAGTAGCTGAGGAGTGACGAAGGGATGCCAAGAGCGGTTGCATATATAGGTTGAAGAGGAGAGGGGAAAGAGCTGAGCCCTGGGGAACACCACAAGTGAGGGGAATAAAAGGGGCAGAGAAGGAGGAGAGGTGGACTGCCTGGGAATGGCCTTGCAAGAAGGATCGAACCCAGTCCAGGGCGGCGCCGCGAATGCCGGCGTTGCTGACACGGTCGATCAGAATAGTATGATCGACCGTGTCAAAAGCCGCCGACAGATCTAACAATACTAGGGCTTGAGGAATATTGTTGTCGGCACCAGTTCTCAATGTGTCCATTACTGCTGCAATCACCATCTCTGTGGAATGAAGAGGGCGAAAACCAGCCTGATGAGGGTCAAGGAAAGAGGAAGTTTCCATAAAGGTACTCAGACACTTGGTTACGTATGTCTCCAAAATCTTTCCTAAGAAAGGGAGGAGAGAGATGGGTCTGTAATTATTCATCACAAGAGGGTCTGCGCTAGGCTTTTTCAAAATAGGTAACACTATGGCCTGCTTAAAAGCCTCTGGAACAACTCCTGATGTTAAAGAGGAGTTGAGAAGGGCCAGGGCGGGGTCAGGGCAGAGCCTAAAAATTTCCTTGAAGACTTGTGGGGGGCAACAGTCCCTAGGGGAGCCAGAGCTAACTTTATGGAGAATGCTGTGAAATTCAGTAACAGAAATGGGAGCAAAGGTGTTAAATTTAAAGGCATTTTCAGGAGGGAGGGGAAATGGTTTGGAAGGGGGAGATGGAGAAATATTATTTTTAATTGTGGAAATCTTATCCTGAAAAAAAACATTGAGCTCGTCGCACAAAGCCTGGGTGGGAACGGGCGGGAGGGTAATACGATCGGGAAGGGAGAGCTCATTGACAATTAAAAAGATGTCCTTGGCTTTTGAAGCCGACTCGAGAATTTTGCGAGAAAAGTAGGAGGTCTTGGCCTCCAGAATGGAAGATTTATACGTGTTTAGTAGGTTCGTAAATTCAATCTTAAGTGCAGGGTCGTACTTCTGGCGTGGACCTGACAAGGGGGTTTTGGGTACCTGAGTCAAACATAGTTTGTGGGACACTGTTACAAATTGTTCTAATGTAAACTCCAAATATTGCTCTATGATGCCCTCTTTGGCCAAGTCACTGACACTGCATAGACACACTCTACACAAATAGACATGTGTTTACATCTCATAATCAGTGATAGTGATGTGTGCATCAAATTGTATCACAAAACAGCACCTCCTCCTCAATATCAGATTTATCAATCTCTGTGACACCTTCACATTGCACAAATCCTAGGTCCTGTTGTGAGATAAAAGACACATCTGTATGGGTGTGTGATGACACTCAAACACACATTCTCTGCTAAAAATCAGTAAATGGGAATACAAATAACCAGTGACAGAAGCATTGACAGGGCACTATGTAAACACTCTGCATAATAGGTAAGCCTCCACCAGAGGGAATCCAGAAAGTCTAGGGTCCTAGGCCAGAGTCCATTTTGCACATGCTTCAAAACCTCTGTGTGCACAGGACCTGTGGATTAAAGTAGATCAGGGGCAACCAGTAGCATAACCAAGTGCCATGCAGGCGTAGGTAATGTGAACGTGTAAGTCATGAAAGCAAACACAATAATAACAAGCATTTGTCGCACATCTAGATAAAGTAGGTGTAAAGTACACACCGGAAAATGTACACATGTTCAATCAAATGTCTACAAAGGTTTGGCAATTTAATACCTTTCATGCATGGATAACCAAATATCTAACTTGAACACATCAAAGACATACTCAACCTACATCATAGGGTGAAATGCAACCAAAATGATGTTGACATTGGCCAGGCCAATCTCAAAACTGTACCATATAATATAACACCCAGTGCAATCTCAGCCCCAAGTGGATTTCATCCCACATGGACATCCATTCAACATTTCCCCTTGTTCTGTGTAACTCCAGCACTGGGTCCAAGGTCAGATCAAACTAACTACTTCAAATGAATCAGCAATCAAGGATGAAACAAACACAACTGTACTCACACATCACCAACTATACAATAACATCAAATAATTTGAAAAGTAATGGTAGAACTAATGTCATCCAAGCTATGAAGCGTTTTAATAAATGGATTAAAAATATAATGCAAAGGCCAGTGGCCAGTCCATTTCTGAAATCTGTGCCACAGCACAATGCTGTACCACGAAACCGGGCCTTATTGACACTCCTAGGGTACATTCTTATAAAGGGGCATCAATTGGGTATAGAGGGCACCTTGAACATGGTCTTTGGGAGGGAGGATTGTATAGGGCGGGGTGGGTTTGGTTTTGGGAAGGGATTTCTTCAACTTCTTAGGGGGATGGCTGGGTTTAGGGGTGGGGATCTGGTTTTTCAGGAGTGGATTGAGATGTAGAAGGGATGGGTTTGGTTTTGAGAGGGGTTGTCTTGGTCTTTTTAGGGGTATGGCTGGATTTACTGGGTTGGGAATCAGGTTTCTCAGGGGGTGATTGGAATATGGAAGGCATGGATTGTGGTTTGGAAGAATTACATTTTTACTTGGAGGGGGTCTGTTGGCACAGGGGAAAGGACTAGGGCAACAAGACATCTTCATGGGGAAAATGGGTAGGATGTTGGGGAGGAAGTTGGGTTTGGGAGGTAGACAGAGTGGAAGTGAGAAGTGTGTGTGCTGTATCTGCTGTGTGTTTCGTAGCTGTCTGTTGTGTGGGTGACTGTGGGCGTTTGCATTTTTTTGTTTGTGTGATGTGGACATGAAGGGTGTTGGCAAAGGGTCTGTGGGTGTTTGTGTGAATGATGGCTATTGTGGAGGGGATATATGACGTTAAAACGCATATTTTTACAACGCATACCGTTACAACGGGACTTTTACAACGCAAATACTATTACAACGCATGTATTTACAACGCATTTTTTTACAACGCAGGTACCTTTACAACGCATACCATTACAACGTAAGTATTGGTAAGTATATATAATTTTTTTAATTGTATATTATTTAAAATTATTTTTATTTAATGTAATTGTATTTAATTTAATTTAATTTAATTTAATTTAATTTAATTTAATTTAATTAATTTAATTTATATTTATTTTTATTTTATTTTTTTCTTGTACCTCTTTATCTAAAATTCCCAAAACTGACCCTGAACCCTAAAAATACCCCTTTACCCAAAAACCCAAAACTGACCATGAACCCTAAAAATACCCTTTTACCCCAAAACCCAAAACTGACCCTGAACCCAAAAAATACCCCTTTACCCAAAAACTGAAAACTGACCCTAAACCCTAAAAATACCCCTTTACCCAAAAACTGAAAACTGACCCTGAACCCTAAAAATACCCCTTTACCCAAAAACTGAAAACTGACCCTAAACCCTAAAAATACCCCTTTACCCAAAAACTGAAAACTGACCCTGAACCCTAAAAATACCCCTTTACCCAAAAACTGAAAACTGACCCTAAACCCTAAAAATACCCCTTTACCCAAAAACTGAAAACTGACCCTATACCCTAAAAATACCCCTTTACCCAAAAACTGAAAACTGACCCTGAACCCTAAAAATACCCCTTTACCCAAAAACTGAAAACTGACCCTAAACCCAAAAAATACCCCTTTACCCAAAAACTGAAAACTGACCCTGAACCCTAAAAATACCCCTTTACCCAAAAACTGAAAACTGACCCTAAACCCTAAAAATACCCCTTTACCCAAAAACCCAAAACTGACCCTGAACCCTAAAAATACCCCTTTACCCAAAAACCCAAAACTGACCCTGAACCCTAAAAATACCCTTTTACCCAAAAACCCAAAACTGACCCTGAACCCTAAAAATACCCCTTTACCCAAAAACCCAAAACTGACCCTAAACCCTAAAAATACCCCTTTACCCATAAACCCAAAAATGACCCTGAACCCTAAAAATACCCCTTTAAAAAAAACCTAACATATAACATTTTAAATATAATTATATACTTACCTATACTTACGTTGTAATTGTATGCGTTGTAAAAGTACCTGCGTTGTAAAAACATGCGTTGTAAATAAATGCGTTGTAATAGTATTTGCGTTGTAAAAGTTCCGTTGTAATGGTAGTGCGTTGTAAAAAATGCGTTGTAATGTGTGTTTACCTTGTGAAGGGGTCTGTGGTTGTTAGTGTGGTGTCTGCATGAATGACGGGTGTTGTGGAGGGGTCTGTGGCTGTTGCTGTGGTGTCTGCGTGATTTATGGATGTTGTGGAGGAGTCTGTGGCTGTTGGTGTAGTATCTCCATGAATGCTGGGTGTTTTGGTGGGGTCTGTGGGTGCTGCTGTTGTGCCTTCACGAATGTTGGATGGTGTGGAGGGGTCTGTAGGTGTTGTTGCGGCTTCTGGGAGTATATTGGCAGTGATGAGGGGTGAGTCTCTGATGAGTGCTTGCATGCCTGTGCTTTAATGTGGTTTTTGTGTGTGTGAAGCTTGGGTCTGATAAAGTGTATGCGTGCGGATGTGTGCTTAGGACAGGTTTAAGGACAGGGACTTTCGGATGGGGACGGGGCAGGAGGTGGGGTGCGGTGGAAGGTTGGAATGAGTTGAAGGCTGATGGCTGATGTGAGGAAGGAGGTCAGAGCCTGAAAAGACATCTGTAGGCCAGATATAGCACAGTCGATGCCTTCCAGGGAGGCCATTATCTGTGTTGGCTGGCTGCCTTGTACCTGGATGGCATTCAAGAGTGCCATCTGACCCACATAGATGTTCCTCATAAGATAAATAGCCTGCACAATCAGTTCAGCGGGGGTAACAGGGGCTTTGGCTGAGATGCCTGCAGATAAGGAGATGGCTCCCTGCTTAGGGGAGGGGCCCCAGTCAGCTGATCTGGGTGACTACAGGGATGGTGGCTATGGAATTGAGGGTGAGGGACAAGGATGAAGGTGGAAATAATGCTGGGGGGTCTGCCCCTACTCTAGAGTGTCCACCAGAGGAAGACTTGAATGATGATGAACCTAAGCTCGTGCCCTCTGTGGCACTCCCCACACCATCCTGGTAACTGGGACCCTCCGTGACCATGCTATCACTTCGGGAACCACTGTGACCAGCTGTGCCCCCAACGACTTTGGACCCTTCTCTTTCACTTGCCCTAGATGAATCTGAAATGACATATAAAATAGATTTATTGCAGCTGTGTTTCCAAACCTTACCATCACAAATCAACAGAAAACATTTATTAAGTGCATATATCACACCAGCCTCATGGATCACTATATAGGCTTCACAATTAATTAGCCTGTGCACATACTTACATGCTACATAACCTGCAAACAGCTTCAAATACATTGTTGGACTTGTCTACACTCCATCCTTATGCCCATAGTAGCATAGTTCATCACCTTACATACTTTGGCACTTGTAGATTACCATAGAAAAATGATGTTACCAAATAAGATAGATACAAATGTTACATTTACACAATGTTCACATAAGGCCCAGATTTAAAAAAATTGGTTAAAGACCAATGTACAATCAATATGTGCTGTGGCCGTAATCAGGTCACATGCAAACGCTCATTGCTCACTGATGAAACTTTTGATTTCAAACTTCATTATATGTCCACAACCTGAACAGTCTAATGAAAACTGTACTAAATTAGTTAGCTATGAAGCACATGCAGCATAGAAAAGTAGCCTGAAGACAAAAAAGGACAACGTTTGGGAGATAGCTACTCAAAATGCACACAGCAGAAGGCTTCTCATAGCCAAATCAACATCCTATATCCTGCTTATTACAGGTGATAGCATCGTTTATAGATTTCACTCCTACATGCCAATACACCTCTGAATGTTTTTGTGTGTCTGTGAATATCTATGAGATGAAGCGTTGGGAGAACTATAGTCCTAATGGGATAGCACATCACAGCACCATTTGGCATGGCTAACACAATTGGCTTGTAGGACTGTGTGTAGACACTCACATAAGATCTCTACATGTCTACATCTCACTCCATGATGTATGTCACCAATCAGTGAATGCATCTTCAAACACCATTGCATATGAAGTAGCAACAGGAAAATAATCACTGGGTAACATGTAGCCACTATTGCTGATGGCACCAGTGATATTTGCACACACATGTCAAAGTTGAATCCCAGCTTTTCAATGGGAAGTGTTGTCCAGTCACTGCATGAAGAGTGCACTGTATGCCATGTCACATGTAATAGCGCCACCATCACATGAGAGACAGTAGTGATTGCACATCACGTCTTACATAAGGAAGACAAGTGATCTGCTTGGTACAGTTGTTAGTCTCAACATCAAACAACATGAACATATTTTTTACTTCACCCTGCCATGTGTCTGCTCAAGACAGAAAATTGATAGTGAACTATACTCAGCTATGTTCCTGGTCATAAAGACAATAGGCACAGAACACCTACTAGCAGATCTACACAAACTGTAACTCTTCTTTCGTGTCGTACATGGACCACCCCTAATAATGATGGGGAAATGCTGCCTGTAATACGCAAAGTTGGAAATGTCAAATGTATGACTCTGACCAAGACTCACCACCTTTGTCGCTGCTGTTGGGCCCTAAACTGCCCATCAAGTTCTGGATAGGCCACTACCAGTATTGAGGCCATTACGGGGTCAGTGTCCAGCATGCATCCGTCCAAGATGGGAGGACAGCCCTAGCTTGACCTTCACGATCTTCCTCATCCAGTGCCTCAGGTCCTTCTACCTCTTACGACAATGGATGCTGTACTAGCAAAAGACCACCAGGGTCTGCACCTTCATGAAATTGGCTTTCCAAATGGTCTGCTCCAGATGGGCATTGACCTGTATGGATACAAGAGATTAATCACAGATAATAACTGCATGTCTTCGAATATGTTTGGTTGACACACATTTTGTATACACCTAGCACAAGCATTAATCAATAGTTACCACATCACATGCGTCAGTCTCACATGCTAAACACTACAAATACATTAATACATACTTTTGTAGTTATCTTCTAACAATCATGAAGCCTGGTCATGACCTATACTGACTAAGGCAACTCACTAACATCACGTAGGTCAGGACCTCCTACATGTATTGTGATGTGAGATACTATAAAATACAATCCACCATTCTGAGCTTCTGAAGGGTAAACTATTATAGCATGATTGTACAGACACCTATACAGCCAGGCCCATTGACATGAAACATATGGTCCATACAGGCCAGTACCATAGTATAGACTATATCCTAAGACTTACGTCCCAAAGAAAAGGCTGGCATGTGTGTCATTGAGAGCTGGGGATGTGTCGACATGTGAAGCACTTAATGGGATATCATACTATGTCTGAGCGATTTTGTGTGGTACGTACAGCCATCACACCTTTTGGCATATATGGCACTTTAACAGTGATGACGTTCAAGATACCACGAGTAAAATCAAATGCTTAACACACAACACACATCATAATGGTGAAGTTACGTACACAAAGTACAGTAAATACACAGTTCATTAAATGATTGTCCTACGTAGGCATCCAAAATATTAACAGCAGTAATCAGAAGTCACTCTGGGACTCAAAGGCACATTGTAGCCTGTGAAAATAGAAAGGATGGAGTTGAACGGAGTAAAATATATATGTGAGTTACTTGCTTCTCTGGTGAGCCATAGAGCAGGCCATATAGGGGAGGGACATCTAGCTCCTCTGGAGAGAAGGCAGAGGCCCTCTCACCTGCTGGCCTGGCAAACAGCAGCTATAACGGAGAAGGTGTTCATAGCAGCAGCATCAGGAGGCAAGTGAGCTATTTTTGAAACCGTAGTATACATGTACGCCACATAAGCGGTCATCATGTAGCCGCACAAAGCCAAAGGACTTGGGACCATCACAATCATTAATGTTAGCCTATGACTGTGTCTTCCTGTGGATGCAACCGCCCACCGCACGGCCGACTTCCGCCGCCGGCGGTAGTTCAAAATGTCCTATATGCGAGGTCAGGCAGCCGCCATTTTAGTGGTTGGAACTGCTGTATTGGTGACTGTTAAGTGTGTCACCACCACTACTAATGAGGACTCACCTGTTTGCATTCAAAATACTGCCTTCCCATGTCATTTCCAGCACAAAAATCATCTGTGTATTGCATTACTGTGCATAAAAACAAAATGTGCGCAGTGCACTCTACACCGCAATTGATGGACTTTGACCTACAATTTCATCAAATCATCATTATTCTGAATGGATGTTGTACACATTGATGTTACAGACACAGGTGTAGGCCGAAATGGGGATTATTGGTGTATATTGAACAGTAGACAATGATCATGTGAAATATGTGTAATGCTTTCTGAAGCAGTTATAATTTTTCACATGACGTTTGGCTTACTTTTCATGTATATGTTACCCTAGACACTGTTACCAATGTTCTAAATTGTTTTCACTGCTCACAGAGGTACTCTGGGAGAGAAAGGAGACAACAGCCCCCAGTGTACCGTCTATTTCCAGACCTTCAGACCATGGAAGAAAGACACGTAATCAAGACATTTCGTTTAAACAGGCAAACAATATAGGATTTATGTCATTAGTTGGAGCCTGATCTACTTCTTCAAATCACTTAGCCTACATGTATTCCACCGATAGTAAGACTTATAGGAGTATTACATTTTCTAGCCTCAGGTTCCTTCCATTACAGTGTGGTTATATGTGGTTATTTCTGGTGGTATGTCACAACCAATGTTCAGTGGTGTACTCAAACATGTGCTGTTAGAAATGGGATCCCTGGTTGGCCGAGGCTTGGGCCAAGGCCAGGCAGAAATCACCATTTCTAGTTAGGGTAGGGAAGTCACCCACCAAGACCACCCCTGCTCACCCCCTTGGTAGCTTGGCACGAGCAGTCAGGCCTATCTCGGAGGTCATGTGTAAAGCATTTGCGCACGCACCCCCAGCAACAACCTCCCGGGCCCCCCCACAAAAGGACTCCACACAAGATATATATGAAAATAGCTTTTGTATTGAAGAACACACTTAGACAGGAATACGCAACTTACAAGGTGCCAGGGGCACGGGCAGGGTTTACAAGGGACGAGATACAGGGCAGCGCCATGGGGCCACTGCCAGGAATATGCACATGATGGAACCGGCATTAGAACACGTAGCCCCTGGGAGCTTCCTCGACCTAGCACTAGAACCCATTACCACCAGGAGCTTAGCATTAGAACACATCACCACCTGGAGCTCAATATAACTAGCAGTAGAACTCACTCTAACCAGAAGCCACATTCATGAGACCTAGGATGTTTAGGAGGGAAGGAATGACAAGCACATAACATAACAGAGGCATCATCAGAAGGCAACACGTAATACTTTCAGAATCACATTAACATTAATCGGTACTTCCAACCGGCAATGTCACGATGTTCAGGGCAGGCTGCAGGTAGCCCGGGACAATAAACCTAAACGTAGCAGCTGCCCACGAAGTGCTGGGCAGCTGTAGAGCAAGGATGGGGCCATTGGGGGAGCCTCGCAGGCTCTGAGGAAAAAGGCGCCAAACGGTGGAGCCTCTCGGGCTCGGGAACAACTGGGCGGAGCCTCGCAGGCTCGGAAGGGCAAGGGCCACGTGGTGGAGCCTCCTCGGGGCTCGAGGGCTAGGGGACAGATGGAGCTTCTCGGGACTCAGGGGGTTCGAAGGCAGATGGAGCCTCTCGGGGCTCAGGACAAAGCTGCGGCCAGGTGGGGCCCCCCCTCGGGGGACCCGGCATCACTGGTGGCCCCACGGGGCCATGAGGGAGCCCCTCGGGGCTCAGGGTCGTCGTTGGGGGCAGGCGGGGCCCCCCTCGGGGGACCCGGCATCACTGGTGGCCCCACGGGCCATGAGGGAGCCTCTCTGGGCTCCGGGTCGTCATTGGGGCAGGCGGGGCCCCCCTCGGGGGACCCGGCATCACTGGTGGCCCCACGGGCCATGAGGGAGCCTCTCTGGGCTCAGGGTCGTCGTTGGGGGCAGGCGGGGCCCCCCTCGGGGGACCCGGCCTCACTGGTGACCCCACGGGCCTCGGGGCCCAACAGAAGGATCATTGGAGGGGAGGGCCGGGCACCGGCAATGTGCCCCGACGGCCCCTCCCCTTCGCAGCACTCACCGGGTCGGCGCGGGATTCTCCTCGCTCTCCGGGACTCCCTCTCGCTCCTGGGGGCCCCGGGGGGGGAAGCGGCAGCACTCGTGGGGGGACGCAGGGGCGCGGAGTAGGCTCCCGCTGCACCCTGCATAGCTCGGCGCTCTCCTCCGCCTCGGCAGCTCCCCGGGCCGCCGGCCAATCAGAGCGCGGCCCGGGGAGACGTCATCAGCCCAGCTCGGGCCGGCAGCCAATCAGAGCGCGGCCCGGGGGCGGGCCTCGCAAAGGGTCCCGGGCGGCGGCGGTGAACTCGGGGGGAAGATTACGAGGAGTAGGCTCCCTCGATAAGGGTCACAACAACGGGGCAAGCGAGGTAGGCACTCGCTGGGGGCTCGGGCCCCCTCCCACGAACGGGGCAAATGCCGGGTGGGCTCCGGCTGGTGGAGGATAGCGCTCCCAGCGCTTGAAACACGCATGAGCGCCCCAAGGCGCTAGGACAGCCAGACAGCGCTCCCCAGCGCTAGAAGCGTGAATGAAGCGCCCCGAGGCGCTAGGACAGCAGGAAAGCGCTCCCAGGCGCTAGAACCACAGAAAGCAGGGTCCATGGGAAGTCCAGGAATTCAGGGGGAGTACAGCAGCTCCCAGAAGGGGAAGAGGGCCCCCAGCAGTTCAGGAGCAGGGCAGGGCCCAGGGAGGCCAGCCAACCCTGAGCCCACGCAGCAGCAGCCCCTGGCAGGGTTCCAGTCAGGACAAGCAGGAAAGAGAGAGAGAAGAGGGCACACCCTCCTTTTATACAGGAGATCCCTTTGTCTAAAAAGGGGCAGGCAGGATGAGAACCAGCTAGAACTGGTTATAAGGAATTTCTTCTTACTGGCCAGGCTAGGACACCAGACGCACCCCAGGTGGGTGGAGCCAGCATTGGGGGGGGGCAGCCCAGACCCATACAGGATACAGGCACAGCCCCTCCCTCACTTCATCCAATCACACAGCAGCATACTTACTGCACACACACACCGATGTCTAGAAGTGGCACTTCTCCTTTAGGCACACCCACGTCACATACATCATCTTACAGCATTCAATCACACGAGTTCATACATACCAGACTCGAGCCGGTACCCCCCACTCACCAGGAACTATCAGGGGCACACCCATTCCCCATGCATTCCTATGGGAGGCCAGTCCTCACCCATCTACACGCACTCAGAGTGGGAATTACCATCCCCAGGTCACATATAGCAAGCAAAAACTTCAGGGGTGGACCTGCCAGAAGGGCCCAGTCCAACATGTGCTTTCTGTAATGATGAAACACATCGACAGTTACAAACAGTTCCCCAGACATGGCGATTTGGCCCATATGAAGGGGAATTTCTATGGATTTGTTTACCTCCAACATATAGTTGGAGCCATTGATAGCACCCATATTGCTTTAGTGTCACTGCAAGCCAGGGAACAAGTTGACCGTAACAGGAAGCACTTCCATTCTATCAATTTGCAAGTTGTCTGTTTACCAGATTTGTACATCTCAAACGTCTGTGCCCAGTTCCCAGGATCAGCCCACGATTCCTTTGTACTGCAAAACAGCACTATACTCTAGCTGATGTCACAACTGCAACCTAGCTTGTTGGTAAGTTTGATCTGTCTTTACTTTGTATGGGTAATATCAGGCAGTATATTTATAGAAAATACTAGGAAGATAAAGCTCTTACAAAATCTGGTGAAAGGTGTTTGTCTTGATAGTGATGCTTTGTTTAGCTTAACATTTCGTCTTGGACTGTGTTCTCGAGAACTCCAACCAAGCTTACTTATTGTATGGGAAATCACATTTTTTGATGTGTCCCCTCATCTATGTTGTTAAGGTCTGCAACTGAAAATGTCATCACTGGCACAGAATATTTGAGTGATGTCTGATGTGTAATGTTTCTGACATCATGTCAGTCTATGATTGGAATAATGGAATAAAGCGGTTTAAGACCAGACACTTGTATATATGTGTGGGTGTGACATGGTTGTGATCCTGAATTCAACATTGTTTACATTCAATATATCCATGCTTACATAGGTAGCTTGTGTTGACATTGTGAAATTCACATGGGAATATATATATATACATGGCTAGAAGTGAGAGTTACTACAGGAGGCAATGAATATTTATTGCAGTGAACAAGATGAAAATAAACAATGTGCCAAACCAAACAGGGAAAAGCAAAAGTGAAGAAGTCAGTCATGGTGGATGAAACCATAGTTGTAGAGGTGAAATTGTCTGGAGTCTAAAGTCCAAAATACTTCTCTCATCAAAAATGGAAATGTGTCCCGGAATATTTTACAAAGTGAATGCGTTGCACAAACAGGAGGAAATTAGGTGGGAAGTTTTATACTAGCAGTGGTGGGTGTCTTGCCAACAACACCTCCTGGATTTTTGGGTGGACGACCCCTCTTTTTGGTGAGGGGGATCGGCTGCTGTTGCGACAGGGGTGTAGGCAGGCATGTTTTTCTCTGATAGGGTCTCCTGTGGGTACCACAGAGGTCAATGGGCTGGATGTAGTTTGACCACAGGATTGGGTAGACATGGTGGAAAAGCCCTGCAGAGGGTGGTGTTGATGTCCTGCAGCACCCAAATGAGATGCCCATGTTGGTGTTTTGGATGGCCAGCTCATGGTAATTGTCCCTTTGTAGCTGCTTCATCGCCTTGATTTCCATTAGTACCTGGCTCATAACACCTTGGGAGTCCAGATAGGCTCCCAAGAATTGGCAGGTGGTGGCCTGGGTGTGACTGGCCCCAGTGAGCTCACTCAGTGGGACCACAGTTACTCTCTTATGACCCCTACCCCCATAGGCCTGTGCCCTTAGAGCAAGCTGCACCCTTCCACTTGGTCCTGGTTCCTCAGTGACTAGGTTGGTGGTTCCCACCTCAGATTCCAGGACTAGTAGGCAGAAGATGTTAGCGACTGTGGTAGGCACACAGGTTGGAGGGCCAGATCAATCAATCAATCAATATCATCTTTATTCGGATACAGATACATATCCATAAAAGTACAGACAAACAACAACATATACAATGAAAATTCCAGCGACAAAGGGGCAACTAAGATATCTGATTCAAATTGGTCCTCCAGTAATACAATTCACAAGATGATAAAAAGAAAACAAAATTTCATTAGAATATTTATATGCCAACAAATACATATAGCTTAAGGATTAAAAGGAACGAGATAAAATGATATGGTTCAGCAGGGGCCAATAGAGTCACGAATGCGCACCTCTGCTTTCAGAAAAGAATGAACCTGAAAGGTTAGCTCATAGTCTTTCAAAGCAATGACCTTCCCATATGCTGCCTTGTAGTCAATCTCAGGGAAAGCCTTAACATATCAAAAACCTTTTGGTAAGTAGTAACTACAGAAAAATAAAAAGTGCAGCATACATTGTTTGTGTTGGCTATTGCGTGGACATGGCACATGATCGAGGTTGGAAATATACCCCGCCGGGAATGAAAGCATGAATTTCATAGTGTCAGTCCTCATCCGAAAAAGTAGACCCCTTTCCCAACGACCAATGGGTCTTAATAAATAGCTAGAGGGATATTCTTGATAAGCATGTATCTAGCGACTGACGTTTTTTGTTACACTCCTTGTCAAATCTAGCATTCCTATAAGATGCGTAAAGGGCCGTCTGACGGGATTTCTTATTAATGGTGCCAATGTCTGAAGGGTTTAAAAATAAATATTCATGATTCACACTGATTGAACTTTTCTATACAGCGGCCAGCCAAGGTATTTCCATCGCCTTATCACATTTTAAACAATCTGATATTATCTCCCTAGTAAGTTGGGCCGTGGGGTTTCTCCAAACTCTCAGCCAAAATAAGGCTGGGTGAGCCTTGATGTAGTCTTCAATATATGGCAAGTTGAGTTCACAGTGACTGGCATATTTAGAGAAGGAAATGGGTGCCCACAATCAGTCAAAGCAAATACCAGCCCACAATATGGGAAAATGCGAGTGCTTGAAGGGCCAGAGTTTGGCTGTGTTGTTGTAGCTGGGGTGGGAGGTGTTGTGGGCACAGTGAGACCCACTGTTGCCATCTACCCAGGCTGACCAGATGTGCCAGGAAGGTCATCCACATCCACATCTGCAGAAGTGTTGTCATCACTGAGAGCTTGATCCTGGGCCGGAGTGGGAGACTGCTCAGTAGGCAAGCTCTGGCCAGGTGCTCAGTCGTATAGACCTGTTGAGAAATAGAAAACATTGCTATTGGTGGAAATGTGGTATGTACATTGACATTGTTTGTGTCACAGCAAGTACAGACCTAAGAAGAAACAAAATAGGTAGAGATTACTAAGTATGGGCCAAAAATCCATTCCGCTCGCGGAATTTGCAGATTTTTGGCTATTTCTGAGTTGAAGCTCAAATTCAGTAACGCATTATAATCAGCCCAAAAAACTAGTGAGAACGGTCGAGGCTATGCAGGTGTGCTTTCTCCCCAGATCTACCGTCTAGGCGTCTACAATTAGCTGTAATCCTTGATGGAGGTCTTTGCATCCACGAGTTTCTCGAGCGCAATCCCCATGTTCTTCCTGTGACCAGGAAGCTGCTTCCTTCTCATCTGCTGCTCTGATCGGCCTCTGGTCCTTTATAAACAAGAGGCATGTGAACTCGCATAGATGCCCCGCCCGTTTGGCCCTGCACCACACACAGTAGGGTATGCAACATCTTCCCGCCCTTTCCCCCACTGTGATGGACAGCTCACTCGAGGGACCTCGGCGCCTATGGGCGTGGTGGCAAAGACAGACACATGTGGTCACTGGAGACCACTCTTCTGGCCCTTTATGCAGTTGTAGTGTAGCAAAAGCACTATACATTTACCCAACGAGGTAGTACTTACTGATTAGCCAGTAGAAAGTACTCCAGTTGAGTAGAGGTATGGCACAACACGGTGGTATCTTCGTGGAAAAATATGCAGGCAGGATTCATTCTGGCACGATGCTCCTGTCACAAAAATTAAACCTCAACAGGAAGCACTTACAGATATAAATAAAGCAGGTGCCCGAGTTGCAGCTCAAATTCAGTCAGCATTATAATCAGCCCAAACAACTAGTGAATACGGTCTAGGCGGGGCAGGTGTGCTTCCTCCCTATATCTACCGTCTACAATTTGCTGTAATCCTTGATGGAGGTCTTTGCATCCACGAGTTTCTCGAGCGCAATCCCCGTGTTCTTCCTGTGACCAGGAGGCTGCTTTCTCCTCATCTGCTGCTCTGATCGGCCTCTGACCCTTTATAAACAAGAGGCATGTGAACTCGCATAGAACTCCCACCCGTTTGGCCTGCACCACACACACTAGGGTATGCAACATCGCATAGTTCCATTTTCCTACTGAGAGTAGTATGTTGGACTTGGGCTCCAAACAATTGTGGCTCTAATCTTATGATCTCATCCACCATGACTGACAACTGCATCTGGAAAATGTGGATTTTTGGGGCAAAGCATTACTACAAAATAAAGTAAGTGACAATAAAAAAATCATCAAGGGGTATAAGCCGGGTCTGGTGGCTCAGTGGACTAATGCATCCACTGCAGGGGTCTGTGTTCGACCTCATGCTTACAGGTTCAAATCCCAGCAGGTCCACTCAGCCTTTCACCCGTCTGAGGTCGATAAAATGAGTACCATTGAGTTGGGTAACAATAAACATCTGTTATTCAGCGCCAGGACACCTACAGGTAATCGTGCGCTTTACAAATACACCTGTTATGTTATGTTATTAGAGAAAAAACATTAAACACAAAAATGGTGTGGAGATTGCAAAATGGGATGAGGACAAAAAAGGACAGCCTTGTCTAAAAAAACACAAACAGTGGTGGCTGTTTTGTGGGCTGCAGTTGAGAAGCAAAGGATCATGGTAAGAGATGGATGTGTTTTATACTGTGATTTGCAGGCATGTCCACTTGACCAAAGGACATCAGCTGAGTCATTTTTTAAACCATCCTCAAGGAGGCTGACTTAGTATATAGTGCACACTTAAAGGAGTGATGCACCTTGCACTAATCCAGGCAAACCTTATGTGATATAAGTGGTCTTTGATAACCTTAGGCTCTCAAAGTGGTAGCTGTGGAGAGCAGTCTGAGGTCTATCCTTAAGGTGTGTAAAGCAGCTTGTTTTACCACATTTAATCAATAGTGTGGATCAGCTGGAAAAGAACCACAGTGTTTATAAAAAAAATAACACATGAAAATGCTTCACAGGAATCATGTAAGTAACACAATTATACACTGGCCTTCCGGGGGAGACATAACTAAATACTAAAGTAGTGGGATGTGAACTGCAAATAGGAACAGGGCTTGGACCAAAGGATTCAGAGGAGCTTGGAGAACCAACAACCACCCAAGGTAAGTACAGAGGTACCCCAGGGAGGCTATGTGCAGAGTGAAAATACAGGGGCGTTACCAATGGAAGTCTATGGAAAGGCCCCTGGAGAAGTCTCTGAAGATGTCCGGTAGAATCCAATGGTGGTTTCATGAAGAGGAGAACCTTCAAGCAGACGGGACTGAGTCTATGCCACTCGGAGTTTACCTGGAGGCAGAGAAGCACAATGCCCATCCTTGGCAGGGAGCTCAGGAAAGTTAACGAGGACCTTGTCGCTGCAACTGTGGTGACCAGGCGATACAGAGGAAGACCAAGAGCCATACACAAGCTGTTCCATGTCAAATGTCGGTGTCTAGGTGGTCAGTGATCAGTGTCCGGCAGGAGCACCAACAACCCTTGTTAGCCTCAACTGGCGTGGATGGAAAATGACAGGATGCAATTATTGGGATCAACAAGGTCCAAGGGACGCACCAAGTGCAGAAAAGTCAGAGCAGGCTCTGAGCAGGCAGGGGAGCCCAACAAAGCAGGAGAAGACCCTCGAGAGGACCCATAGGCTGAAGGAACAGGAGTCACAAGAATACCTCAGGCCACTCACCAAAGATGGAGGGACACAACAATAAGGATGCAGTAAGGATGCTGCTGATCTTCAAGTGATGAGGTGCTGATAGCTGGAGATTCTTGTAGCCCAAGGCTCTCTATAGTGCAGAGGCAACAAGCCTTGGCAATGGAAAGTCAACGAGCTGCAAAGGGGTTTGGTCCCAGCTGCTCCAATGAGGAACACTGTCCTGCAAATTGCAGGGAAGACAGGTCAGGCCTCTGGAGAGCCACAGAACCACCACCTGTATTGCTGAGCCTCTGGAAGTCTGTAGGAAGACAGGAGCAGCAGACGGTCAGCTTTGATGCGGTGCCTGCAGATGCAGGGTAGTGACTCCTTCACTCCAAGGGAGGTTTCTTCAATACATGGCATCATACCTCCATGATTCCAACATGTGTGATACCAGACATGATCAGGTTCAGTGTAGCCTTTATATAGTTAGACATCTTGTAATGACTGATGTCCACTATATATTTTAAAAAGGCTGACCACGCCTCCAAAACCTGGAGAATCGACTCTGGGGTTTGTAGGGGTGTCCTGCTCCTGCAGGGGCACCCTCACACTTTTAAACATGCACCCTGCCCTCAGGACTGAAGGCCCTTCCATAGGGGTGGCTTATAGGCTTTAAGTGTAGTGACCTCAGATATAAGAAAAAGTATATCTGTTGTGGGAGACGAAAGCACCACCTCACACAGGTTCGAATGGCAGACCTGTAGTCAGAGTTTAGGTGGACTCTCATGGGTTGCACAACAGATGTTGCAGCCCATGGGGGAACCCTGGTCTAACTATGCCCTGGATACCTAAGTACCTTATACTAGGGACTTATAATGGTGCACCAGTAGCCACTTGTGGAAGTACGAAAGTACTTACAGAAACCATTTTGGGAGAGAGAGCACAGATGCTGGGGCCCTGGCTAGCAGGATCCCACCCAGCAAACTACAGTCATAACACACTGACACCAGGCAAAAAGTGGGGTAACCATGAAAGCAGATCCTACTTTCCTAAACATCCAATAGGCATTGGTGTTGTGCTTTGCTGCAAGAATACCACAGCGGTCAACCACTGTTGAGGAACCTCCACAAGGGGACCTCCAACACAACTGTGCTGTCATAATATGCCAGGCGGGAAGCCGCGGACCTGACTCCGATGGAGTATGAATCGTCAACACTACAGGTCACCGCGGTCCAGGAGGGAACCACAGCATCAGTGCGGTTGGCGTTCATGCTGCATGCCTCAAAATACAGTGAGTAGAAGACCTCCAGTGCATTGGTTATCTTAAGGCCGCCTCCACGGTGGCATAGCGGCATAGCGGTCAGACTGCCAAACTCATAATCGGTCCCTAAAACACTTGACACTAAATTATTAAATAAAAGAAATAATGTAAATAATAATTCAAAGATTAAAAAAGTAGATCAACAATTATAAATCAAAAATGAAATACTAAGAACAATTTTATAAAATAAATACATTAAAAGGCCAATTACAAAATAAAACAATGTACATAACTAATCTTAAATTAAATAATTAACAATTCAAATTTATTAGCATAAAAATGTTAATATTTCTAATTTAAGGAACTTCCTACCCAGTCCCCAACAAACCAATAACCCCCTATAAATTACCACCAAAAATAAAAAAAATAAAAAAAACAATTTCGGTAATTAATTATCAATTTCATAATAAATAGAAAATTAAAAAAAATAGCATTAATAAACAGTTATTAGTACCATTAGTACTCACCACTAAAATAGAAATAATTAACCAAAATTCAAAAATCTAATATACATAATAAATAAGTTAAAGTTAAATACGCAAATTACCATTAACAATTGAAATAATAATTACTCAAATAAATACAAAATTCAATACAAACTAAATTAACAATATAATTAAATCAATTAATATGTAAATTACTTTCAACCCTATGCCCCGACAAATCCAACAACCCACTACTAAATTATAAATGACTGACTATAATAAATATTGCAGCTGTAGATCTCCATATAAACGTGGAGGGAGAAAGGTAGCACAGAACTGAGAGAGGAAATGTTAAGTAAGCTTCTGTAGTTTGAAATTGCATCTTCAAGGACACGTCATCTTCTTCCTTGATGTTTCTAACATTTTGTTATTCCACATCATTTTAAGTAAGGTGGGAAATTTCAGCTGCAATATTGAACCCCGTTCCCTGGACATCTCCATTTTGTAACCATTGTTTATCTATAGATTTGGGTAGGTCTAATTGAATACCAAATATGGGGCATAATTACAAGGAAATATCAGAGCGCAGAGCTGCTCCAATTTTGGCAGCGATGTGCTCTGAAATTTCGGTAACACAGGGATGCACTGCATTTACAATAACACAGTGCACCCCTGTCTTTTCCCTAGCGCTGGTGCTTAAATTAACTGCCTAGCGCCAACGCAGGCACCCTTGCACCTTGGTGTAAGGGCGCCTGCATTGCAGGTAATAATTATATATGTGCAGAAAGGTGTCTCTTCTTGCACATAAACAATCAATAATGCTGATTTGTTACTTCTATGTGTGCTGCAGAATGCTTTGGTAGGATGAGTCAGGAAAGGCTGCTAACTGGTCATATACTGTAGTTATCTTCAAATTCATTTGCTCAGAATCTCTAAATTGGGTTGTACTTATATTCTGCTTCTTGAGTGCTGCTTAATACGTTAAGAAAATATAAGTGACAAATGTGCCACTACTGTGTTTCTTTTTTTCTTTCCCCTACTTCTTACATCTCGACCTATCTGACACTCAGCACCTAATGCCAAACACAATAAACGTATTATTTCCCAATCTAGTGAGGATACCTTTAGGCAGAAAGGATGCCCTCTTTACAGAACACTTGCAACCCCCACATCCCCAGATCCAAGCCTTAAGTTCTACTTCTTGTGCATTGAAGGCTCTAGCAGACTGCTGTATCTCCCATTAGACACTAGGATATAAGGTAATTTATCCTTAGGGCTACACCCAGTGCTGCTGCTGTACCTCACTGTACTGTTGGTTCTACTACTACTACTACTATTTCACAGGTAATAATCTCAAATTTCAACTTTATTTAAAACTTGATTTCCCCTGACATGCACGCTTACATGACATCAACAATACAACATATTATTTTCAAGGTACTGCCAAATTTTGAAACATTTCATGTGTAAAATTAATCACAATCAGAAATGCTCAAATGCAAAGTATCTTTAAAATATTGCCAAAAATCTCTTAAAAAATGTAAACACCTTACACCAGACTTGCGTATTTGAAGGGAGCATAATAAAGTGCAGTAATTCATTTGTGTTGAGATATTAACACGTGAAATCATTGATGCTAAATAATGTTCTATTACTTACTGTTAATCTTCATTACTCCTGGTTCCATTGTCCTCGTCCCATTCAGTACAAAGTGGTATAGTAATGGGACGAGGACATAAGGGACCTGGGGATAATGCTCTACTACTTACGTGTAATCTTCATTACTCTGGGTCCCGTTGTCCTCCTCCCATTCATACGCCACTTTGTACTGAATGGGACAAAGACATAAGAGACATGGGGGTAATGTTTTCTGTCATCATTTAATGCCAGACCAATATGTAACACAGGACAGATATTGGATTCCTATCTGACAGCGCTTACAAATAGAGGAATTTGAATAATCACCCTCCCATCTTCCTGTCAGAGCTCGTTGGGGCGCCTATCCGAGTCTAAGACACATTTCAAAACGTTTTATGTTATGGTTAATACAAAACGCATGGTAAAAGTTAAGCAAATTATATATTTCGCAAAAATGATTTATTTTTAAGTTCCCACCATGTTCCACATCCAATTGAAAACTCCATTGAGTAATCTCTGTTTTTAAAATAAATGTTGTTGCCCTAGAGACCAAGCTTTAAGCTGCAACGGAAACTATGAAGGGCAGTTTCTAAATTCCTAGGGAAAGTCATTTTTTTTGCTGTTGATAAATTAAATCCTCACATATTGGTACCCTAAAAGATATTTCCGGCCATGACAAAGGTTGTATCCCCAACGAATGCTCATAAGCACTAGATAAGCCAAGCTCCCATCTAAGAAGTTTAACAAGGTTTGTCTTACTGAGGGAATTAATTGTTCAAAGTATCTTCCCTGTCAGGACGATTTTGAAATTGGTATGGCAAGAAATTATATTTTGTAAACATGCAAAAGATGATTAGAATGTCCCTTCCCTAGGGAACTATAGAGCTAGAGGAGAGAAGTTGCATGGACCAAGGCTTTATCCCCCCCCCCATAATTCAGAAATTTACTAGAGAGAGTTCTTTCTAGTTTTTCTTGTCCTAGATGCCAAGAGTAAAATTACTCCTTTTTCCCACTAACAGCTAAAATCTTGGTTTTGGAAATATTTATCTTAAAAAAATGCTTTTTCGAGCTAAATTATTCAGGTCTGTCAGATTTCTTTGAAGGCCAACTGGAGTTAAGTCAAACAATACCATGGCATACATCAAAATATGTATCACCTTTGAGCCGATTTTTGGTGAAATGTTTTTTCAGGGACAACACATATTGTGCTAAATCCGTCAAATACAAGAAGAATAAAATTGGTTGCTTACACATAACCCTGTTTTAAACCGTTTTTTGTAACTGCCTATCAAGACCTTTCACTCTGTTGAAGCATAAAGTACAGCAATTATATTCAATACATTTATTGGAATCCCCACTTAAAACATATTTTGACATAATATTTGCCGGTCCACTCAATCAAAGGCAGTTGAGGAATCATTGAATGCTGAATATATGGACTGGTTATTTCCTCCCACTTACATATCAACAATAGTTTCAACCAATGCAATGTTATCTGTGACTGATCGATGAAGTCTAAAGCCTTATTGTTCCAGTTGAATGATATTACCCTTGTAATTTTATTCCTCGAGATGTTTTAAAATGATCCACGCAAACATTTTCCACATTGCACCCAAAAGGGCAATTTGCCTATAATTTCCAAGCAATCTCCAAGCTGCTGCTTTTCTAGCCATGCAATATGGCTCTAGGATTTGTTAGGCAGGTCCGAACTTAACCCCAAAGCACTCCTCATGTGCCACCTTCATTTTTAGACCTTCTAACTGACAGCAAATCTCCTCTAAGCAGCAATGGCCCTGTACTTAAACATCCCTTCTCCTCTGACGTCAGAGCAACTGACCTGGCAGTTTGCAATCCCACTCTTACTGCTCTCCTCTGGCGATCTTGGAAAGGTCAACCCGTTGCAGCACCAGACATGGAGCATTGCTCTAGTCGACTGCCATACTGCACACTTCCCGGCTGCAGTGAAGTCACCGCCTGAAAGAAGCCTATCAAAACCACAGGTGAGATGGTATAAAGCACAGAGAGTGAGGAGAAATTATATTTAAAAAGCAACCTGAATGTTAATATTTAAAATGTCAAGAAAAGTCGAGTGTGCAGCAAGCTGCCCATTGGAAATAGACGTTGTCATTCTGCTTAAAAGAATCAAACGTGAATCCTACATTCTGGGGGAAGTGGCTCACGGCCATGCTCATGCCTCAGCCTTTATGTTGCCCTTGGCTACTTTTCAAGATTTTGTGTTCATGCAAAGAAATACAAACACAAAGAAACATGTTCTGCTTCTATGTTATGTTTTCTCCTTTTTTCTCTTATAATTCCACCTCATTCACTTGTTTACATCCAGTCATAACAGGTGTACATGTAAGAACGGTGGGGTTGGGGGGGGTAGAGTCGACAGATGATGACGAGGTAAAATAAGATTTAAAGAAAGAAAACCACTTACCTTGTGCTTGTCAAGCCATTTTCTTTTTTTCCATTTTATTTTACCTCTTCGTAGTTTGGCGATCCCCCCCCCACTCCGCCCAACCACTCTTACCTACACTGGCCGCAGTTTACATCTCCTTCTCTTTTGCTTTTTCGGTCTTAATCTCTTGCACTATTTAATTCTATTTCCTTCTCCCTACATGCTTTCAGTTATTATTCTACTACTTTGTTTCATTTTCTGTTGCTGTGACCCTTTTCTCGCCTGATCCTTATTTAGCTTTTTACTCTCGCAGCTATTTTTACAAATCTAGATTTTCTCTTTATTACCTCCGTTCCTGTCCCAATCCTTTCCATAGGCCCATCTTTTCCTCCTCTCTTTCACCTTTCCTGGCTTTCACAACACTTGTATCCATCCCCATCAGACAGCCTTTCAATGGTGAAAAATGAAATACACAGTATTTCACTATCAGGACATGTAATACACACCATGTCTTACCTTTCACGTACGCTGCACGCTGGCCACAGGGCCACCTTCGGCCTACCTGAGGGGTGCCTTACATGTAAGAAAAGGGAAGGTTGGGCCTGACAAGTGCGCAGACACTGCAGTGGCAGGTCTGTGACACTTTTACAGGGCTGCGCATGTGGGTGGCACAACCAGTGCTGATAGGCCACTAGTAGCATTACAGGCCCTGGCACACTCAGTCTACTTTAGTAGGGACTTACCAGTAAATCAAATATGCCAATCATGGATAACCAATCACAATCACAATTTACACAGGGATCACTTGCACTTTGGCACTGATCAGCAGTAAAGTGTCCAGAAACCTATAGTTAACAAAAAATAGGAGGCAAAAGGCAAAACGTTATGGTGTAAACCTGCAAAAAGGGCTAGGTCTAACAATAAGAAATTACTAAAATAACTTTAATGTTAAATATTATTTTAAAATAATTTCATATATAGGTATTTTAAATGTAGAACAAAAGACAAAAATGATACAGGACTATTTCCTTAATTTTGAAATGAATCCTTAATTGAATTAAATATATTACATTGAATTAAAATATCTTCTGAAGTTTAATTTGAAAAAATCACACATAAAGTAAAATAAATTATACGCCTTAATAAAAGTAATGTATACAATTATTTAGTAGTTTAAATACATTGTAATAAACATTGATGTTTGCACTACATTATAAATTCAACAACGGTTATTTAGACTTAAATAATAAATGTTTTATTTCTATATTATTTAACATTATATCATACTCTGTATATAGCAAACCATTTTAGACAATTAATTTTATCATTATTTCCTATGGGGTTTCATTTTAAGTTCCTATAACCATATTTTTCTACTGGAGGGTTGCAGTATGAGTTGATGACCAATACTAATTCTTTTTGGCAGTCTACACTTTTAAGTAACTTTACACCTGGATTGTGTGAATGCTCAAAGTAGTAAGGTTTCTCAAAAGTGTAAAAGTAACTTACATGTGTAAATTGCTCACAGGTATAGTTGAAATTTGTGAATAGCCCAGAACCTTGGGACCTACTTCCAACCTTTCTAATGTTCAGGAGAGACACCCCTATGCAACCTTGTCGAACTCCTTCTTGCCGTCTAAGAAAAGGGCAGGACAATGGTGTTCTTTTATGGAATCTTTGGCAAACTAGAGCCGATGAGACATTTGTAGTAATGAAGTTCATGCAGGAAGGATGTATTTCAAGATTTTTTATTATAGTAGGTTGCAGGTTATGTAGAGCAGCCCCACCAGGAGCAGCCAGCTTGCTGCTCAGCCCATTCTCAACTGTCACTTTACCTCACAGGCTCCCAACATTCGACGCGCATCATCACTCCAACATTCCATGCAGCACACAGCCAAACTCACAGGCTGAGCAGGAGGTGTAAATGGCATAACATTAACAAAGGCAGGATACCACATATCCCCTTTCCTTACACAACAGAAGCATACGTCTAGTACCATAAATATGATATAACAAATAGATCCCAAATAAGGAATAAATAGAAGGAACACTAATACAACAGAATAAATGTGATAGAAAAGAACAAAGAGGAAAGAGCAAAGAGATAGGTGGAAGAATACGAAGCAATAGGTAAATATATGCAAATAGAAATAACCCATCCCTTCCAACAAGGAATAACAGAAGATAAGAAAACAGTAACAATGCGTAACAAACAACAAGAAAGCAGGTAGACATAGACACACCAATGACTACCCCCAAAACACTCCTACTGGCCAGACAGGCATGAAATGAGGGACGGACAAGGCATAACACGAACTAAACACCAGCCTTACACCCAGACACACAGAAAGGAGAAGGACGGATCTCCTCCTACACAAGCAAGAAATAGAATGAAACTAAATGGAGGGAAAGGCTGAGGACAAAGCAAAGAACAACATGGAAGATAATCCAGGTTCCGAGGAGAACTGAACAGGCGAGAAAACAGTGAAGGAGAGAATAAAATACAATGAGTATCATTCATCCGCCCCCATTTTCAAAATGTCAATAAAATAGGATATAAGCATAACTTTGCAATTTCAAATTGACAATGTAACATTAAATAAGAATAACATTGCCCATGAGACACACCCTGAGAAAGGGTAACAATGTACGAGCAGATGGGACGTAAACTCATGACCGACCCCTACCACAAGGCAAAAGGGTGAGGAACTACTGTGAATGGGACAAAGACCCCTGTGTAGAGGTCACATATTAAGCAATGTCGTAATGGGACTAAAACCCACAAGACACACCCTGTGTGAGGGTAACAGTGTAAGGAAATGGGACTGAAATCCATGAACTACCTCATGACGTAAGGGAGGGTAGCTACTGTAATGGGACAGTTTAAAAGTTTACTTTATTACTTACAGCTGAGTCAGACTACATGTGTTCTAAATCATTGTTAGACCCGGCTTTTCCAACGGGGTTATCTCCAGACTGTTTGCTTTTCAGCCTTCTGTTTCTGACCTATTTTTGTTGGTTTTATGACTCCGGGCACATTACCACTACTGATCAGTGCAAAAGTGCATGTGCTCTCCCTGTACATTGTTATGAGGAATTGGTGTTCCCATGATTGGTTATTTGATTTACTAGTAAGTCCCTAGTACAGGGTGTTGTGTGTGCCCAGAACCTTGTAAATCAAATGCTGCTAGTGGGCCTGCAGCACTGATTGTGCCACCCACATGAACAACCTGTAACTGTAACTCAGTCCTGCCACTGCAATGTCTGTACTCAGTTTCTACTGCCATGTCAACCTGGCAGGTGCACCCACTTGCCAGGCCCTAACCTTCCCTTTTCTGACATGCAAGTCACCCCTAAGGTAGGCCCAAGGTACCCCTGTGGGCAGGGTGCCGTGTAACTGAAAGGTGGGACATGTCCTGATGTGTGTGACGTCCTGATGGTGAAATACTGCCAAGTTCGTTTTTCACAATTGAAAGGCTGTCTGTCCCATAGGATAGAATGGAGAGTATACTCATGGCAACTTATAAGTGTAACTGCCCATGGAAACAAGATAGGAAAGTGGAGTTTAGTATGCCTGAGCTCAGAATATAAAGATGCATCTTTTAGTAGGGATGATTTTTACATTCTGTGTTTGAAAATATCACTTTTAGAACGTAGTTATTTTCTTGCTTCTCCATCCTGTGTGCCTCTGCTGGTTTGAGCATTGACTGTCTGACTTTGGCGTGACAAGGGCTGGGGATGTGAATTCACTGTAGACAGCCACTGGGGGGGGGTGAGGTGTGTCCTGTCTTTCCTGGATGCGTTAGGGCTGGGCTGAATAGACCTGGGCTGCATTTGGAGTAGGAGGAGGAGATATCCTTTAACCTGAATAGGCCTGGTCTGCCTTACACAATGTTGTCTCCACCTCCTGCCGGTAAGCTGCACCAGAGAGGACAGAACTGGTTTGGACTAAGCACAGCGCCTCTCTGACACACCAGAAAACAAAGAGAAATGGACTTTTAAAGTTGGGGCCCAGACCCCTGAACTTTAGATTACCTCTGAAATTCAAGTGGAACCTTTGCCAAGGAGAAGAGTGGAGAAACTGAACGAGAAGTATGTATTGCCCATTTGCTGTGTGCTGTCTGGGGCTGGCCTGCAGTGGCTGTTTATGCCAAGGAAAGGACAAGGACTTTGCTGTGTGCTGTGTCCTCTGCTTGAGGAAGATCTCCATGGGCTTGAAGTAGAGCTTGCCTCCTGTTTTGAAGTCTTAGGGATACTCAGACTTCACCACCAGCTCTCCTGAACTTCCTTGCTGGGAATTCTGACCTGCCAATAGGTGCATGTTGCTGAATTGGGCCTCGGAAGGTTGTTCCTGCTGTTGGAGCTGGAAAAGAAACACAACTTCAAGAAACGCGTTGCATCCAAACACGTTCTTGAAACATTGCCCAAAGAACCAACATAGTGCCTGCCCACGGCTCGAGAAATTGCCGCACACCACATCGAGTACACCAATCTACGAAGGCGGGATCACCGCACTGATTCTGACGCAGGGCCTGCTGTGCGGCTGCAAGAACCAATGCATCTTGTGACCCCGACTGAAGAAACCAACGTAGTGCCGATGCCGCATTGCGAACCGACACATACCCGATTAGCACCCACCGCACTGGGGCGCCAAGTCTACAAGAAATCTATGGCCGCAATAAGAAACCGAAGCATCACCTCTCCGCACAGTAAGAAACCGACGCATTACCTCCTCTTCAGTAAGGAACTGACGCATCACCCCCCCCCCCCTTGGAGCAGTAAGCAACCAACGCATCACCTCCCCTGGAGTAAGGAACCAATGCATCACCTTCCCTGCTGCTGTTTTTCTTTGTGACTGTGACAAATCCAAGGTACTTGGTGTTAAAAGTCTTCCAACTGCAGTTTGCTACGGACAGAGCTGTTTCTACCTTTTAAAAGTCATATTTTGATCACTGTATTGTTGATATTTGTCATGTTGGCCTTGTTTGGTTTATATAAAGATTTCTGAACTGGTTTGGTGTCCTTTTCTAGTGTTTTCACTGTATTACTGTATGTGTGCACAAATGCTTTACACACTTTTTCTGAGATACATCTGTCTACTCGTGCCAAGCTACAAAGGGGGGTGAGCAGGGATTATTATAGAAAGGTATTCCCCTTACCCTGACTAGGTAAAAGGGTCCCCACTTGGACAAAGGTGCAAACCATTGCCAATTAGAGACCCCCATTTCTAACAATCATCATAACAGAAATATTGGGCAAAATAAAAGCCAAGGCTAAGCCATGGTCTGCAAGGACTTTATCCTGCTCATGCATACATGCAGTCATCTCTGACAGCCATATAAAAAATTGGAGAAATTCCCTGGAGATTCCGCTTAAGCTTTATTTACAAGACACAAAGGGAAATATGGCATTGCTGCCACATCCGGAAAAACAATAACAATCTCCCAAAACTTAACCTTATAATGACAGCTTTATCAGTAACATTGAGGATAACTGCAATGACGATATTGATGCTATTAAAATAACCAAAAATTGCAGAAAGGGGTAGCTCGCAGCCTGGGTGTAACACAATCACATGGACCCCCTGAAGTGCAGGGAGGCCTCCAATTATTATGGGGACAGCATTCAGACCAAGGATGCAGCGGCAAGAATGCTGACTGAAATCCCTAAGTATGTCTCTGTCAGGAGCAAATTGAAAAAACTGCATTGGCTCCCAGTAAGGCTAAGAACTCGCTTCAAGGCTCTCTGCATTTTCTTTAATTCAGTTAACGGAATAGGTCCAGAGTTTCTCAGACATAAGCTTCAATGGTATGTTCCAGGTAGGAACTTAAGATCAACAGGTGCTAAGCCAGTGCAAGTGGCCTCCTTTAAAAAATCTAATTGGGGAGGCAGAGGCTTTGTTGTCTGTGCTTCTAGAGCCTGGAACGAGCAGCCTTTCATGCTTAGAAATGCTCTGGACTTTCTGTCCTTTCGTAAGGGTCTGAAAACTTTGCTCTTTTCCCAATAATGCAAATCCTGCTTCCCAGGCAATCAGCATTTAGCGCCAGGACACCCCAGGGTAACCGTGCGCTCTACAAGAATAAATAACATAACATAACAGGACAAAGACTATCTGGTATATATTGCATATTCAAGGGCTTCACAGCATAGTGTGCATGGGGGCTCATTTTTTGTATGGCCCCTCTGGAGAGCAGTCTAAAACAATGGTGTTTGAAAAAGCTCTCGCCTTTTAAATGGTCATTGAAAGAATGATTGTAAAAAAACAATCAAAATTCTGAATACTGATGGCCAAGACATGTGGTAAATCAAACATTTTGTTTCCTTTGCTGAGTTTTCTGCAACTGAAAATACCCTCCTTTTATCTACTTTGCCCTTGTCTGTATCATCAAAGTTCAAAATCTTACAAATTTCTAAGGGCACAATAATAGGTCTGGGTCTCGGACCACCTGCTGGCTTTGGTACCACAGACAGTCAGCCCTGCCAGTCTCCAAGGCTTTCCCAATTAACAACGAAAGTATTTTTCAAAACACCAATGAACATATTCATAAGTTTCACTGTGCTCTTCGGTTTTTCGAAATTTAAGAGCACGAATATAGTTTTCCTACTATAAATCTCCCTCTGAAGCCATCTTTGCTAGGGATTTTACCTGTCTGAGATTGCCTGGTCTTCTTCTAAACACCTTGGGACCAATTGTAAAACTATTTTATGGGGCCAGATGTATGACTGTTTTTGCAGTCGCAAACAGGAAATCAGCCTGTTTACGACTGCAAAATCGGTCTGCCCTATGTACTAATCCTATTTTATGAGTCGTAACCTATTACCGACTTGCAAAATAAGGTTTGGGACTCAGTATTAGGAAGCGTCATGCCAAGGGCGTCCCTTCCTAATAGCGACTCACAATGGTATGTACCATTGTTTTGCGGCACAAGTGCAGTCACAAAACACTCACAGTTTAACACCGATTCCACTTTGACTGGCAGCGAAAATATTATTTTAAGAGCAGGCGGACCACTGCCTGCTCTTAAAAAATGAAACGGGAAAGTTTCATTTTTCTTTTCTCAATACATCCCGTTTTCCTTTAAAGAAAACGAGCTGCATTTGAAATAAAAACTGCTTTATTGAAAAAGCAAACACAGACATGGGGGTCTGCTGTCCACAGCAGGCCACCATCCCTGTGTTTGTTGGCTATTCCCAATGGGGTGCAAATTGTGACCTGCCTTATGAATATTAATGAGGCAGGTAATTCGTGACCCCATTAGGAATCACAAATAGTGTCTGAAGGGTCATACATCTGGCCCTTAATGCGGTATTACTATGAAGGATGCCTTTTTAAGTTATCTGCATTAATATGGGGTTCACACAAAGCTATAAATAGCGCGGCGCTACGTATAGAAAAGACAATTTTTCTGATTATCACTCCCTCAACATTTCTGAAAATACTAGAAGCCCCTTTAAAGGTTTTCCTCTTCTTTCTCATTTTGTTTTCTTTGCAAAATATTTATTTCACAGGCGTCTGTTCTACTTGCGAAGATTCTCCCGAAGGTGATTATTGATCGGAACAGGATTCTTTTTCCAATTACTCATTGCGATAACCTTGCCAGGTGAGGTTGCCAAGACATCCAGTGGAACTGAGCAATTATCTGGTAAAGAAAAGGACTTTAACTCAATCGGAGCTCGCAGAGGTTTCTCGCACGGCCAGTGACTGCTGCTTCAATTTAAATCCGCAGAATGGCTTGCAAGGTAAAATGGGCAGTCAAAAAATCTACGTCTCCAGGCACCATGGAACATTGCTTCAGTACCGGACTAGATAAAAGTGCATTAAACGTATTCTCATACCTTGTACTTCTCATATCATTGTGTGAGATAAACAAAACATTAAGGTTACCCAAACGAATCTTTCCAGACACAATGTTAGAAAAATTGTCGAGGCACACAGAGGCAATTGCTCATCTACACCGGATCAAATGAAGCCTCAAGAGGTGATGAAGGTCTGTATGATAGTATATCTGCTACTTTGTACTGATCAAATTACACACACTGTCTGACAGGAGCCACCGGATTGGGGGGCATATTTACAAAAAAATATTGGAGCGTGGTCTTACGCCAAATTTGGCAATGCTGCACTCGGACATTTTTTAAACGGAGGGATGTGCCATATTCACAGGAATATGATGCATACCTGTGTTTACCCTAGTGCTACCGCAGGCACCCTGCTGTGATAGGGTGCCTGTGCTGCAGGGGCAATTGTTTATGTGCAAGAAGACACCCCTTTGCACATAAACCATCAATAATGGGGATTTGCTATTTCTATGGGCAATGCAGAATGCACAACACATAGAACAAGCATTTGCAATGCAATAGGTCTCGCATTAGGAAAGTTTGAGCTATTGGTCTTGTAAATGACAATTTTTTTATTTATGTGTTTGTTTTGAAAATAGCTAAATTAATAGATTTGTCTTTTACAATGCCAATAGTTATTTCTTTCGCAAATGTGACACCTATAGCATTTGTAATGCAACATGTTTTGTATTTACGTGACTTAGATGTATTGATATTACAAATAACAATGGCTTTTAATTTTTTTAATAATTAATACTTAAATAAAAGTGATTGTAATTTATAATGGCAATAGCTTAAACATTTGTAAATAACTTTTGTGAAGAATATGTTCAGTGTATTTTATTGCGATGAAAATCCAAGATCAGAAGTGAAATATTAACATCTTTTTGTGACATTTGTAATAAAGCTTGAAACATTGAGCGAACATATTTGAACCAGTTGTAGTTGAATGGTTGCACAGATTGATGCTGTGATGGCGCGGAGTGATGCTGTGGCGTTCAGTGATGCTGTGGCGTTCAGTGATGCTCTGGTAGCGCATAGTGATGTTGTGGTGCCCCTGAGTGATGCTGTGGACGCCCTGAGTGATGCTGTGGAGGCCCTGAGTTATGCTGTGGAGGCCCTGAGTGATGCTGTGGAGGCCCTGAGTGATGTTGTGGAGGCCCTGAGGGATGCTGTGGAGGCCCTGAGTGATGCTGTGGAGGCCCTGAGTGATGCTGTGGAGGCCCTGAGTGATGGAGGGTGGAGTTGTAGTTGGAGGGTGGAGTTGTAGTTGGGGTTGGAGTTGGGGTTGGAGAGTGGGGTTGGATTTGGAGGGTAGAGTTGGAGGGTGGAGTTGGAGGGTGGAGTTGGAGGGTGGAGTGGAGGGTGGAGTGGAGGGTGGAGTTGGAGGGTGGAGTTGGAGGGTGGAGTTGGAGGGTGGAGTTGGAGGGTGGAGTTGGGGTTGGGAGGGTGGAGTTGGGGTTGGAGGGTGGAGTTGGGGTTGGAGTTGGGTTTGGAGGGTGGAGTTGGGGTTGGAGGGTGGAGTTGGGGGGTGGAGTTGGGGTTGGAGGGTGGAGTTGGTGTTGGAGGGTGGAGTTGGAGGGTGGAGTTGGAGTGGGAGTGTGGAGTTGGAGGGGGGAGTTGGAGGGTGGAGTTGGAGGTGGAGTTGGAGTGGGAGTGTGGAGTTGGAGTGGGAGTGTGGAGATGGAGTTGGAGGGTGGAGTTGGAGGGTGGAGTTGGAGGGTGGAGTTGGAGGGTGGAGTTGGAGGGTGGAGGGTGGAGTTGGAGTTGGAGGGTGGAGTTGGAGGGTGGAGTTGGAGTTGGAGGGTGGAGTTGGAGTTGGAGGGTGGAGTTGGAGGGTGGAGGGTGGAGTTGGAGGGTGGAGTTGGAGGGTGGAGTTGGAGGGTGGAGTTGGAGTTGGAGGGTGGAGTTGGAGTTGGAGGGTGGAGTTGGAGTTGGAAGGTGGAGTTGGAGGGTGGAGTTGGAGGGTGGAGTTGGAGGGTGGAGGGTGGAGTTGGAGGGTGGAGTTGGAGGGTGGAGTTGGAGTTGGAGGGTGGAGTTGGAGGGTGGAGTTGGAGGGTGGAGGGTGGAGTTGGAGGGTGGAGTTGGAGGGTGGAGTTGGAGGGTGGAATTGGAGGGTGGAGTTGGAGGTTGGAGGGTGGAGTTGGAGGGTGAGGGTGGAGTTGGAGGGTGAGGGTGGAGTTGGAGGGTGGAGTTGGAGGGTGGAGTTGGAGTTGGAGGGTGGAGTTGGAGGGTGGAGTTGGAGTTGGAGGGTGGAGTTGGAGGGTGGAGTTGGAGTTGGAGGGTGGAGTTGGAGTTGGAGGGTGGAGTTGGAGGGTGGAGTTGGAGTTGGAGGGTGGAGTTGGAGTTGGAAGGTGGAGTTGGAGGGTGGAGTTGGAGGGTGGAGTTGGAGGGTGGAGTTGGAGGGTGGAGTTGGAGTTGGAGGGTGGAGGTGGAGTTGGAAGGTGGAGTTGGAGGGTGGAGTTGGAGTTGGAGGGTGGAGTTGGAGGGTGGAGGGTGGAGTTGGAGGGTGGAGGGTGGAGGGTGGAGTTGGAGTTGGAGGGTGGAGTTGGAAGGTGGAGGGTGGAGTTGGAAGGCGGAGGGTGGAGTTGGAGGGTGGAGTTGGAGGGTGGAGGGTGGAGTTGGAGGGTGGAGTGTGGAGTTGGAGGGTGGAGGGTGGAGTTGGAGTTGGAGGGTGGAGTTGGAGGGTGGAGGGTGGAGTTTGAGTTGGAGGGTGGAGTTGGAGGGTGGAGTTGGAGGGTGGAGTTGGAGGGTGGAGTTGGAGTTGGAGGGTGGAGGGTGGAGTTGGAGGGTGGAGGGTGGAGGGTGGAGTTGGAGTTGGAGGGTGGAGTTGGAAGGTGGAGGGTGGAGTTGGAAGGCGGAGGGTGGAGTTGGAGGGTGGAGTTGGAGGGTGGAGGGTGGAGTTGGAGGGTGGAGTGTGGAGTTGGAGGGTGGAGGGTGGAGTTGGAGGGTGGAGTTGGAGTTGGAGGGTGGAGTTGGAGTTGGAGGGTGGAGTTGGAGGGTGGAGTTGGAGGGTGGAGTTGGAAGTTGGAGGGTGGAGTTGGAGGTTGGAGGGTGGAATTTGAGGGTGGAGTTGGAGTTGGAGGGTGAGGGTGGAGTTGGAGGGTGAGGGTGGAGTTGGAGGGTGGAGTTGGAGTTGGAGGGTGGAGTTGGAGTTGGAGGGTGGAGTTGGAGGGTGGAGTTGGAGTTGGAGGGTGGAGTTGAAGTTGGAAGGTGGAGTTGGAGGGTGGAGTTGGAGGGTGGAGTTGGAGTTGGAGGGTGGAGGTGGAGTTGGAAGGTGGAGTTGGAGGGTGGAGTTGGAGGGTAGAGTTGGAGGGTGGAGGGTGGAGTTGGAGGGTGGAGTTGGAGGGTGGAGTTGGAGTTGGAGGGTGGAGTTGGAGGGTGGAGTTGGAGGGTGGAGTTGGAGGGTGGAGTTGGAGTTGGAGGGTGGAGTTGGAGTTGGAGGGTGGAGTTGGAGTTGGAAGGTGGAGTTGGAGGGTGGAGTTGGAGGGTGGAGTTGGAGGGTGGAGGGTGGAGTTGGAGGGTGGAGTTGGAGGGTGGAGTTGGAGGGTGGAGTTGGAGTTGGAGGGTGGAGTTGGAGGGTGGAGTTGGAGGGTGGAGGGTGGAGTTGGAGGGTGGAGTTGGAGGGTGGAGTTGGAGGGTGGAATTGGAGGGTGGAGTTGGAGGTTGGAGGGTGGAGTTGGAGGGTGAGGGTGGAGTTGGAGGGTGAGGGTGGAGTTGGAGGGTGGAGTTGGAGGGTGGAGTTGGAGTTGGAGGGTGGAGTTGGAGGGTGGAGTTGGAGTTGGAGGGTGGAGTTGGAGGGTGGAGTTGGAGTTGGAGGGTGGAGTTGGAGTTGGAGGGTGGAGTTGGAGGGTGGAGTTGGAGTTGGAGGGTGGAGTTGGAGTTGGAAGGTGGAGTTGGAGGGTGGAGTTGGAGGGTGGAGTTGGAGGGTGGAGTTGGAGGGTGGAGTTGGAGTTGGAGGGTGGAGGTGGAGTTGGAAGGTGGAGTTGGAGGGTGGAGTTGGAGGGTGGAGTTGGAGGGTGGAGTTGAAAGGTGGAGGGTGGAGGGTGGAGTTGGAGTTGGAGGGTGGAGTTGGAAGGTGGAGGGTGGAGTTGGAAGGCAGAGGGTGGAGTTGGAGGGTGGAGTTGGAGGGTGGAGGATGGAGTTGGAGGGTGGAGTGTGGAGTTGGAGGGTGGAGGGTGGAGTTGGAGGGTGGAGTTGGAGTTGGAGGGTGGAGTTGGAGGGTGGAGGGTGGAGTTTGAGTTGGAGGGTGGAGTTGGAGGGTGGAGTTGGAGGGTGGAGTTGGAGGGTGGAGTTGGAGTTGGAGGGTGGAGGGTGGAGTTGGAGGGTGGAGGGTGGAGTTGGAGTTGGAGGGTGGAGTTGGAAGGTGGAGGGTGGAGTTGGAAGGCGGAGGGTGGAGTTGGAGGGTGGAGTTGGAGGGTGGAGGGTGGAGTTGGAGGGTGGAGTGTGGAGTTGGAGGGTGGAGGGTGGAGTTGGAGGGTGGAGTTGGAGTTGGAGGGTGGAGTTGGAGTTGGAGGGTGGAGTTGGAGGGTGGAGTTGGAGGGTGGAGTTGGAAGTTGGAGGGTGGAGTTGGAGGTTGGAGGGTGGAATTTGAGGGTGGAGTTGGAGTTGGAGGGTGAGGGTGGAGTTGGAGGGTGAGGGTGGAGTTGGAGGGTGGAGTTGGAGTTGGAGGGTGGAGTTGGAGTTGGAGGGTGGAGTTGGAGGGTGGAGTTGGAGTTGGAGGGTGGAGTTGAAGTTGGAAGGTGGAGTTGGAGGGTGGAGTTGGAGGGTGGAGTTGGAGTTGGAGGGTGGAGGTGGAGTTGGAAGGTGGAGTTGGAGGGTGGAGTTGGAGGGTAGAGTTGGAGGGTGGAGGGTGGAGTTGGAGGGTGGAGTTGGAGGGTGGAGTTGGAGTTGGAGGGTGGAGTTGGAGGGTGGAGGGTGGAGTTGGAGGGTGGAGTGTGGAGTTGGAGGGTGGAGGGTGGAGTTGGAGGGTGGAGTTGGAGTTGGAGGGTGGAGTTGGAGTTGGAGGGTGGAGTTGGAGGGTGGAGTTGGAGGGTGGAGTTGGAGGGTGGAGTTGGAGGTTGGAGGGTGGAGTTGGAGGTTGGAGGGTGGAGTTGGAGGGTGGAGTTGGAGTTGGAGGGCGAGGGTGGAGTTGGAGGGTGAGGGTGGAGTTGGAGGGTGGAGTTGGAGTTGGAGTTGGAGGGTGGAGTTGGAGTTGGAGGGTGGAGTTGGAGTTGGAGGGTGGAGTTGAAGTTGGAAGGTGGAGTTGGAGGGTGGAGTTGGAGGGTGGAGTTGGAGTTGGAGGGTGAAGGTGGAGTTGGAAGGTGGAGTTGGAGGGTGGAGTTGGAGGGTAGAGTTGGAGGGTGGAGTTGGAGGGTGGAGTTGGAGGGTGGAGTTGGAGTTGGAGGGTGGAGTTGGAGGGTGGAGGGTGGAGTTTGAGTTGGAGGGTGGAGTTGGAGTTGGAGGGTGGAGTTGGAAGGTGGAGGGTGGAGTTGGAGTTGGAGGGTGGAGGGTGGAGTTGGAGGGTGGAGGGTGGAGTTGGAGGGTGGAGTTGGAGTTGGAGGGTGGAGTTGGAAGGTGGAGGGTGGAGTTGGAAGGTGGAGGGTGGAGTTGGAGGGTGGAGTTGGAGGGTGGAGGGTGGAATTGGAGGGTGGAGTTGGAGGGTGGAGTTGGAGTTTGAGGGTGGAGTTTGAGGGTGGAGTTGGAGTTTGAGGGTGGAGTTGGAGTTTGAGGGTGGAGGGTGGAGTTGAAGGGTGGAGGGTGGAGTTGGAGGGTGGAGTTGGAGGGTGGAGTTGGAGGGTGGAGTTGGAGGGTGGAGTTGGAGGGTGGAGTTGGAGTTGGAGGGTGGAGTTGGAGTTGGAGGGTGGAGGTGGAGTTGGAGGGTGGAGTTGGAGGGTAGAGTTGGGACTCGAAGGGTCCTCGGGGAGGGGAGGGAAGAGAGATGTTGCCTAAAAGAAAAAGAAAACGGACAAAATGACCCTGATACTTTAGGTCCACTCCAATTAAGAACGTTGCTTATTTGCTATAAATCTGTCCTTTTCGCATCCAAATATGTAATTGCAATGCATTTCTATGTAAAGTATTTCCTACGAGGCCAACGATCCAGGCAGCATATTTGTATTTCAAAATATATAGGAGTTTGTCTTTTCAATGAAAACATGCACACACTTTATCCACCATGAAGCTCGTCGCAAAAAGCACTCCTACTAAGGTTGTATTTTCAGAATACCAAAATCTTATGTGGAACATAGTTTCCAGACTCAACTGCATTCCTTCCCACTGGCATTGTTTGCCGCGTTTTACAGGCTGTGTAACAGAACCCATTAATGGAGGAGGGTTGTGCGTACTTTGGCCTCAAGCAGCCATTTGTGAATAAGTTAAACACATCGCATGGTCGCAGCCCCGTGTCCTGATCAAGGACTGAGGGGAGGTGAAAACACACATTAGGTTCTACAGTTAGAAGACTTTGCACACAAGCAAGTTCATTCTGTTGCATAACATTTCCAGCACGCCGTCTGTGAAAAACAAGCAGTCAAGTTCGCCTACCTCAAACTTCACAAATGAGCAGTTAACACAAAAAAGAGACAGGACGCTTTATTACAGTTTTATAAACATCAACTTTATTGACTGTTAACACCTCTCTTGGATCCGAAAAACCCAAACAGGAAATCACGATGATCATCACAAAATATGTAATTGCGCAGACAAAGCTTGAGAATACTTTCATCGTTAAAAGCCCATAGCCAACAGCAAGATCTCAAATACTCTGTACCCAACAATACCTAGGGTACACTGCTAGATTGATTTAGTATGGCACTGGAAGGGGAGGTGTGTGTACGGTAAAAAGCCTACCTGTTGTGCTGTTCGGTAACTTTGCCCTAGGGCTCCGAGAATATTTGCTGAAAGAACAAGCGGGAGGCGGCTCGGGCGCAGCACGTCTTCCGGAGACGTGCGCGTTCACAGAGCTGAATCGGCTCGTGCACAGGCCAGTAGCGGCTCGTGCACAGCTCTATCTCCCTTGCCAGTTAACACAGTGACTATAGAACTCGCTGGCGGGAGCGCTTCGCGCTCCAACGCCCGCTCGACCTAAAAAGCAAAAAACGAGGAGCAATTAATAATTTCTCCTCATATCACCATTCTAAGGTTAGGGATTCCATGGCCTTAGTTTTTGGCACTGTCCCAACCTTGTAAATCTGGTGCAGTGGCAAAAAGCAATGGTTGTTGCAGTGGATCGGCCACTGCAAAACCCATTGCACGCCTCTTTGCCGCAGACGACTGTGGTGGAAAGGGGCGTATTTCCATCGTGGCTTTAAGCCACATTAAGTGGCTTATCCCCACCCTGTAAATACGTTGAATGCCTCTATGCCACCAGAGTGTCAATACAAGTGACGATACGATGGGGACGGGGGCTTGAAGTGTGCCCACTAATTTGTTGCAGCCCGTTTGGAGCTTTAAAGTATATTTCTAACACTCATGCATCACCACCTCACTAATCACATAGAAATTTCCTTCCATGGAACTACCAACCAGTGGTGTAACCCCAAAACATTGGGCACCTCTGCAGAATCTGATCAGAAGCCCCTGAAACTCCCATATCTCAGAAATATTCACTGGCATTGGAGTGATTGGGGCCCTTTGAAAGTTGGCCCCTGCAACGCAGGGGCGGCAGGGGCCTGTGGTATGCACCTCATACCTTTCTGTGTCACAGCACACCGAGCTGTAGCATCATTTCCACCATAGCAAAATCAGACCAATGCCTGGTCGTCGCCCACAACACCTTATTGTTCCCATAGTGCAATCTCCACCCACTTGCCTCCACCATAGATGTATGCTCCTGCTTGTGTTACACCGTACAAGGTAAGGGCGCTTATTCAAAAGCACTAAACAAAGGATAATGAGAATAATATTGCTCCTGTACCCAATCAATAGTCTTCTTCTGTCACACTTCCGCAGCGTCAGAGTGCTCACACAAAGATGGCACACTTGGCAGTTTGAGAATGTATGTTAGCGCCATCCTGTATCCTGTGTGAAAATGCGCTTCAAACTCATGAATCATTTAAACACCATGAAATTGCAACATTTCTGCCTACAGCCTGAAGTACAATGCCGGCTAATAGAAGAATATTCAACATGTGAGCACATAGTTCAGTTCAGTTCAGTAAATCTTTATTTCGAAGATTAAAAACCATCATAAAAATACATTCTACCAAATACATGAATTACATTTCTGAACCGTACATCATTAAAAACAAGGTTAAAACATTTAAAAACATGTGGCATTAAATACATCATTGCTCATTCTCTCGTGTTTCTTAATCTTACTGCTACTTTTAAAAAATTCGTAATGGAGCATAAAGTACGCATATCACTTGCTTTTTGCAAAAAGAGTAGTGCAGTCTTAGCATGACGAAATTTTGCCTCTTTTCAAATATCAACAAGAAATCTACGGCGAGGAGTCCGATAAAAAGAACACAGGAGTACAAAATGAAGGGTGTCCTGCGGAGACCTATTGTCGCAGCCGCAGGCACCCTTCTGCTCAATTGTTAAAGTAAAACCTGATGGATAAGCTAAAATATTATGTAACAAATTGAGCCTAAAATGACACATTAAAAATCTATCCTGCTGGTTAACCATTAAAAATAAATAGGGCTCCATACCCTCTCCATTGCTCACTAGACGGTGTGCCACAACTGAACTTTTTGCTGAGTCAAAGCTTAGTCTACCCAGTTCGAATTTATCTAGTAGCTGTTTTTTGATTTGATGTCTGCAAGAGGTAGTAATTGAGGTCGGATCACTAAAGAGTAATGGCTGATCAATGGTACCTAGTGTATCCTTGATATAATTCAGCCAGGGGATTTGGAGGCATTTGCTTTTTGTAGGCAATCACCCACTATTACCCTACTTAGCTCTGCTTCAGGATTCACCCAAATTCTGAGCCATGTCATAATGGGCCTCACCTTCACCTGGTCTATAATAAATGGGATCCCAAGCTCAGTGTGTGCGATTCCTGCTGGTATTCTCTGTGGTATCTTCAGGATCCTGCGTAGGAATTTGTCTTCCTCCAATTGTAAGTATCTTACATCCCTAAAACTCCAGACCTCTGCACCATATAGGGCCTTTGCAGTGCTTACAGCTACGTATAGATTCATTACTTGCTCTGGTGACCAGCGACCCAGCCTTCTGGCAAAGTTTTGCATCGCACCATTTGCGGAAACCAGCTTTCTACATCTTTCCTCAATTAGAGAGTCAAACTTTAACTCCCCGTCTAACAGAAGACCCAGGTAAGAAAAGGTATTTACAGTTTCTAGTGTGTAGGACCCTATTTTAAATACAAATTTTCTGCAGGGTTTCTTGCCCGCCACCATCACAAAGGACTTGTTCAAATTCACGGACAGATCCAAGTTGTCCATGAATTTCACAAATCCGTCAACGAGGTGTTGTAAACTCAAAGCTGTTTGTGCAAGCAGGACCGCGTCATCCGCGTACAGCAGTACCGGAATGTGACGCGTTCCTGCTTTAGGGCAATCCGCATTTAAGGCAACCAGTGTTCTCTCCAGATCGTTTATATAAAGAGAAACAAAAAAGGGGCAAGGATACACCCCTGCCTCACTCTGCTGGTGCACGGGAAGGGATCAGTACTCCCCCCCGTGCTAAAGCGGACCTTGGCAGTGGTGTTCCAATGTAATTCTTTGAGAATGTTTATAAGTCCGGGGTCGATTCCCAGGTTGCTCATCACGGCCCACAGTTTGTTCCTATTTACATTATCAAAGGCCGCAGCCAGATCCATAAATCCCATATAGATTGTTCCTTTACTAGCTTTTGTATATTTTGCAACTAGTAAATACAGGTTAAGGCACTGATCGCTTGTTGATTTGCCCGGTCTGAAGCCATAATGGGTGTCTGCTATGGTGTGGTGCTCTTCAGTCCATGCCATGAGGCGATTTAAGACCACCCTGCCCAGTAATTTAGCTGACACGTCTATCAGCGAAATTGGTCTGTAGCATTGAGGGTTGTCCCTACTCCCCTTTTTGAAGATAGGGACAATCAATGCAGTAGACCAAGATCGCGGAAGCCCAGATTTTATATCTGCGTTTAGCACCCTTGTTATAATAGGAGCCCAGAGTTCGATGTTACTTAAATAAAGGTCTGGTGGCGTGCCATCAGGCCCCGGTGCTTTATTCCGGGTCAGGCCTTGGATCGCTTGAGTAATTTCTTGAAGTGAGAATTCTGTTTCACTATTCCGGGACCCGTCCCAGCACCCTACAGACATTATGTCACAGCTGTGATTGTAGAGGCCCTTGAAATGAGCCACCCACTGTTCGGGGAGTATATTATTACTGATCACCGGGGCATTGCTGTCTTGAAAGCAGGGTCTATTGATGATTTTCCAGAATTCATTAAAATCTCTGTTCTCCCCTGCCTCCCTCAGGTCAGCCCAGACTTCCGCTTGAAGCGTAGTCTTCCTCTGTTTTACCTTGGTTTTATATATCTTTCTACAGAGGGCTACTTTCTGCTTATCCCTGGGTTGGATTTTAAGGCATGATTTTAAATCTCTTAGTGCTCGGGAACAATCGGTATCAAACCATCGCGTTTGTGTTAAATTCTTACTGGTACCTTTTGCTTTCAATAGTTCATCAACCAGGTTGGTTAAAGACTCGAACACTGAGACCAGCGCACCTCCCTCTACTGCGGGTTCATGACAATCTTGTATCTGTTTTGTGCCTTTTTCCACTAGAGTTCTGTAGAACTCCTGGGCATTAATTTTTGACCATCTGAGTCGTCTCCCCTGATCCACTGGGCGCAGCTCAATGGCTGCCGGTTTGCTTCTAGTGGAGCGACCTCCTTATATTAATTCCAGGATCTTTGGGTTATGGTCACTACAGGGACTCCAATCTGTTCTCACCTCTTTAACCTGGTCCTTTGCAAAAGTAGATATCATTATATAATCTATGATGGAGTGACATCCCCTGCCTTTGAATGTTGGTGTAAGGGTACCATCCCTACCCGGGGCCATCAGATCTATCGTGTGAGTTAGAGCATAAGTGCCTAATAGCTTCATTAGTGTTGTTCCCTCCCTGTTATGCTCGAAGTGTGGCCCACTCTCTGCCGGGCAGGATGACCAATCAACACTTACAGGGAGCAATTTTGGGCAGAGATGGCAATTTAAATCACCCATTACTAGGACTATGGGTTCTCCACCCCCTTTCTTCTGCTTTATCTCATAGTTGAGTCTGTTGTCTAGTTCCTGGATTACTGAGTTATTCCCATCAAATGAGCATGAATTATAGATATTAAATATCATCAACCTCAGCCCTTGCCCTTGAAATACAACTGCCTGGAGGGTATGCAACGTCCAAGAGGGTTGTGTCCATGACCCTTCTAGGTCCAGATCAACATACAGTGCTAGCCCTCCCTTAGCTCTCCCTGATCTCCCTTCTTGGGCTGGTACGAAAAAACATTTATAACCCTCTATTTGATAAGGGGAGGATTCTACCGCCCATGTCTCCTGGAATGCTAATATATGGCATCCGCTGAGGTATTTCCTCCAATCCCCATTTTCAAATTTCCCCGCCAGGCCTGCAATATTCCAGGACAATAAAATCAGACCTTGGCTCGGTACTTTTCCAACCTTCCCTCCCTGGTTATATATCCTGGGATCATCCTTCCTGAACAGCGTAACCCCCTGATCTCCCTCGCCTCCGGTTACTCGGGGCTCATCCACCCCCTTTACTTGGTAGCTTTCCGTGGCGCCATATGCACTTTGTTTGTTTCCCACCCTTTTGGCCATCTTTCCATTACATTTCCCAATTTGAGGTAGTCAATCATTTTCATCGAGGGACGGTAGCGGACTGAATCTATTTGCCCACTGAGGGTAGCCCTGTCCTCTCTGCTCTTGTATTCCGGCCCAGTGTCTCGCTGGTGCCCTTCCTATTCTGTTATCATTGTGGGTCAGAGTCTGTACAGCACGTCTCCTCGGGTAGAAATATCCTAATGGTAAGGAACATATGGTGCTAGTGTGATTTTTGTTGTGGCTACCTAATATATACTTCACTAGGTCAGGGTTCCTGAAATTCACCACAATGCAATCCCCTGTGATATCTTTCCTCCTGCTGCCTATCCAGTTTGCTCTTCTCACGTGGAGAATCTCCCCACATTCTCCACCTTGCAGGGGCCTATGTATATTCAACCACTTGATAATCTTGTTGTTCAATTCTGTGTGTGACTCTTTCTCCACTGCCCTAAGTTCGGGTGCCCCAGCAAAAACAACAACATAAGGGCATGCTTCAGGGGGCAGATTTATATGTGGTGGTGCAGGGTGATCGAATCTGTCATTCGGTACATAGCCTGTCGGGTTTGTTTCGGTGAAAACATGAGTTATTGGGCTTCCTATTTGTGCTAACAGCGCATTTGTTCGCTGTTGGGCCTTATCGGTGTCCTGTGTCCCCCTGCCAACTGTTTGTTCGGCTGGCATGGTACCTGTTGGAGTGCGATTTGCTATTAGGTTGCAGTCTGTAGGGCCCTTTGACCTTCCCTGCTTTGCCAGTTTGTTTATCATTTTATCTAGCCTGCTAATTATTGGTTTTAGTTGACTCATAATAAAAGTTTCCAAGCGTTTTTGGAGTCTCCTATTACTTCATCCATCCAACCTGGTGGAATTTGATGGCGCGCCCCTACTACTTCTGTGACTGCTACCTCCTTATCTTTTGGACCGTGTGTGACCATACTTTGTTTATTTTTCCGGGGTTGACCCTTCCTGCAGCCCCCTTGATTTAATTTTCTACTTGGGACATTATTTCTATTCCTATTTGTATCTGTAACTACTTCTTTTACCACCTGCGCACAAGGAATACCTTCAGTAGAGTTTTCCAAGGTGTCAGTGTGAGAAATTGCTGATGTATTTAAGCGAATGGGTTGTGTAGGTGTATCTGGAATAGACAGACTTCGCTCTGTACGCTCAATCTCCCTATTGACTTTCCTCAACTTCAGGTCAATCGCGGTAGGTTGTAACACAACATTTGGTTCAAGCACTAAAGGGTTTGGGGTGCGAGTCAGGTGTGCTTTGCCCGTGGCAGAACGCGTTTTCGTTCTGTTAGACATGACAAAAACAGGGAGAGAGGAGGGTGTAGGAACTTACACTGTCACCTTCCCCCCGCTGCGCTCCCTCCTTGGCTAGTGAGCTGGTGAGTAGATCCCCCCTACTTTAAAACAGAATATAAGAGTTGTCTTCTCCCCCTTCCACGATTGCACAATGATTTTATAGTCCACTATTTGTACTGTCTTTTTGTTTACAATCAGTTCAGAGTTGGGTGGGCGTCTGGGTATAATGCTACTAAGAGGGATTTGATAATAAAGTACCTCTGAAACAGTCACAAGGGGGGTGGCCCAACCCAGCCTCTTCTGGCCGCTGATGGTCGCAGATGGTCCCGCCCTTGTCCCGGGCTTCTCCCGGCGTGCACCCGCGCGCGTCCCGCGGGACGAGGGACCCTTTCTGCGCCTCCTGGCGCTTCCCTCTGATGTCTACTGCTGGTCACGGGAGTGGGAGGGGCACAGCGGAGCCAAGCCCGGCCGGAGGAACAAGCTGAGCAAAGCCCGGCCCTTGGATGCTGGTGCAGTGGGGATTCAGGGCTCGGCAGAGCAAAGCCTGGCCAAGTGGATCTGGCGGAGCTACGCCCGGCCCTCAGGAACAGCTTCAAACAACAAGTAAGACTCCCCCCGGACTCAGCACCGAGGGAGCCTTTATGCGCCTCCTGGCGCTTCCCTCTGATGTCTGCTGCTGGTCACGGGAGTGGGAGGGGCCCGGCGGAGCCAAGCCTGGCCGGAGGAACAAGCGGAGCAAAGCCCGGCCCTTGGATGCTGGTGCAGTGGGGATTCGGGGCTCGGTGGAGCAAATCCCGGCCAAGTGGATCTAGCAGAGCTACGCCCGGCCCTCAGGAACAGCTTCAAACAACAAGTAAGGAGCACATAGATTTCCATACGTCATTCAAGAGGTTCTAAAGATTGTTTGCAAAACAGACACACAGGTTCTTCAGTAAGACAGTTGCAGCCAGTCAACATTGTGTCAGGTGAGCCTCTGCTCGATGTTTTGATGTCCAGAAAAAGCAGTAAGTAGAGGCAAGCAGCCAATCATCTCGCTAACCAATCAGCTAGGCGGGCAGGTAACCATGCAAGCAACCAGCCACCAGTCAGGAAGCCAGCCAGACTATCATGCAGCCAGCCAGCCATTCAAGCACGCAGTCAGGCAGCCAGCCAGACTATCATGCAGCCAGTTAGCCAGGTGTGCAGACAGGTGGGCAGTCAAACAAACTATCAATCAACAAGCTGACCAGGTTGGCAGACAGCCAGACAGGAGGCCACCAGCCATACTATCATGCAGCCAGCCAGCTAGGTGGGCAGCCAACCAGACAGGTGGCCAGCCAGCTAAAACCTCATGCAGCCATCCAGCCAGGTGGGCAGCACGACAGACAGGTGTGCAGACAGCCAGACTATCATGCTGCCAGCCAGCTAGGTGGGCAGCCAGCCAGACAGGTGGGTAGCCACCCAGAAACATCATGCAGCCAGCCATCCAGGTGGGCAGCCAGACAGACAGGTGGGCAGACAGCCAGACTACCATGGAGTCAGCCAGCTGGGTGGGCAGCCAGCCAGATAGGTGGGCAGCCAGCCAGATAGGTGGGCAGCCAGCCAGAACTATCACGCACCCAGCCAGCTGGGCGGGCAGCCAGCCAGATAGGTGGGCAGCCAGCCAGAACTATCACGCACCCAGCCAGCCAGGTGGGCACCTCTGTTGACTTTGAACTTGATGATCTGGGTTCAGTTACAGTGGATGAGCGGCTGATCTTGAAATTGGAGACCATGGCTCACTCCCCAGTCTAGTCACTCGATGGAAATCGAGTGATTGTGATCAAAACGCTTAATCTCTCTGTGCCTACCTATGTGCAATACTGTGTTATCCAAAGATGTAACAATGTGCAGTACTGTGTTGCTATTCAAGCAAGTTAGCGCTATGGAAATATCAAGTCATTTTGTGTAATGTTTTAGCCTTGCAAGTGCTTTTAACTGGTTGATGTCCAGTCACCCCATTGTGGTCATCTTCTCTCCAGCTCATGTTTTTTTCAGAAGTCGCATAGATATATTACCTTAAATGATTTTTGACACAGAAGCCACTTACTATTAGACATCCAACATCCAGGTCACGCCCATCAAGGGGGCGTAATATTGCCATTAGGAGTATGGCATGTGGGCTAATTCCTACGGTAAAGGCGCAGCTGCCAAAGGACACTTCACCCTATGAGGCCACTTTTAAAGATGGGGAACATCAAATCTTTGTACGGAATGGAATACGCAGACATTAAATGAGAGGCTCAAAGTGTGCGTGCGATCTTGTAGAAAATTGTATGTGACATATAATCATTTATATATTTCCTAGTGATAGACTTTGGGGCAGCCTCTATAAACGATGAAGAAATTATTTCAGCACATTACAAGCATTAAACTAAAAACAGTAAATGAAATCTTACTACATACTTATTTTTCACTATTTTGGTACAGTATTGATTTCTTAATTTTGTTTTAAGTAGAAACAATAACCAGTTCCGTCCTAAATTTCATTTTTTGTGTCCTTCTGCCCTCAGTTAGAGTCGATTTTCCCTTGTTTTCTGCCCTTCTGTCCTCTGTTAGACTGGTTTTTTGTGCCCTTCTGCCCTCTGTTAGACTCGTTTTTCCCTTGTTTTTCTGCCCTTCTGCCCTTTGTTAGACTGCTTTTTGTGCCTTTCTGCCCTCTGCATCACCACATCATCACTCAGCGCTACCCCAGCATCACTCAGCACCACCACATTATCACTCTGCACCACCACATTATCACTCAGCACCACCACAGCACCACTCAGTACCACCAGAGCATCACTCAGCACCACCACAGCACCACTCAGTGCCACCACAGCATCACTCAGCACCACCACAGCATCACTCAGCACCACCACATTATCACTCAGCACCACCACAGCACCACTCAGCACCACCACAGCATCACTCAGCACCACCACAGCACCACTCAGCGCCACCACAGCATCACTCAGCGCCACCACAGCATCACTCAGCACCACCCCAGCATCACTCAGCACCATCCCAGTATCACTCAGCACCACCACAGCACCACTCAGCATCACCACAGCACCACTCAGCACCACCACAGCACCACTCAGCGCCACCCCAGCATCAATCTGCGCAACCATTCAACAACAACTGGTTCAAATATGTTCTCTCAATGCTTCAAACTTTATTACAAATGTCACAAATAGATGTTAATATTTCACTTCTGTTCTTGGATTTTCGTCACAATAAAATACACTGAACATAATCTTCACAAAAGTTATTTACAAAAGTTTAAGCTATTGCCATTATAAATTAAAATCACTTTTATTTAAGTATTAATTATTTAAAAAAATTAAAAGCCATTGTAATTTGTAATATCAATACAGCTAAGTCATGTAAATACAAAACATGTTGCATTACAAATGCTATAGGTGTCACATTTGCGAAAGTTATAACTATTGGCATTGTAAATGACAAAGCTATTAATTTAGCTATTTTCAAAACCAACACATAAATAAAAAAAATTGTCATTTACAAGACCAATAGCTCAAACTTTCCTAATGCGAGACCTATTGCATTGCAAATGCTTGTTTTTATATCTGTCAGTGCTTCCTGTTGAGGTTTAATTTTCGTGACAGGCGCCTCATTGCCTACTTGTAACTATTTTCTGACCCTGCTTCAAGAGTCAGAGCAGGGTCAGAGAATAGTTGCAAGTAGGCAACGAGGCGCCAGGAAGCACTTACAGGCTTACAGCAGCAGGTGCCCAAGTTGAAGTTAATTTCTTTGTAACCCTTTTGTAAAAGGTTACAAAAAAGTAGCTTCAACTTTTGCACCTGCTGCTGTAACCCTGTAAGTGCTTGGCTGAAAATTCGTCCCCGCTGATTCGCGGAAATTACCGCGATTTTGCGAGATTCGCGGATCGCGAAATCGCGGAAAATCCACGAGCGAAACGAATTTTCAGCCCATGCTTAAGTATTTTATATATATATATATATATATATATATATCGCACAAACATCCCTTGAAGAAGAACGCGGAGGCCAAGGGGATTGCAGGTCAGACAGCTCGTTTATTTCTCATTACAGCAATGGCGGCGAATGCATTTCGGCATTTGTAGCCTTCTTCAGCGCCCAACAATGCAGCATGTCCTATACACAAATTTTCCTTCCTGCTCAAATAAATGTTCCAGCTATATATATATATATATATATATATCAGCACGAACCTCCGGTAGTATGGAGCTTTGCCACGCGGCGGTCCGTGGCTGGAATCCGGAATCCCAAAATAACAACCAAACACTTTGTCTTATTTTAGAAAAAGAAACCACGAACACCCAAGGATGCTTGTATCTGTTTACTCCATAATAGATGGTCTTCTACAGATGCATTTCACCTTCACGGCTTGTTCACGGTACGGCACGTCATGTCACATTTCAGTCCTGTGTGGGCTCCTGTCCCCTCACTGCATATAATTACTGGAACACGCACCGCCATTTGGCGGGTCCGGGTCCTGTGGGTGGATTTCGGTGGGCGCCATCTTTGATTGGGTGAGTGGTGCTTTTTGCGGGCGCCATTTTGGAGCGTCCTGACGCTCGAGCAGCCCTTTGAGACGCCTATTTAAGGCGGTCTTGTGTGCTTTACTTAGTGATCATCTGCTGCATTGCGCAGGTCGTGCTGCCAGTGCGCTGCATATTTTAAACGAACCTTTTATTGTATTTTGGTTGCTTTATTTGGATTTTTCCCTGCTTTTACCTCACCGTCCTGTGTGGGCTCCTGTCCCCTCACTGCATATAATTACTGGAACACGCACCGCCATTTGGCGGGTCCGGGTCCTGTGGGTGGATTTCGGTGGGCGCCATCTTTGATTGGGTGAGTGGTGCTTTTTGCGGGCGCCATTTTGGAGCGTCCTGACGCTCGAGCAGCCCTTTGAGATGCCTATTTAAAGTCGTCTTCTCCCGCGCAGCGGGACCGCGCAGAGGGGCGCCGTCGCTTAGCCGGAGTCGTGCCAGAGTCCTGCCCGTCTGCGCTCGTCCGCGTCGAGGTAGCGGGTGTGGGCTATGGACTCTGGATCCCTCTCTTATTAGTAGCTAGTGTACCATGGCGGCGCTCAGGTACGAGCGTGCGGCTCTCTTATCTATTAGAGATAATCTTCGGGTGTGTTATCATGACCCTCTACCCCCTCTATCAGGACCTTATGAGTGTACCTGCGGTTATTTCTCTTTGACCTCTCCCATTGGAGTCCGTCCAGTCAGTAGGACTGTTCGTGGCACCCATATGGAATGGTCCGGACAAGCCCTTAATATATGGAGTCTGAATGTTAGATCTCTGGTTAAACACCATCAGTCACTACGCGATATGATCGATGCGGACCTTCCAGATATCATCTTCCTGACCGAAACCTGGTTACAGGACGCGGACACGGCCATCATTAACTTGGCTTTCCCCTCTACCTATACAGTGTCTATCTTAAACCGCTCGACGAGGGGAGGTGGTATAGCCATGGCGACGAGATCGTGTTTCCCGGTGGAGTGGAAGGCCTTGGACCTCCCTATGTGCGAAAGCGCTTCGTTTAAGGTGAAGGTCACTCACCAATTCACCTTTAGCGGTGTGCTTATATATCGTCCTCCTGGGAATGACACCGCCTTCAAGACTGCTCTTGTGGACGTAGTCAGTTCCTTGACTGCAACTTGCTCTAATTTCAATATAGTTGGTGACCTGAATATACATCTGGATCAGTCGTCATCCCCTTCCATCAGCTCTTTGCTGGCGGACTTAGAAGCGTTGCAACTTGACCAATTGGTCACCTCTCCCACCCACACAGGAGGACATATATTAGATCCTTTCTTTACCACCTTAGCTCGGGCTAGATCAGCTGACCCGATGGTGGTGGGTTGGACTGACCACCTACTGGTCAAAGTGTCATGTCCCCTGGACACCCCCCAACTGAAACCTGCAGGTAAACAGAGTTTAAAGCGTGACTGGCGTAAACTTAAGCTGGAGGAGTTTGTCAGGTTATTGGAGGCCCAACCCCTGGACAAACTGCAGAATGCAGAACAGGGTTATGAACAATTCTGCAACTGGGTTCTTACTGCCCTCGATGCTCTTATACCGATGCGGTGGGCAAAATGTCATGCGAAAAATCGTAGCCCTTGGTATAATGAGGCGCTTGCCGAGCTTAAGAGATCTTGCCGGCAAGCTGAGAGGGCGTGGAGAAAAGCTTTTGATCCCACGTTAAAATCATTTTATTTTGCCCAGCTTAAGTCTTACCATAGAGCTATTTGCCAAACCCGAGCCACCTATTACGCTGCTGAGTTTTCCAACAGCCCCAACCCCACTAAGTTGATCTTTAAGGTACTCAAAGACCTGATGGGGAAACGGGCCACCTCGCAAGAAATCTGTACGGACTCGCACTGCGAAAGCTTGGCATCCTTTTTCGTGGAGAAAGTACAGAAAATCTATCGAGGATTCGTACCAGCTGCCCCCGGGGATGCTCCTAGCGAAGTAGAGATCTTGGTGCCTGAAACTCTGTCAATCCTGCCGAGTATGTCTAATGAGGTATTCGATACTCTGAGCCTTAAAATTAAATCTGGCTCTCCCTCAGATCCTCTGAAACCGGAGTTTTTCGCCTCTCTCCCGCCTCTCTGTCGCGAGCCCATTATGGAATTAATCAATCTTTCCCTCAGTGAGGGCGTGGTGCCATTACCCTGGAAGCAGGCTGTGGTCAAACCCATCTTGAAGAAACCGAATTCTGACCCCCTGCTCCCGGAGAACTACCGGCCCATCTCCCTCCTGCCTTGGACCGCCAAGGTTACGGAGGCACACGTGAATACCATTCTGTCTGCCCACCTTTCGCGTAATAACATCCTTGACGAGACTCAAAATGGGTTTCGTGCGCAACATAGCACTGAAACGGCTTTGCTCTTTATGATTGAGCATTTGCGATCAGTGCTAGACGCGGGGCAGACCGCGGCGCTCCTATTGTTAGACCTGAGCGCCGCGTTCGACACGGTGTCTCATGACATTTTGCTGCGGCGTCTGGAGGAAGTGGGGATTGTCGGGAAGGCTCTTAAGTGGTTCCGCTCATTCCTCTCGGACCGGTCTTTTAAAGTAGCCATTCCACCTGGCCAGTCCTCGTGTCATCCTCTGGAACTGGGAGTCCCTCAGGGCTCTGCCCTCAGCCCCACACTATTCAACTTGTATGTGAAACCGCTGGCTGCTGTCGTCAGGCAATATGGCCTGACGATGACATCGTATGCCGACGACACGCAGCTGGCGGTGACACTCAGTGGGGACCCTGAGGTGACTGCACCCAGATTCCGGGCAGGACTGATAGCTGTGGCTAGTTGGATGCGTAACAACTGCTTACAGCTTAATACTAAAAAGACCGAGGTCCTGATTGTGGGGAAGCAGGCGGAACTCTGGGGAGACCAGTGGTGGCCTCTCGAACTGGGGGCGATGCCTATCCCAGTGGAAGAAGTAAAAAATTTGGGGGTATGGCTGGATTCTAACCTCTCCTTTGCCAGCCATACAAAGAAGACAGCAGCCACCTGCTATGGCATTCTGCGAGGACTTAGACCAGTTCTCAAATTTTTCAACCCTCCCACACGTCAACTGGTGGTTCAGGCCTCTATCCTCTCACGGATAGACTACGGGAGTGCCTTGCTCCTTGGAGTCAATCAGGCTGAGGCGACGAGGCTCCAGAGGGTGCAGAATGCTGCTGCACGGGCCATTGTAGGTCTTCCGAGACGATGTCCTGTCTCTCCTGTTTTGGCCTCTCTGCACTGGCTTCCGGTCAGACAGAGAATCAAATTCAAGGTTCTCTGTCTGGCATTTAAGATCTTAAAGCTTTCTTCTCCTCCGGCCTTGACAGGCCTTATTTCTTCTTATGTCCCCACGCGATCCCTTAGATCCGAAGCCCAGTATCTGGCGAATAAGCCTAGGTTCAGGCTTAGCAGGATGGGAGGACGTTCCTTCCGCGTGTTGGCGGCAGACTTATGGAATTCCCTTCCTGTTCATATTCGGGCCCTTAACAGCTTGACCCTTTTTAGAAGGGCCATCAAAACCCACTTGTTCATCTCTGTAGGCTAATATCCCCCTCTGTTAGCTCTGATCTGTTGTGTTGTTGCATATGATCAGGCGCCAGGACGCCCCTTCGCTGGGGCAGCTGTTGCGCCTAATAAATGTTATTAACATAACATAACATAACATACATAGGACTTTGTGCATAGACATAGAAATGGGCTACACAGATTCTTGGTCCATATTCACAGGCTCCATTTGGTAATTGGTACTGTCGACTAATAAAGTGTCTTTTTTGTAAAAAAACACCATATTGCATGTAAATACATATTGATCACTGATTCCAATCAACAGTTATTGCTGCTTCCATATTGGCCCAAATGGGCTATTTACTTCGTTATTGATTACATAGGAGAAATGCACATATCCATGACTTGTTTTAAGTCACAGCGGTATAACATTCCAGGGTAACATTTATATCGCATACATTACGCCCAAATCGGTTTTAACTTGATTTGTGCACATATTGTGAAAATGCGCATACAGTTCCCACATTTTGCTCCACAGTAACATAATGCTTCTGATAACAGAACTGTGCATACAATATACACTACGGTCCGCGTAGGCCTCGTCACCGGCCATGACGAAAATCCAGTTCCAATGATTGTGCATTGAGTTGGTTTTGTTTGGATTTGTTGATCAGTTAAAATAGTTTTAGAAAATTGCTTCTGGCTTGGATATTAATTGTCGTCTGTTGGCTTAATCTCTCCACTGAGACGTCTGAAGCATTGCTATCGGGTACATCACTTTCTTCTACCGTGATGTTCCTGTCACCCGAATTCGATTTACTATTTCCAGTGTTCTTGGTTGGTTGCTCCGTTCCCTCTGCAAACAAATGGTCATATTTGCGATGAAATGTAAGAGTTCTACCGGATAGATAATCCTTAAAATCTCTTATAAACTTTCTTTGTTTTTTAATGGTAATCTCCTCCTCCAATTTAGTCAAGCGCATTTGTAATCTGGAGATAAAATCATCAAAAGTCTCTTTGGAAACCAAATTGACCAGGTCAGAAGTGACTATCTCTATTTCTTCTAATGTTTTAGCCTTGTCCTTTAAGGCATACTTTATTAGAATGCGCATCATTGTTAGGGAGCAATCTTTTGAATTACCCACCCACTCATCCGACATCTTGGGGTCTGAGTTTTCATACGTGGGGATGGTATATATGCGGAGCCCCCTTGGGACACGTCCCACATCGATGTATTTCTGCAGTGAATCTGTTTCCCCCATTTCGACATCTCTCTTTTATAGAGCTTCTCAAGTTTGTCTTGTAATCCTTGTATTTGTACTTCATTCTGCAGTAAAGAATTTTCTTTATTCGTCTGGTTTATTACGGTGTCTCCATCTCCACCTTGAGAAAAGAATAGCTTATTGGATTTCTCCTTCCTTTTTGCCTCCATTAGAAGCACCATTTGTTATACGTTGGAATAAATAAAGTTTGTGTTTTGTTGCGCGCACCTTCATGCACATGTCAAGCACCCTTGTATGGAGTATGCGTTCACATTATTCACAATCACACTCCACTCTGCTTCCTTGTTCTTTCCCGGCAGCACCACAGTACCTTTTGCCTTGTGATGACCTGAAATCGATGAGTGCAGTCATGGATACAGACGAGTCGTGCGACTCACCCAGTTCCCGTCCGTGTCACCCGTGTCTTCAAAGCCTCTGAGTTGGCATGCCGTCATCATTCGGCAGTCCCATGTTTCGACAATGAATTCTGTACCAGTACGCTGCTTCCCCCTCTGCTTCTTAATTACGACAATTCCAAGCCTTGTGTATTGCAGTAGGGATGATTACGAGAGAAACCCCAAACTTGTAATTTAAATCAGCACAAACCTCCCCTAGTAGGGAGCTTTGACCTGCGGCAGTCAATGGCTGGAATCCGGAATCCCACAATAACAAGCAAACACTTTCTCTTATTTTAGAAAAAGAAGCCACGGACACCCAAGGATGCTTGTATCTGTTTATTCCATAACAGGTGGTCTTCTACCGACGTGTTTCACCTTTACAGCTTGTTCACGGTACGGCAAGTCATGTCACGTTTCAGTATACATAGGAATTAGTGCATAGACATAGAAATGGGCTACACAGATTCATGGTCCATATTCACAGGCGCCTATTTGTAATGGGTACTGTTGACTAATAAAGTGTCTTTTTTGTAAAAAGCACCATATTGCATTTAATGTAAATACATATTGATCACTGATTCCAATCAACAGTTATTGCTGCTTCCATATTGGCCCAGCCTATATACCAAACAAAATACTGTTTTCTTTACTTCAGTTACTTATTCAACATCAATAGTTGATTATTTCAATAATAGTATCCATACAATAAGAAAACTCAAAATTGGATTAACGTGTTTTCAAAACATTATTATCAAAAAAGTTCTTTTAGAGGAAGCTCTTTTTAAAGTTCATTATGTCCCAAAAAGCTTAAATGTTTTCAATCTCATAGATGCACATACATCTCTTCATGCCCGTTTAGTCCCCGAGGCATCTTTGTCTTGAACCTTATTATGAGCCTGGATTCTCGCCGTCTATGTTTTTGTGTTCTATTTACTCCCCTTTCATGTGGCGGAATTGTTGCTAGTCCTGAGTATTTCATATCCAGCCATGTCTTCCATCATGCGTGCTCATTTGTTTTGCAATCGCATAGGTGTGATCTGAGTTCTGTGTTGCTCTAATATGTTCAAGTATTCGCTTTTTTAGAGAACAGGTGGTACTTCCCATGTATTTTCTTCCACAAAAACACTCCAACATATACACTGCATAGGTTGACTCACAAGTTATGGTTTCTTTAATGTCAAAGGTTTTTCCTCTGGGATCCATCAAGGATTTCAGATTTTTCCCAATCTTGCTGGCCATGCATGTTGTACATTTAGTAAAACCTTTTCCTCTCAATTGTAGCCATGATTCTGATTTTTTTCTCTTCAAAGTGACTGTTTACTAAGGAATCCGATAACATTGGTGCTCTCCTATAAGATACCAGAGGCCTAGCTCTGATTTTGTTGCCTGTATCCGGATCTTGCTTTGCTTTTTCTTCACCTCTCTTGATGTGTGTCTATATCCTCTTTCTATAAAGCGAGACTTGGTTTCTTCAAATTTCCTCCACATTTCTTTTTGTTCCGAACAGTTCCTTTTCATTCTCAATACCTCTCCGAACTGTGTACTTCTTTTTAACGATTGAGGATGGAAACTTGACCCATGGAGGAGGCTATTGGTCGCAGTTTTTTTTCCTGTATACTGTCATGTTTATTTGATTTGACTTGATACAGATCTTAGTGTCCAAGAAGGCTATTTCTTTTGGATTGATGTTGTGAGTGAATCTCAATCCCGCTTCATTTTCATTCAGAACTACTAGGTATGCTAGAAATTCCACCTCTGTTCCCCTCCACAGGAGGAAGAGGTCATCAATGAATCGCAGCCAAAGGGCTACGTTCATCGTGTGTTGGTCGATCTCCTCTCTCCAAGTTATGCTTCTCTCCTACCACCCCATCACGAGATTGACATATCTTGGAGAGAAGGAAACTCCCATCGCGGTGCCACAGCTTTGGGAATAGATCTTCTTATTAAAGAAAAAGATGTTGTTGTTCAAGCAAAGAGCCATCATATCAATCAACATGAAGGCATTTATTCCCATGTCATGATTGATTGAAGTGTTTAATGAAACCACATCAATTGTTACAAGCAGATAATCAGGTTGCCATTGGGTGCCCATTAATAGTCTGAGAAAATCCCCAGTGTCCTTGATATAGGAGCTCAATGTAGGGACAATCGGTGCTATAAAGAAGTCCACATATGCCTCTATATTTTCATACAGACTGCCACAACTAGATATGATTGGGCGTCCTCTTGGCTTATTCAAAGTCTTCTGAACTTTGGGCAAAAAATATATGGTGGGTACCACCGGACTTTCGACCATTACGAAGCATTTCTCGTCTTCAGTTAAGAGGCCTCTCTCAAACCAGAATTCCAATCGGTTTCTCAAATCATTTGTCAATTCATTGATGGGATTTTTCTTCAGTACCTTGTAGTTCTTTTCTTCGCACAATTGAGGCATTGCTTTGTCTATATAGTTTTGCTTATCCATGTTATCTATGTTTCTTACACTTCAGGTGCCAGCAACCCTTTCAAAGTTTTGAAGCATCTTTTTCTTCATCAGAAAAAAAGGGCAAGTAAACCCCTCCAGTGGGGATGTGTGTGTTAATAAGAGAACTGCATAAGTTTACTTGCCATTTTTTTGCCTGATGAAGAAAAAGATGCTTCAAAACATTGAAAGGGTTGCTGGAAGGAATGCTGTAAACTGAAATGTAAGAAACACATCCCCACTAAAGGGTGTTAAGAAATTAATTAAGTTTTTTCGGACTGTAACGAATACCCACCTGTGGGTGACAAAGATGCAATGAACCACAACTAACAATAATATTTGGACTGTCAACCGTGCAAACAAACGGACATTGATCCTAATTTAAAATCAATTGTATATCAACAGGAAATAACTGTTTAACAATGCTGGTCCGGGTGTAGTAATAACGAAATGTTTTTTCACGTAATTCATTTAGAAATGGCATTCACCACTGTTAACAATGCACGCTGTCACACTACAATTGTTGTTAACACAGGGGACTACATCTCCCAGTAGTCTGTGGAGTAAAACCCTGTCACAAACGGGAAATGAGGTAAACAGCATTACCTGTGAATGAATGTTTAAAAACCAAGTAGATCGTGAAAAAAAACCAGCCGTGAGCAAGGTATTTTTTGTAATACCGAAACGCATTGGTTTGGTCTGTGTTTTGCTGACGACAAATGATTCAAGAATAAATTAACCACTGAATTGCAGCTATTGGAGTGCGGTTCTCCTTTCTTCTTCGTGAAGGATTTGTTGCATATATAGAGATATATATGTGTGTGTGTGTGTATGTATATATATATATACTTTCTTTGAAAGCAGAGAAGTAGTTTTACATATATATATATATATATATATATATATATATATATATATATATATATATATATATATATATATATATATATATATATATTCACTGAAAAAACCATAGGTTATAGACCATATATAGTTAGGAATTAGCATTTAAAAAACCTTATTTTACTCACACAGAACCATTGAAATTCCATATATAGTTAGTTGCACTAACTATATATCGCGCACCCGCAATCCACTGCTGATCATGTCACATATTACATCATTCATGACATGGTCAGTGACATCACTGATGACATCACTGATGACATCTCAAATGACATCACTGATGACATCACTGATGACAACATCCAGTGACTGTATTTTTCTGTAAAGTTAAAATATGTCTTGAGTGGATGTATAAGTGTCTGGATGAAGGATTTAGTAGGTGCATGACTGACTGTATGAGTGAGTGATTAAATGTGTCTCACTGAATGCATGGGTTAGTGACTAAACTGTCTTAATTTGTGCATCATTATGTCTGTTGTTCTGTAAACTGCTGCATGTGTTGATCATTAGCTATACAAGAGGCTATATGTGTTATTAATTGGTTGCCCAAGTATTTCTATGGGAGATTGAGTTTGTGTGGGGGTGGCTGGAAGGTGTGAGACTCTATGCATAGATGTGTGAGCAGTTTATTCACTAGGTGTATGAGTTCAAGAGTGCATGTGGAAACAGCTACATGGGCAGTTGACTGTGTGCATGAGTGTATTGATGAGTGAATGGATATCTCAATGCTACATGTCATAGTAAGTACATATGTAAAACACAGTACATGTGAGAGTTGGCATATATAAATAACTGTGCATGAGAGCCACTGAATGAGTGAGTGGTTGTATCGATCATTGTGAACTTGTATCAGGGATTGTATAAGAGAGTAAATATGTGTTAGTATATGTTTCAATAAGTAAGGTGTGTTTAACTGTATAGTTGAAGAAATGGAGGTGAGATTGTTTCTTTGCATGACTGACTGGGTGTGTGAGTAACTCCATGGATGAGTGGCAGTGTGTGAGTGTCTGTATACACTGAGTGTATCTAAGGTTATATTAGAGTCTGAAGAGGTTTATCGTATTAGCACAAGAATGATGTCAAATGAGATGTCATCAGTGATGTCATCAGTGATGTCATTTGAGATGTCATCAGTGATGTCATCAGTGATGTCACTGACCATGTCATGAATGATGTAATATGTGACATGATCAGCAGTGGATTGCGGGTGCGCGATATATAGTTAGTGCAACTAACTATATATGGAATTTCAATGGTTTTGTGTGAGTAAAATAAGGTTTTTTAAATGCTAATTCCTAACTATATATGGTCTATAACCTATGGTTTTTTCAGTGAATTTTCAAGGTTTTGTAAATGCTAATTCCTAACTATATATGGTCTATAACCTATGGTTTTTTCAGTGAATTTTCAAGGTTTTGTAAATGCTAATTCCTAACTATATATGGTCCATAACCTATGTTTTTTTCTGTGAATTTCATTGGTTTTTTAACAGCTAATATCTGTAGCTGTAAAATGTATTCTTCTTTAAATCCAAAAATATATTTTATATGTTTATGAATAATTTTTTTTTTAAATATTTTTTTTTCTTCGTTCCCGCTTCGCAAATCGGGAAGCTTCCCGTTAGCTGACCTTGATGCCGCGAAATAGACCGCGAGCCGGTAAACGTTTCTTTACCGCAAGTGCCGCGTTACAAAACAACATCGTGACGCCTCCCGTCCGCATGACGTTTCACGTTGTCGCGTGATACGTCATATGACGTACTACGTTAGCGAACTGGTACGCGAAGCGAGTCGCAAAGCGCAGGTTTCTGGAAGCAAACCGGGAGGCCCTGCAAAGCGCTTAACGTAAACACAGCAAGTCATGTGACTTGGTAATAACACTTTTCATTGGTTCATTTCACTTTTGGTTTCCTAATGATGTAAGACTAGGTCATATAATCTAAAATGAACACTTTTGATTGGTTGAGAACTCTTGTTTTTCCCAAATGATGAAAATCCCTCCTTCTTTCCTCACTCTGACTTTCATCATTGTGAGAGAAAGACCCTTTGTGATCACTGAGCAATGGCTTCTTTAGTAGCTTCAGCTGGTGCTTCCCCACCACCTCCACCACATCCAAGGAAGAGTGGACCACCTGCTCAAGTTATAATTCAACAAGAAGAAGAAGAAGAGGAACAGGAGGACGAGCACGAAGAGAGGCAGTTTTTGCCTGAGCAGCCCAGGACGTCTCACCGGAAAGAAAACTTCATTTGGCAATTTTTTAAAATTCCCAAAGGTCAGAAAAAAGTAAATGCAAGATACGTAACTTGCCTTATATGTCAAGATAGACTGTCCAGAGGGACCGACAAAAAATACAGTTTCGGAAACTACACAATGCATCGCCATATGACTAGGTGGCATCCTAACAACTACAGTGCTGCACAGTTTCGGAACGACCTAGATAATCTCCCTATTATGGCCAGAAGCTCTGTTGTACCGGAAGTAACGGGACCAGAGGGCAGGGAGATGGTGCCAAATATACAAATGAGATTTGGTGAAGTAAAACACACCTGCGTATTTTGCGATGGATTCATTTCCTACGGAGAAAGAAGCATCACTCTGATCAACAGAGCTATTGACTATCATATGCAAGTTTGTCCGAAACGCCCAAAATAATAAATACTTCTTTTTTTTGTTTTGTTGCTCCTGTTGAGCCCTTTACAATGAATCGTTTTCATTGCCCCCTCCAAGAAAAACCCAAAAAAATATAAAACTGTTCCGAAAAATTCAAAAACAGTAAAAAAATGTTCAGAAAAATAAAAAAAAAGTTCTTTTCAGAACTACCTCCCCGTTATTAAAAAATTGGTACAATATTTGGAACTGTGCCAACCTCTATTTCTCTTAGTTCGCTTCCTAGTTCGCTCGCCGGTACGCGAACTGGAAGCGAACCAAAAACAGTAAGTATAAGGGAGGGAAACACACACTTATGTTAAAATAAAGACAGCTATAGGGGAGTAAACTAGAGATACTATTACCCGTAATCCACTGCTGATGATGTCACATATTACATCATTCATGACATGCTCAGTGACATCATCAGCAGAGGATTGCGGGTTTTTTGACAACATGCCTTATCCACGGTTTAATAACGCTGCCTTTTGCTTTATATAAGTTTTCAAATTGTATGAAATATATACCAATAGGTCGTTATGAACCTTTAGGTAGTGCTTTTCTTCATGAGGTCTGGTCGCTTCCATACACATACAGATGTTTCAAAGATGATCAAGAAGTTTATCTGAATGGAGAGGAATGCACTGAGACGCCAGATCATTCACTAATGTGTAGGCACATACAGTTACACGGTTCATGCAACAAACACCGACCAAATATGGCTTGCGTGTTGCAAGGCACGCCAGTTCCTGCTATCATCCCCACGTTCAAGTTGTTGGAAAATGGTAGTTATTTGATGCTCAATAATGAAGATTGTTCTGAGTTAATTAAAAGTATTCCTTTTATCGTAACAGTAAGTGAACGGGTTATTTGCTGCAGAAATGTTCTATTTCCTCCCACACATGAACATAGGGAGTTTTCAATCTGGCCACAAATACCAACCTTGGGACACGTTTCAACGGCATGGCAAGAATAAGAGCTCTTTTGTCTCAGAGAGAGGTGGCCTTGAGTTCGGCCCGTGAAACTTTCGTACTTCACATAGCGAACACCCGTACAGAGGTGCACACCCTTTTCAATTAAGATTTGCCTTTCAATTTCAGCAACATGTTTCCGACTATCTTTAACGCATCCTCCACAAAGTCCCTGACACACTTTTTTAAAGTTGTTACCAGTGGTCTCGTGACTTCATTTGAGAAAATCTTTGGAGTCATCCCTGCTTCCTTTCATTGTATTTTCTGCACTCTGGTTCGTGGATTGGCATTTTTACTTGCATTACCAGCGGACGCTCTTGTGATTTTTTACATTTTTAAATATGGATGTCCCTCCTATGCAACCTCCGACCCTGCAGCTGCTGACACTGTTCCGCAATCGCATGCTAGAATATTATGGCACAATGCCGTTGGCGATATTAAGCACGGCATATGGATTATCTTTTCGGTTCTCCTACTTCACCTGTGTCCAGCCTGTATTTCACTGCCTGACCTGTGATTTCGATTGGGCCATTGATTTGTGTCTCTGCGGACCGGTTTCTCCTGACGTCGACTTTAATCAGCTGATGACTCCTATCATTACTCACGAGTTGGTTTGTCCTGGCGAAAGGATTATGGCTGTGGCATTGATGCATGGACTACTTGGTCCCTGGAATTTACTGGCGGCAGCACAGTCTTTCTTGGAAGAGAGCTTTCTTGAAAACCCACCGAGCTGTCCTCTGATGGTGATAGAGGATCCGGTGCTGGGAGAGCACGTATGTTCTTTTCCGCTTTTAAATTGGATGGCTGAACTGTTTTCGGATGAAGACGGTGACTTCCTATTGGAGGCTGTTGCAGCTTATTTTGCATACACAGTTATGTCATAGACCTTTTTCATGTTTGATATGCTGAGTACTAGCATTTCATTGACAATTCATTGACTTATTTGTCAAGTTTTTATTATTTACCTTGCCTATTGGCTTAAGACTTGGCTGTTTTATTTTTCTTTAGCATTAAATTTTCCTAGTTTTTAATGCTTTACCTTGCGGACCGTCCACATATAAACTTGCAATCTGCTCTCATGAGATGGCACTTCTATTATCATATTCAGTTCGTTTCCGGATCATGAGGAGGTGTCATCTAGGTCCTGGATATCTTTACACCGTGTTAAGTTAGCATGGGCTCATTACCGGTTTAAACGCCATTTTTCCTTTTTTGCAACTTCTGCACACGACACTTAGTTGTTGCTTTAGCTTTCCACCTAGTAGTTCATCGTGGTTTACATGAGAATAATATGTTATTGGTCTACTATCTGCTTTACTTGTTAAACTATATCTGTACAGCGAGTGCTAAAGTTTCAAGAACAACACGATACAGAATTGTTATGAGGTCTGATCTCCACGACTTCATACTCATAACATAAGTGCAACTTCTGCCAATTCTGGGCATGAGGCGGGTTTTATATTGCTTTGCCGAACACACATACACAACAGTTGATGCGGTTCACATGAAGAGAGAGCTGGTGTATGGTGATGTGATTCCTTCAAATCTAAGACACTAAAGTATGGGCACGCCCTAAACCAACACAAAGAGACCTTCTTAGCAAATAATATAATATGTGTATTAGGGAGGGTGAGATATAAGCAGCCGCGGGCCGTGGAGGGAGTTACGATGGGGCAGGGAGGCGGGGAGGGGGAGAAGCAGGGTGGAGCCCTCTCTACCTTGCCCCTCCCCCTCCCCGCCTCCCTGCCCCACCGTAACTCCCTCCACGGCCCGCGGCTGCTTATAAGTGTTGCTAACTCTTATTCATTTACAGCATGTTAACATACTATCACCATTCACTTTTTATGTACTAGTAACTATGCTGGTAATTTTGCTACTGATAATATGTGTACTTTTATTATCTAAGGTACTACGCCTGAGAAGACGGCATTAGTAAATAAACATTTCAAATACACATCTGTTCTTCTTAACTCCATGTTCTGGTTTCTAAGAAATCTATAACGACCGACTGTTCATGAGTTCCACGTATCCTGAGGTACTATAAGTTCATATTCTGGATTGTCTAAACATTGAGAGTTTGTTATATCCAATGTGACACTGTACCTAGCTTGCTAAGGAGTTTTTGATTACTAACGTGAGTTTTGGGACACCCTAATTCGCCGAGGTTCCAATCCTCTGTCCACAGTTCTGTGTGACAACAGAAACCCTGCGACAGGGGCACCCCCGACCCTTGCTGGAGCTTCATCACACTTGCGATACAACTCCAGCAATGCATTCGCCGAGGTTCCAATCCTCTGTCCACAGTTCTGTGTGAGAACAGAAACCCTGCGACAGGGGCACCCCCGACCCTTGCTGGAGCTTCATCACACTTGCGATACAACTCCAGCAATGCGCCACCTTTACGGCACAGATACATCACGCATCTGTGCTGTTTTTGCCCCATGATGCGCCGCATTGTAAATGCAGCACACCATAGGTGACGGAACAGCGGCACAGAATGACTAACACATCCCTGGTGATGCGCCAGTCATCATAAATGTATCCCTATGCTTCTTATCTTGTTAGAGATGAACCGCCATATATATCATCAAAGTTTTTTGCATTTCCTAAATAGCGAACTTTAAGGAATAAATAGCGATTCTTTACCATTCCTAGTTTGCGATGAGCTATTTGCTAATTAGCCGAATGTAGCCCAATGAAGCCCAATGTAGCCCAATGTAGCCCAAAGATGGCCGCCAGACACACAAAAAAACAAATGTAGCCCAAATATCAGCCAGATGTAGCCCAACTATAGCCCAGTGACAGAATGACCAATCAGCTTCGCAAACCTCCGTTACGCGAAGCGGAGCGCTGTTACAGATATATATCTTTTTTTGAACGTTAATTTCTCAAAATCCACTGGAGCACATATATTGAGACCTAGCAAAGGCACATCGGGCTACCAGTCCCTAATATTTTGCCAAGTTTCGTGCAAATCCATTCAGCCGTTCAATTATTATTATTATTATTTTTTTTTGCCCCGCGGGGCCCTTTTAAAACCTCCACATCAAACCTAGGGGGTCAGCGAGGATCTACTATGCCCCCTTATAGTTATTTCCCCCTTTGTTTTGACCTCCTCTTGTCTCTCGATCCTACCGAGAGACAAGATGGCGGCCGCTACGGACTGTTTGGAATGTTGACAGACGCCGGAGAACCAATCAGCTTCGCTTCACAAAGCTCCGTTGCGCGAAAAGTCCGCGAACCAGAGCGCTGCCCGGTCCGCTGTTACAGATATATATCTTTTTTTAAACGTTAATTTCTCAAAATCCACTGGAGCACATATATTGAGACCTACAAAAGGCACATCGGGCTACCAGTCCCTACAATTTTGCCAAGTTTCGTGCAAATCCATTCAGCCGTTCGGGCTAAAAGTGAGGCCAACCGCCCTATGGAAAACTCAATGTTAAAAACACGTTTTGGGACCCCCCTTTTTTCTCGGCCCCCACTGGACGAACCCCCCCCAAATTTTCAAGGGCTGCTCAGAAGCAAAATGTGCCATTTTCCTGAAAATTTCAGCCAATTCCGTCCACAAACGCCAAAGTTATTAGACATAGAATTTTAAAAAACCCATAGAGAAAAAATCCTAACTATATATACCTACTGGCGACCGCCAGTAGGTAATATATATATATATATATATATATATATATATATATATATATATATATATATATATATATATATATATATATATATATATATATATATATATTTATATTACCTACTGGCGGTCGCCAGTAGGTATATATAGTTAGGATTGATTTCCATAGGGAAATCGCAACATTCTATTGGGAATAACTTTGGCGCCGGTTGAGGAATCTGCCTGAATTTTTCAGCAACTTTGTCTCACGGCGCTCCGGTCCTTCCCTGAAAGTTTGGGGGGATTCGTCAAGCGGGGGCCGAGATAAAAAGGGGGTCCCAAAACGTGTTTTCCCCATGTTAATTTCCATAGGGCGGTCTGTCGCACTTTTAGCTCGAACGGTGAATGGATTTTCAGCAAACTTGGCAAAATTGTAGGGACTGGTACCCCGATGTGCCTTTGCTATGTCTCAAGATATATGCTCCAGTGGTTTTTACGAAAATTAACTTTGAAAAAATATATATTGGGCTACATTGGGCTATATATGTTAGAGCCCAAATGTAGCCCAATGTAGCCCAATGTAGCCCAATGTAGCCCAAAGATGGCCACCAGAGACAAAAAAACAAATGTAGCCCAAATATCAGCCAGATGTAGCCCAACTATAGCCCAATGACAGAATGTCCCAGAGTGTTCTAAAGAACAACTAGAGTGCTAACAGTCTTACTTATGACAAAAGTATGGCACACCTGAAGTCATCTTGATTGGAATAAAGTGTTAACACTTAAAACATTTAATTTGCAAAGGAACAAAATGAGGGGGTTCATTTTGCCATAGAAATTATGATTAGTGCTGAAGAAAGAAAAATTAGGGCACATTTTGAGTGACTTCTCAAATCCTCTTATATTTCATTAAAAAAATTCTGATATGCAGTCTCCCAAGATGGCCACCAGAGACAAAAGAGCCCAAATGTAGCCCAAATATCAGCCAGATGTAGCCCAACTATAGCCCAATGACAGAATGTCCCAGAGTGTTCTAAAGAACAACTAGAACGCTAACAGTCTTACTTATGACAAAAGTATGGCACACCTGAAGTCATCTTGATTGGAATAAAGTGGTAACACTTAATACATTTAATTTGAAAAGGAACAAAATGAGGGGTTTCATTTTGCCATAGAAATTATATATATACAGTAGGTATATATAGTTAGGATTGATTTCCATAGGGAAATCGCAAAATTCTATTGGGAATAACTTTGGCGCCGATTGAGGAATCTGCCTGAATTTTTCAGCAACTTTGCCTCGCGGCGCTCCGAACCTTCCTTGAAAGTTTGAAGGGGATTCGTCAAGCGGGGGCCGAGATAAAAGGGGGGTCCCAAAACGTGTTTTCCCCATGTTAATTTCCATAGGGCGGTCTGTCACACTTTTAGCTCGAACGGCTGAATGGATTTTCACCAAACTTGGCAAAATTGTAGGGACTGGTAGCCCGATGTGCCTTTGCTATGTTTTAAGATATGTGCTCCAGAGGATTTTGAGTAATTTAGGTTAAAAAAAAATTATATATCTATGGCCGCGCCCCGGTACGCGCACCGGGGAGCGCTCCGGGCGCGCCACGCGACTTGCGCACGGTAAGCTGATTGGTTCTCGGGTGTCTGTAAACATTCGAAACAGTCCGCAGCGACCTCCATCTTGTGACTCGGTAGGATTGAGACACAAGAGGTGGCAAAAATCAAAGGGGGAAATGACCAAAAGGGGGCAGGGTAGACCCCCCCTGACCCCCTAGGTTTGATGTGGGGGCCATTAAAGGGTCCCGCGGGGCAAAAAAAATTTTTGTTTTTTTTCGTTTTTCGCGGGGGAGCGCCCGGTACGCGCACCGGGGAGCGTACCATGGGGAAAAATAGTGAAAAAAATTATATAATCATCATAATAAATAATAAAATAATCATTTTGAGTGATTACAGGTAGGGTAGCTCTGAAAAGAGCTTTTGGTTCTGTGGCTGGTTTAGGTACCTACAAGTACGTCCCACACACACCCACACGCACACAACCCCACACCTCCACACCCACACACTCCCCACACACACCTCACAAACACACACCTCCACCCACACCCAAACACCCCACACCGACACCTTACACATCCACACCCACACCCACACATCCCACACACACTCACTCACACACACACCTCACCCCCCAACACACACACATGCACACACAGATACCTCACAGACACACCTCACACATCCCACACACACTCCCACCCCACACACACACACGCACACCTCACAGACACACCCACACATACACACATACACACACATCCTACACACATACCCCCCACACACACCCCACACACACCTCACACACCCACACCCCCACCTACACCCAAACACCCCACACACCCACACCCACACACACACACCTTACACATCCACATCCCCACCCACACCCACATACCCCACACACCTACACACACCTATACACCTCATCCCCCCTCAGACACACACACACACACACCTCACAGAAACACCCCACACATCCCCCACACACACCTCACCCCTTCCCCACACACACACACCTCTGACACACACCTCACACGCACACACACACACACACACACACCACACACACCTCACACACACACACACACCCACACACACACTCCTCTCACACACACACCCACACACCCCCCACACACACACCCACACACACACCCCACACACCCCACACACACACCCACACATCCTACACACACACACCCCACACACATACCCCCCCACACACACACCCCACACCCACCCACCCTACACACACACACCACACACACACTCATTATTTTTTCTTTTTTTGAGGGGGTGCCCCACACACATACCCCGACACACACACACCCCACACCCACCCCCCCACACACACACCCCACCATACCTCATACACCCACACCTCCACCCACACCCAAACACCCCACACACACACCATACACCCCCACACCCCCACCTACACCCACACACCCCCACCCACACACACCTCACTCCCCCCACACACACACACCTCACAGACACACCCCACACATCCCCCACACACACCTCACCCCCCCACACACACACACCTCTGACACACACCCCCCACACACATACACACACACCCCACACACACACCTCACACACACCCACACACACATTCCTCACCCACACACACACCCACACACATCCCCACACACACACACCGACCCCACACACACACCCACACATCCTACACACACACCCCCCACACACACCTCACACACCCACACCCCCACCTACACCCAAACACCCCACACACCCACACCCACACACACACACCTTACACATCCACATCCCCACCCACACCCACATACCCCACACACCTACACACACCTATACACCTCATCCCCCCTCAGACACACACACACACACTCACACACACCTCACAGACACACCCCACACATCCCCCACACACACCTCACCCCTTCCCCACACACACACACCTCTGACACACACCTCACACACGCACACACACACACACACCCCACACACACCTCACACACCCACACCCCCACCTACACCCAAACACCCCACACACCCACACCCACACACACACACCTTACACATCCACATCCCCACCCACACCCACATACCCCACACACCTACACACACCTATACACCTCATCCCCCCTCAGACACACACACACACACACACACACCTCACAGACACACCCCACACATCCCCCACACACACCTCACCCCTTCCCCACACACACACACCTCTGACACACACCTCACACACGCACACACACACACACACACACACACCACACACTCCTCTCACACACACACCCACACACCCCCCCACACACACACCCACACACACACCCCACACACACACCCACACATCCTACACACACACACCCCACACACATACCCCCCCACACACACACCCCACACCCACCCACCCTACACACACACACCACACACACACTCATTATTTTTTCTTTTTTTGAGGGGGTGCCCCACACACATACCCCGACACACACACACCCCACACCCACCCCCCACACACACACCCCACCATACATCATACACCCACACCTCCACCCACACCCAAACACCCCACACACACACCATACACCCCCACACCCCCACCTACACCCACACACCCCCACCCACACACACCTCACTCCCCCCCCACACACACACACACCTCACAGACACACCCCACACATCCCCCACACACACACCTCACCCCCCCACACACACACACCTCTGACACCCCCCCCCCCCACACACACACACACCCCACACACACACCTCACACACACACACACCCACACCCACACACACATTCCTCATCCACACACACACCCACACACATCCCCACACACACACACACACACACACACCCACCCCACACACACACCCACACATCCTACACACACACACCCCACACACATACCCCCCCACACACACACCCCACACCCACCCCCCCACACACACACCACTCACACACACACTCATTATTATTCTTCTTTTTTTGAGGGGGTGCGCACCCCGGTACACGTACCGGTACGCGTACCCTGGAGAAAAAAAGAAAGACAGAGTTTTTTAAAAATGTAGCATTTTTATATAAATTTGAGGTAGTTCTGAAAAGAACTGTTTTTTATTCTTATTGTTGTTTTATATTTTTTTATTGTTTTTTTGTACCCCGCGACTTTTAAAAAAAAAAATATTTTGGGCAGGCCTAGGGGGTCAGGGTGTTTCTACTCTGGCCCCTTTGCGAGTTTCACACCTTTGTTTCACTGCTTTCTTGTGCCTTGGTTTGAACAAGGCACAAGATGGCTGCCAGGGACACCCAGTATGCAAGGGGAATTAGTTCCCCCTCTTCAAACATGCACGGGGGCTGCGTTGCAGAGAGGTGTAAAAAAGGGTGTGGCCTCATTACACCTCTATGCAATGCATCCATCTGACGCATACTGGAGGCTCCTGGTGGGCTAGTTGGCCCCCAGGGACCCCCATTATGCAAGGGGAATTAGTTCCCCCTCTGCAAACGCACCAGGCGGCTGCGTTGCAGAGAGGTGTAACAAGGGGCATAGCCTCATTACACCTCTGCAATGCAGCCCCCTGGCGCATACTGGAGGTTCCAGGTGGGCTAGTTGGCCCCAAGGGCCCCCAGTATGCAGGGGGAATGAGTTCCCCCTCTTCAAACATGCACGGGGGCTGCGTTGCAGAGAGGTGTAAAAAGGGCCGTGGCTTAATTACACCTCTCTGCAATGCAGTCCCCTGGTGCATACTGGAGATTCCTGGTGGGCTTTCAGGTCTTATATAGTTAGGAATTAGCATTAAAAAAAAATTGAAATTCACTGAAAAAACATAGGTTTCAGGCCTTATATAGTTAGGAATTAGCATTTAAAAAACATTTGAAATTCACTGAAAAAACCATAGGTTTCAGGCCTTATATAGTTAGGAATTAGCATTTAAAAAAACCTTGCAAATTCACTGAAAAAACCATAGGTTTCAGGCCTTATATAGTTAGGAATTAGCATTTAAAAAACCTTGCAAATTCAATGAAAAATCCATAGGTTTCAGGCCTTATATAGTTAGGAATTAGCATTTAAAAAACCTTGCAAATTCACTGAAAAAAACATAGGTTTCAGGCCTTATATAGTTAGGAATTAGGAACAAGAAAGCAGAAAAACAAACGTGTAGAACACAAAAAGGGGGCAGGGTAGGAACACCCTGACCCCCTAGGGCTGCTCAGGTGGTCCCACTAGGATATAATTATATATTTAAACGTTATCCGCTAATAGAATTAGCATTTAAAAAACCTTTGAAATTCACTGAAAAAACCATAGGTTTCAGGCCTTATATAGTTAGGTATTAGCATTTAAAAAAACCTTTGAAATTCACTGAAAAAACCATAGGTTTCAGGCCTTATATAGTTAGGAATTAGCATTTTAAAAAAACTTTGAAATTCACCGAAAAAACCATACGTTTCAGGAGTTATATAGTTAGGAATTCGCTTTTACAAAACCTTTGAAATTCACTCAAAAAACTATAAGTTTTAGTGGTGTTATAGTTAGCTGGACATTTTACTCATACAAAACTATTGAAATTGCTCCTATATAGTTAGTTGTACTAAGTATATATCGCGCACCCGCAATCCACTGATGATGATGTCACATATTACATCATTCATGACATGGTCAGTGACATCACTGATGACATCTCAAATGACATCACTGATGACATCACTGATGACATCATCCACGTGACAATCACATACACCTTTTCATACACTATTACAATTTTTCATCACTCTTTGTAAAATACAGAGTATCATATTTTAATCCATTGTCACAGCAATACAAGTATCTAAAAATCCACTCAGTGATTCATACATGTATACACACATCTAATCCCTTACCTATGGATTCACTCATAAATGCTGTTAATGAACAATAGAACACTATCAAAAATACTTATACATCTATATCGACATTAAACAACAGCACGCATCCTATTCACATATGAAGTCATCCTACTCACTTATGCAAACAATGGATCATACTTACATATTTACTTAGCAAAACAATTATACAAACACCACTTCTTCTATTCATTTAGATAGTAAGTCATACTTAGTGAATTATAAAATCATTATTACAAGTATACAGTTATCCATACAGTCACTCACACAATCATTGTGTCTTATGTATACTTATTTATATACAACAACTGACACATACACTGCCTTTTATTTTTCTAGTTTGTTGGACCTGTACCTTTGAGAAATATATTTGCTCATCACCATACCCATAAAGAGATTCCCTCACCCAAACTGTTAGAACATGTAGTTTTAACTTCATATATCTACTGAATAAACTATTCACACATCTTTGGACAGTCACACACCCTCCACCGAACCACACACACTTTCACACTCCCATACAAATACTCAGTTAACTAATCAATAACTAATATAGACTTTCACATAGCTAGTAACCAACTGTAGAATCAGTTTACACAACAACTGACAAAGTGATACAGCTATTCACACAGTTTAGTCACTATCCACTATATTTAGTGAGACATTATTAATTGGTCAAGTAAACAGTCAATTACACTGCTACTAAATCCTCCATCCAAATATTTATTTATATATCCACTCATTCTTCAATGCAAATTGCTATATATATAATGCATATTTAAATAACGAAGCAAACCACATTCACTGGATGATGTCATCAGTGATGTCACTGACCATGTCATGAATGATGTAATATGTGACATCATCAGCAGTGGATTGCGGGTGCGCGATATATACTTAGTACAACTAACTATATAGGAGCAATTTCAATGGTTTTGTATGAGTAAAATGTCCAGCTAACTATAACACCACTAAAACTTATAGTTTTTTGAGTGAATTTCAAAGGTTTGGCCGCTAAGATCGAAGCATAATGTGGTATAAAACAGTGGTCGCCACTCCGGCGGTCAGGCACAAACTGGACACAAAATGTCGCCCACAGTATGGAACAGGATAAGACAATTTTCTTATTTTAAAACACACCAAAACGACAAACATAAAAAACAAGGCGGAGGAGTAATACACAGAGAGTCAGCCCTGGAGGGGAGGGAAACCCACTAATCAGGAATACGAAGTCATAATCAGTAGGACAAGTTAAGGCGGGGGGACAGCGGGGAGGTCAATCAAGCCAAAGGACAGTACATGAAATTTCAGGAACATCAACCTAGGGTGATGAGGGAACATCAGGGGCCTCCACCAGGGGAGGAGCACAAATATCTCTGCGATAGGCGTTCCACTGACACCAGATCTTCGTCCATGCCCTAGGTCTGCCCCTAGCTGTGTAGACGGTCTTTTCGCGGAACATAGACCAGTCCATGTTTTCTTCCCACACAGAGACAGTGGGGGGCCTGTGGGAGCCCCAAAGTTGCGCTATGTCCCGCTTCGCAACCATATACCCCAGGGTCGCCCATCTGGTTTGGGCCACCGAACAGTCGGTAGGTTCCCACACGTTCAACAAGCATCTCCGGGCCTCCGGCACCAGTGCAATTCCAGTCACGTCAGCCATCACCGCAAGCACCGCAGTCCAATAGGCAGCCACCCTCGGACACTCCCAAATAATGTGAAGGAACGTAGCACTCATCCCACATCCACGCTTGCATAGGCCATCCGGGGAAAAACCCATCGCAACCAAACGAGGACCAGTAACATACACCCGGTGGAGGATCTTGAGTTGAACCAGACGGAGACGGGCAGGAATGGCAACCTCTTTCGGAGAAGATAACGCCGATTGCCAATCCTCATCATCTAATTCCAGCCCGTCGCCGACCCACGCTTCTCTAAGTCGAACGAGCAAGTCAGCGCGATTGTGAATCAGCTTCTTATAAATCAAGGAGATAGTGCTATCAGGGAGATAGCCATCCAGGATACGATCCTCGAGGGGGGAGGACTCAGGGATGGCGGCACCGGAAGTCAGAACAGAAGTGAAGGCATGACGGACCTGTAAATATCTAAAAAAATCCCTATCACTCAGGTCATAATCATTTCGAAGGGCCTCTAAGGACTTCACCGCCCCATTCGCACACACGTCACCCACTCTACAGATTCCAATCATGTCCCAACGGTCAAACCCTTTCGTTGTCCAAAGACATCCCAGACGCTCAGATGCAAAAAGCGGAGTTGCCAGCGTCACTCGTTCATCCCACCCCAAGCTCACATTCGCAGCGCGCCACACACTAACCGCAATCCTAGTTGGTCCCGTAAGGTGGAGCCCAGCCGACCTAGAGTAAAGCGCTCTATTAAAGTTACCACCCGGCAGTTGGAGTCTGTCCATTTCAAAGGCCGGATCCGGACCCGGGGAGTACATCGAGTGGTTAATGGCAGACAGTTGAGTAGCCCAATAATATCTCTTGATATCAGGAAGTGCTATGCCCCCGTCATACCAAGGGATGGTGAGCTTCGCAAGTGCGATACGTGGGCGCCCGTCCCAAATCAGTTGCCTTTGTAGACTCTCGACCTCTCGGAAATAAGTAGCGGGGATATCATCATAGGAATTCTGGAGTGCGTAAAGGAATCGCGGTAAGGACATCATCTTGAAAAGGGCAGCCCTGCCCAGCGGCGACAAGGGTAATTTACGCCAGCGAGCCACGTCCAGCCGCAATCTATGAAGCGGGGGAAGGAGATTACGTTCAAACCGGAGCGACGAATCCAATGTAATAAAAAAAAACAAATATTTGAAACCGGACTGAACAACCTGGATGGGAAATCTATTCGGCAATGGGGGCAGGTCACCCGAAATAACATAGACACAGGATTTAGCCCAGTTTATAATCAAACCAGAATTCTTACCAAACGAGGCGAGAACGTCAAATAAGACATTCAAAGATTTACGCGGGGAAGTAAGATACAGAAGAATGTCGTCCGCGTAAAGCGAAACACGGTCCTCAAAATCTGGGGACCAACGTATACCCTTGAGGGAAGGCTCCCAGCGAATCCACGCAGCTAGCGGCTCTAATGCGAGAGCAAAAAGTAGTGGAGACAAGGGGCACCCCTGTCTGGTCCCCCTACCAAGGGGAAAGGGAGCCGACACTCGACCATTAACCACGACCTGTGCCAGGGGGTCGGTATACAGTAGCTTCACCCATCCGATGAACCCCGGGCCAAAACCAAACTTCTCAAGAGCTGCCCAAAGGTAGGGCCACTCTATCATGTCGAAGGCCATCGAGGCGTCCAACGAGGCCAAAATGGCCGGCTCCGTCAGAAGCCCCGCCCTCGCGATGGCTCCATGAAGGCGACGTAGATTAAGGGCTGTGTTACGGTGTGGGATAAATCCGGATTGGTCCGGATGAATCAAGTCACTAACGACCGTGAGGAGGCGAGTAGCCAAGAGTTTGGCAAGAACCTTAGGCTCGACATTTAACAGGGAGATGGGTCTATAAGACGAACAAAGATCCCGGGGCTTACCATCTTTAGGAATTACCACAATCGTAGCCAGGCGCTGGTCATAAGGGAGAACTCCCCGCTCCCGGGACTCCGAAAACATTGTTCGAAGATAGGGCGCAATCTTATCAGGACGCAGTTTGTATAACTCGATTGGCAAACCGTTCGGGCCCAAAGCCTTGCCCGAACGGAGAGAGCGAATTGCAGTCGCGATTTCGTCCGTAGAGAACGGGGCCTCCATAAAGGACCGCTCCAAATCGGAGAGGCATGGCAAAGCTATGTCGCGCAGCAAGAGGCGAGAGTCGTCTTCATCCCTTTCCGACACTGGGGAGTAAACCGCACAAAAATAGTCCGCAAAACATTCCACTATTTCAACCGGGTCTGTCACTCTCACACCATTCAAAGTCTGAATCACAGGCACCACTCGATCCGCCCTCTCCCTCTTGTCCAACCAGGCAAGCAATTTCCCCGCTTTGTCTCCAACATCATACAGACGACCCTGTTGCTCTCTAAACATCATTTTGGCCGCATCTGTGACCAGAGACTTATAGGCCAATTGCTTCAGACCCAGGGCATGGAGTTTGTCATGAGTGACACTCGATTCCAGGACAGCCTCCATCTCAAGTATTTCCATCTCAAGCTCCACCACCTCCCGATTCCTTGCCTTTTTGGTTTCAGCAATAAGAGACAGGGCCTGCCCACGAATCACAGTCTTAAAAGCCTCCCATAGGGACACCGCAGAAGAGACAGACCCCTCGTTCTCCAGAAAGTAGTTGTCCAAGGACGTAACCAATTGACCACGGGTCTCAGGGGAGGTCAGGTACCAAGGGTTGATAGGAGCCACCAGGCCCGCCGCCTCCACCCCCACATCAAAACAGAGCCAGAGCGGAGAATGGTCTGAGATGCCCCGGGGGAGGTGCCTAATCTCGCGGACAGCCGATGACTGTTCAGCTGGCATGAGGAAGTAATCTAGTCTAGACAAACTCCCATGGGCCCCAGAGTGGAAAGTGTATTGAAGTTGAGTGGGGTGCATAAGTCTCCAGCAGTCCACCAAACCAAAAGTATCCAAAAAGCCACCCAGTCATAATTGGGTCGAAGGAGTATCCCTAGGGGGGTAACGATCACTTAGACCAGAGAGGACAGAATTAAAGTCACCAGCCATAAAGAGAGCACCATCAGGGAGGCCCAACAGAACTCGGCCCAAATCAGAGTAGGTAGAGGTCTGCAAGCCGGGGGGCACATAGACGGTAAACAGGGAAAGGGTTTTGCCCTCATATCGTCCCACGAGGACGGCATAGCGCCCCCGATCATCAAGGATTACATCATCTATCGCAAGGGGAAGGGAAGCCCGGACCAGGATGCCCACCCCCCTGGAACCCGTTGTAAACCCTGAGTGCGCAACAAGACGATAGCCCCACCTATTCATCGCGTGACAAGTATTGCCCACTAGGTGCGTCTCCTGCAGAAAGACAATATCGGGAGACAAACGTCGCAGGCATCGCAACACCACCCCCCGCTTTATACGATCCCCTAGACCATTGACATTCCATGAAATAAACCTCAACCCGCTACCCCCCATCCCACGAAGTAATGCAGGAACCCTCCCCCAATGAGCATGACACTGAAAGTACAATTATCAAAATAGAATCGCCTTGAAAGAACAAAACAAAAACTACAAACTCCCCAACAACCCACCCCCCAACACCCAAGGAAACACCCCCCACCCTGCACCCCTGCAGTAGACAAAGAAGCCACCCCAACATGCAGTGGGCCTGTCGCCCAAAAAACCCCGTTCTACAAAAAGACCCCGGAGGAGGAAAAGGCTCTGTCCCACCCGCCACCCCGACAGAAAGAAAGGGAGAAGAGAATACATAGAAAAAGGATGCGCTCAAGTACAGAACCCAGGAAGAGATAACATGATACGGAAACAGGGGCCCAGATAACGAGTTCAGCTCTCCACGCCACCCTCGGCACCACCCGGGTGCTCGGTGGGATCAGTCAAATTAGGCCGGTCCAGCAGAGAGTCCAGCCAGTCATTCACCGAATCAGGTCGATCAAAGAAAAGGGTCCGTTCATTGTACTCCACTCGTAGCCTGGTAGGAAAAAGCATGGCGTATCTCAGACCCAGGTCCCGAAGACGCTTCTTAACTCCACGGAAGCCCATTCGCTGTCTCTGCACAAGCTGTGAGAAGTCCGGATAAAAGTTCACCGTGGCATTTTCGAAGGCCACCGGGCCCTTAACTCTCGAGGCCTGCAGGATAGCGTCTCGGTCCCTATAATGAAAAAGTTTTGCGACAATGGGCCTCGGCGGGGCGCCCGGCTTGCCCTGGCCACCCGGAACACGATGGGCACGTTCCACCGCAAAGAATTTGCTCAATCCGGATGGAGAAAGGTAGTTTTGTATCAAGTCCTCAACCAGGAGATCAACAGAATGCGGATCAGGATTTTCCGGAACACCGATCACACGCACGTTACAACGCCGTGCCCTGTTTTCAAAATCCTCCAGGCGCTGAGTCATGAAATCATTCACCTTTCTGAGGTTGCCGATCTCCGTCTGCATCTCCGAGACGTCGGCCGTGAGGCTAGATGACTTGAGGTCCAATGACTTCACCTTCTCATTGGTTTTAGATAAGTCGGCCCGAATCAGGTTCACATCGATAGCCACAGTATCGATTTTGTGGGCCAGAGCTTCATATTGTTGGCCGATGGTTTCTCTCATGCCAGAGATGGTGCCCATGATGTCCTGCAGGGACGGCTCCGCCGAAGCCTCCAAAGGGTGCCCCACTGCACTCGGGCCAGGCAAGGTGGCACCGGGGGACACCTTCGATTGTGTGTACCGGTCCATGATATTAGATTGGACCGGGCCTCCGCGAAGGGGCGTCTTGGTCTTTCGCCTCTCTTGGTCCCCTCTGCCAGTCATAGTGGAGACCGCGTCCCCAAAGGACCCACGCGACCTGGTGAAAATGGCCGCAGGAAGACAGGGCGCCGGAGCCAAAAAAGTCAGCAGCGAGGGCAAGTCGAGGTGTGAACCGGCCCAGAAGGATACGAAGCAGGCAAAAGGTGCAACTGTAGCCTCGCGCCGCTGGACTCAGCACCGGCCAGACACCTCCGTTGGAAGACGTAGTCTGAGTCAGAATCGAAACCGAAAGTTAAGAGGGGGGCCCATGGGTCGAGTCCCCCTGCCGCTGTTGTTCAACTCAGACACGGCAACAGAGCCTCACCAAGACCGGGGCGCGCCACAAAGGCGGGCCCCGAAAGTTTGAGTTGACGTAGCTTCGGTGCCCCTGGTCCAATTCGAAATCCAAAAACAATATTAGGATCAGCCCAGGTTCCTCTTCATTAACCCTTGTAAGAAATCAGGATATGTTCAGGATATCATGCCGGGAGTGGCGGGGGTCCGGAGAGCGCTGTGCTCACGCGGCCATCACGGATGCCCGCCAAGCTCCTCCCCGATTTGCCTATTTTTTATTTTAATAATTGTTAGCCTGCCATCGATAGAGATAAAGAAAATACATTTTTATTTTGACTTTTTTATATACTTTGATGTATAACTTGATCTTAACAAAGTTTCAGAAAGAAAGGTGAAGCAATGAAAAGTGATATAAAAGTAAGGGTGATTAAACAAAGTAGTATTTATGTTAAGGCCAATTATGTATGTAAATGCAAGTATTAGTGAAAGAGGCTTCATACAATTTTAAAGCAGTATACATTTATTAAATATGTTGTAGTAATGCAAGGCTGTTAATTGTATTAGGATGGCACTGCTTTGTTATGTTAGTGTTTTTTTGCAAATGAATTAAGGTAGAAAAGGACAGTTTTAGTATGTTTAAAAAAGGTTAGTATTATTAGAATGTGCATGATGTGTGTACACAGCAAATTGTATTAGGCAGGAAGGTTGTTAGTTCTTAATATGGAGCAATTTAATTAGCAAAAGGATAGTATGGGTATAGTGATGGAACAGAGATAAAAGGCAGGTATTTTCTTGCAAATTTAAAAAGCCTATGCACGCACACACGAACATGTCTATACATTGTCAAATGTTTTTTGCGTTGTAACATGCAGAAAAGGTCAGTATTTTTATTGCATCTTTGAACTAGCCTATGTGCAACAATGTATTTACTTTGTGAACACAAATGTGTATTTAAATAACATGCTATAATGTTCAGCAAAGTAAAACAAATGATCGTGCAAGGGGGATTGGTGAGTAGCATTGCCTCTTTATGAAAGGCTAAGACATCCCAACATACCCCACTTCTTAAAGAAGAAAGCCCTAAATCACCATTTAAAACACTGTGGTAACCAGAATGTAAAAACATTAATTTACACAGATTGACTCTCAATGGTTATGTACATCTAATGCCTAAGAACAAGAGTACTTGATGCACCATCACCAAATATTAATACATATAATGATTAGTGGAAACCATGTTATCAGTAATAGGAAGCACTTTCAATTATGCTCAATCTATAACCATTATTTATGTTTAGGGATATGGCAACACTGTTTATCTCATATCCCCTTGATTTTTGTGTCACCCAATATTACCTTGTCCTTCTATCCCCATTAAAAGAGGGAGGCATGCTGAAAAAAACACGAGATGTTAAGTTGGTATTCCTTAAATTGCAGAGTTTGGGGACAATGAAAGTGAGTGCCAGCATTCGTAACATGGTTTTCACTAATATGTGTAGGTGGATATATATGACTCAGGTGGGGTGTATGACCGTGTCATACAGCAGGTTCACAAGTAGCAGATTTTGTTTGATTCTTTATGGGGGCGCACCAAGAAAAAGTCCAGAAAGATAGTTGCTTGTGTATATAGGAAAGTTATTTATTTATTTTTGTCCATTCTTTTAAAAAACAAATAGCTGGGCACTTTACAAACAGATCAGGCAACACGTTTCACTCCCTTCAGGGAGTTTCTTCAGGGCTGAAATCAAAGTAAATAGAAACAAACTTCCATGAGTTTCATATGTCATAGATCCTATTTCTAAGCACATTTTACCATACCTTTTCGTTAAACGTTAAAGACTATCTTTGGAACTGGATTTAAGGTGCGGCACTGTAGGGTCCGCTGCTACAATCTCTGCGATTATCATCTGCTACCTGGACCAGCAATCACTATTATCCATCCAATAACAAATAACAATAAAAAAAATGCCTAAATTCGATGATAAACGTGAAGAGATGGCACAAGACTTATTTGGGAAGGACTCGAATACAACCTCTACTACACAGAGTGCCCAAAAAACTGGAGGGCTAAAAGCACTATTTCAGAAACTGGAGCGGCTCAGGAAGCAGGAGCTCTCACGTTGGTGGGACGGCGTAACTTTACAGCAATATATCCATCAGAGAAAAGTACCAAGAGGTTTACGCATCCTCATCTTTCCCACATTTGAGGACTTGAGTGAAGATCTGTTGAAGGATTGGGAAACCAATTTAGAGGGTGCATCATGTGTCATGATGCAGATATTGATAAAGCATGGAGAAGAGAAGGGGGCAAAATTGTTGGCAGAGATAGAGAGTGTAGAGAAAGAGATTGAGGCCTGTGGGAATACTGAACTAACTGAAATGAATTACGAGATTTTGAAAAAGATAATTGATGGTCATCAAAGTTACTTGAGGGATAAGAAACTGAGGAAGATTAAGCGGGACGACAAAGACTATCGTGATGGTCGCATTTACACATTTGCGAAAAAATTTGACAATATAACTTTAGACGAATCAAACAAGAAAAGAATGAGGGAGGAAAGTGAGGAACTAAGATCAGCGAGTAGCACTTCGCTCTCTTCAAAAGAAAGTATGTCCTCTACAACAACTTCAGGTGGGTTCCCTTTAGAAGCAGGTCCCTCCACCTTTCAGAAAGAAATGGCGAAGATAAGAATAAGTGGCAATCAGGCCAGAAAGGTACAACACCAAAAAAGACAAGGAGAGGGGGCAGGAGGCACCAAAGGGGCTACAGGGGAGCAGGGCGAAGAACAGGTGAGGAGATCGGAAAGGGCGAAGAACAAACCCAAGGACCTAGCAAAACAATAAAACAGAATGGAGAGAGTGTAAATGGAGAAAGAGGGAATAACACAGAACTGAGAGTAATTAACTTATCAGACAGGACTTTGGATATAGATGAAAATGCACTATTATGTAAAGGTTTGGGGTTTTGTCCTACACAGGATGGTGATTTCTCTGATTTACATGTGGATTTATTTAGATTCACAAGACAACTAAAATTAAAGGATTTTTTCAGCAACAACCCTATGTGTAATTCGATCTCTGGAGACACAGGGGAGCCTGTGACCATGTCTATTGCCGATATCAAAAGTTTGCAATGTTTGACTACCTTAGGTGAGGAAATGGAGGTTGACTTAGACACCATACGATCTGAGTACAATATCTCTGAAAACATGTCTGGAGATAGTGGGCTACACCCCAACTCCAAGTTCCTCCCAAATACATATCATCACAATATTGACATCTTTAATGAACGGGTTAGTACCAGTTTATACAAACTCAAAAGGGAAAGTAGGGACAAACGAGATAAGAAATCCAATCTCACAAAGGGGGAAAGAGCTGCCCTCAAACGATTAAGAGAAGACCCCAATATAGTGATCAAAGAGGCAGATAAAGGGGGAAACATCGTTATTATGAACACCAAGGACTATAAAGGTGAGATTGAGAAGCAACTAGGGGACAAGGAATGCTATGAACGGATACCATACAACCCGATGGGAGCCCTGACTGTAGAAATCAATTCCAAACTACTTGATTGGAAGGAGATGGGACTACTCAGTGACCAAGAATATCGATACCTGTTAGTCTCCAATCCTAAGTCCCCCTGTATCTATATTCTCCCAAAAATACATAAGGGGGTGTTTCCCCCCCCCCGGTCGTCCTATAATCTCAGGAATAGGGTCAGCAACAGAGAAACTATCCGAGTACATTGACCTCAAACTTAACAAACATGTTCAAAACCTACCTTCCTTTATCCAGGATAGTAAGGATATTTTGAACAAGTTACAGGACTTTGAGTGGTCTAATGATTTATGGTTCGTTACCCTAGACGTCACCAGCCTTTATACATGTATACGACATGACATTGGGTTGAAGGCTAGCGAATTCTATCTCGACAGGGAAGGGGCAGACCTGCTTAACAGAAATCAGATGGTTCTTGAGATGATGGAACTAGTGCTAACAAGAAATTATTTTCTATTTGATGATGTCTGGTACCATCAAAAGTGGGGTACTGCGATGGGAACAAAATTTGCACCGTCGTATGCCTGTCTCTTCATGGGACAATTTGAGAGAGGACATGCATGGAATCAGAGTGCCTCCCCCTGGACCAACAACATCGTGTTCTGGGGGAGGTATATAGACGATATCATCTGTCTCTGGGCGGGATCTGAAAGGGATCTTTTGGAATACTTTGAGTATCTAAATAAAAACTGCATGAATGTAAAACTGACAGTTGAGTACAGCAGGGAAAGTATACATTTTCTGGACCTTAAGTTTTATGTTAAAAACAATAGGATTCAAAGTACCCTCTTTCGCAAGGACACTGCATGCAATGCGGTTTTGCACGCAAGCAGTGCACATGCCAGTTCTACGATTAATAACATACCGTTTGGTGAAATGGTGCTTCTCAAACGAAATTGTAGTGAGGAGGAGATGTTTGATGCTAACTTACAGGCGCTCAAGAACAGATTTGAGACCAGAGGGTACAACAAGGATGTCATTTGTAAGGCTGAGAATAGGATACACAAAATCCATAGAAGTACTACTCTGGCGACAAAACCACGTAGAGAAAAGAGAACAACAAACACAAATGTGAGATTCATAACAAAATATACCAGACACAACAGTGATATTTTTAAAATCTTGAAAAACAACTGGCATCTCCTGAAGGAGGTTTCAGGATTACAACCACACATAATGACTAATCCCTCTGTGACCTATCGGAGAGGCAGGACCTTGCGTAATGAGTTATGCCCCAGCTATCTAAAGATCGAAAAAGATAGTAATTCTAATTGGTTGCCACCGAAACCAAGAGTATTTTTTTGTATGCAGGGACTGTAACATTTGTGAATATGGCAGGGATAAAATCAAGAAATTTGCATACAATGGCTCACAGGACTATGATATTCTATCTTTTATAAACTGCGCTACCACTTATGTGGTGTATGTATTGGGTTGTGCCTGTGGCCTAATATATGTAGGCAGCTCTAAACGCAATTTGAGGATAAGAATTCAGGAACACAGAAGAGCCATTTTGAACAGAGATCTAAGATATGCACATACCAAACACTTCTGGGAAAAACACAGTGGGAAATCAGAATTTTGGTTCCATTCTTTGGAACAAGTACAGCAGCCCACCAGAGGGGGGGACCGTGAGCTACTGCTAAGACAGCGGGAGGCAAGATGGATTTGCAAGTTACAGTGCATCAAGTATGGCATGAATTTGGATGATGAAATGCATCACTTCCTGACATAAGTTGAGATGATATGTAGCACTATAGCAAGAGACTATACGATGTGATTGACATGATGTGTGATGTATATACAAATATACACATCCTTTTCTGGATTGGAATGTGACAAATGCTTGTTACATCTGAACAAGATGTGGGAGTTACAACTAATGTATATTCTGGGGCGTTACAACTGGGTTATGGCTTGTTATTTCACTTCCTCTTGTCATTGTAGAAAACTTTCCCCTTTGTTCTGGCTGCTATCTGATGATTGTGGGCCGGTCAGTCCAGATAGAACATCGGCAACACACATTGGAGATTGATCCCGTTACGTATGATCTCTCTATCTAATATAGTCTTTCCCATCCTCTTGCAAATATCTCATGTCCCCCCCACCACCATTCCCCACTTTTGTCCCTTTATCCCCTTTTTCATCTTATTAAGGAGATAGATTCTGATGACCATTTGGTTAATCTAACAAAGTGGTTGGATTGGACTACGAAATCTTGGTCCTATCAAATAGATATGATACATATATAGTTACTATTCGGGTATGATGTAGCCTCGAAAGAAATAAATCTTTTTGGGGTTTTTTCAATCAATATCTATAGATCATTTTAACTGATGATATAAATTGAGCTCTCTTTATGTATATGAAAGAGATTGTAAACAAATTGCATGTTTTATACATTTCTTCGCGATACACCCGCCGTGACATGAATTGAGCTCTCTTTATGAACATTAAAGAGATTGCAAACAAATTAAACGTTTTATATACTTTTTCGCGATATACCCGCTATATATTCCAATCAAATATGGTGCTCACTTCTAAACCTTATTAGCGTATACAAACTGCAGTAAACAACACCATTCCAAAATGGCTTCTATTTACGGACCCCTGACGGCCCCTGTTTTTACTTGTGGAGGATCTAAAAAAGTCTGTTCCTATATTACCAAATACATGATACCTGTTCTGGGGAGTTAATATAATCTATCCTCAGTAGGAAGTTTATCAGCGATATGTCTTATATACTATTTACGAGACACCTATACTATTCCAATATGGCGTCTACGGTAGAGCGCAAACTGCTTATGACGTCTCCCCCAATCGCCTAGGGGGAAGATCGGTTTTCAAGTAGTGCTCTGTTTTCCGGCATGGCGGCCTAACCTTGGGACCATCCATGCCGTCGCGGTGAAACGAACACAGTTACCTTTCCAGGTGAGGAGCTGGGTTGGGCTATCCCCCGTCTGGGCCTGCGTAATCAGTACTGCTGCTCTTTTGTATCAGGTCCACGACGACGGAACAGATACAGGAGGAGGAAGTGACTCGACTTCCTTGGTCAATACTTCTAAGCTTGTTTCCGGTCCAGGGAAGGCGTGGCTTAGCAGTTCGGGCTGGACTGTTCCCATGAGGCACAGGGTCAGACTGATTTGCATATGGCCATGTCTGAACTGGGGTGGCAGAGTGGGCTAAAGAACGGTGATGGATTAAACCCAGATCTGTTGACTGGGTGTGAGTGTTTGATTGGTTCGGATGCTCCGTCCATCACCACCCCCTTTTGTACCGCTTTGTTCGCCATAAGTTGGCAGGGTCTGCTCAGACGTGAGTCCCTTGCTCACTTTGCCACTGGATTCAAGCAAGCCTGGCTGAAGATGGCTGAAATGCCAGAAGCCGGTTCTAGGAAGCTTGTTTCCGGTCTAGGGAAGGCATGGCTTGGCAGTTCGGGCTGGACTGTTCCCATGAGGCACAGGGTCGGACAGATTCGCATATGGCCATGTCTGAACTGGGGTGGCAGAGTGGGCTAAAGAACGGTGATGGATTAAAACCAGATCTGTTGACTGGGTGTGAGTGTTTGATTGGTTTGGATGCTCTGTCCATCACCACCCCCTTTTGTACCGCTTTGTTCACCATAAGTTGGCAGAGTATGCTCAGACGTGAGTCCCTTACTCACTTTGCCACTGGATTCAAGCAAGCCTGGCTGAAGACGGCTGAAATGCCAGAAACCGGTCCTAGGAAGCTTGTTTCCGGTCCAGGGTAGGCATGGCTTGGCAGTTCGGGCTGGACTGTTCTCATGTGGCACAGGGTCGGACTTATTTGCATTTGGCCATGTCTGAACTGGGGTGGCAGAGTGGGCTAAAGAACGGTGATGGATTAAACCCCGATCTGTTGACTGGGTGTGATTGTTTGATTGGTTTCGATGCTCCGTCCCTCACCACCCCCTTTTGTACCGATATAATTCATTACGCAGCAACATCCATAGTACATGTAAAAAATGGTTTCCTGTTAGTAGCATGTGTGACTATGGAAGCCACTCCATGTTGGCTCTTTACCTTAATGTGAGTTGTACTTGAATGTATTCCCAGAAATCTTTCTAAAACAAAAACAAAGTTCATTGCTCATCATGTGTGAAATGTGTTAATGCTCTACCTTTCACTTGATTTATCAATAATTAATAGCTCATGTTTTGTTATTGTTTGTGTTTGCATTATGCATGCATTGTTTATTGTACTACATAGATATGTTTATTTATAAAAATTAAATATATTCTGTTTTCATTATGTTAATATTTTATTTTATCTGTCCATATACAGCCAGAGACAATCCTTCCGCTGGGCACAAGCCCAGGCACCTGCAGGAGCTAGACTGGAAAGTATACATGTTAATAAGAAGTGTTTTTTATATTGGCCTGACATTTTATGCATTCATATATATGTTTTGTGAAGTCCATTACTTGGTTTTGAACATAACAGTTACTAGCATATATGTGATTGACATGTTAAGTGTTGTATTTAACTAGAAATGCTCTCATATTGTTATAGGCCCTATGATGTTGAACATAACAGTTACTAGCATATATGTGATTGACATGTTAAGTGTTGTATTTAACTAGAAATGCTCTCATATTGTTATAGGCCCTATGATGTTGGCTCAGCCCCAATATTGACTATGGCTCCTCGCAATATTATCTCACCTTGTCATGTACCACACTCTTGTGGATGGTAGACACTGGTAAGTTCACTTATTTCTTCACAAATGATTAATCTTCTGATCTAATATTTATCACATTATTACTAGATAGACTGGCTCCACACACCTTGACCACCAACAAACTCCTAGTGATTGGAGATTTTAACCATCATTTAGAGACTCTCTAATATGTATTCTGCCAGTTTAGTGGCAGTGATGGAATCTCTTGACTTGTCAGTAAAGGTCACTGGCCCCACTCATAATGTAGGCCATGTGCTGAATGCTGTTTTTTCTAACATACCTGAGCTAGAAGTCGATCCCCCTCAAATTTTAGGCCTGACATTTTATGCATTCATATATATGTTTTGTGAAGTCCATTACTTGGTTTTGAACATAACAGTTACTAGCATATATGTGATTGACATGTTAAGTGTTGTATTTAACTAGAAATGCTCTCATATTGTTATAGGCCCTATGATGTTGAACATAACAGTTACTAGCATATATGTGATTGACATGTTAAGTGTTGTATTTAACTAGAAATGCTCTCATATTGTTATAGGACCTATGATGTTGGCTCAGCCCCAATATTGACTATGGCTCCTCGCAATATTATCTCACCTTGTCATGTACCACACTCTTGTGGATGGTAGACACTGGTAAGTTCACTTATTTCTTCACAAATGATTAATCTTCTGATCTAATATTTATCACATTATTACTAGATAGACTGGCTCCACACACCTTGACCACCAACAAACTCCTAGTGATTGGAGATTTTAACCATCATTTAGAGACTCTCTAATATGTATTCTGCCAGTTTAGTGGCAGTGATGGAATCTCTTGACTTGTCAGTAAAGGTCACTGGCCCCACTCATAATGTAGGCCATGTGCTGAATGCTGTTTTTTCTAACATACCTGAGCTAGAAGTCGATCCCCCCTCAAATTTTAGGCTGGACTGATCATACAGCATTAATCTTCATGATGTCGTTCACAACCCCAGCCGCGCGCGAGCAAGGCCGGAAGGATCTTTGTAGACCTTGGTCGAGGGTAACTCCTGTTGCTTTTAGCCAAGTCTACAGGGCCCCCTCGTTCAACTGGTCTGATTTAGCCTGGGCAAAGCTGGAGGGTGCGATGCTAGAAGCCCTGGATGTTATAGCTCCTCTTAAAAGGGTAACGATTCAGGAGAGGGCAGCCCCGGCCCCCTGGTATTCGGACACCCTCAAGAAGGAGAAGGCCACGTGCAGGGCTTTGGAGAGGAAATTGAGGGACTCTAAGGGAGAGTTAGATGAATAACTCTACTGAAGGGCACACAGAGCCTACCTTAATAGCTGCAATACAGCAAGAAGAACACATCTGGGTGTGCGTATTATAGAGGCCAAAAACTCCTCTAAGGAATTATTTAAGATCTTAAAGGAATTTACCAACCCGAAGGCTAATAATCCGTCACCACCTCCCACCCAGGAACTGTGCGATGATTTAGCCAATCATTTTACCCATAAGATCGATTTAATTTATCAATCTTTTGATTTGGCGGAAGAAGACCGGGCGGGAGACCATCTGCCCTTAGACTCGTCGCAGAAAACTGAGTTTTCCTTTGGGCTGGACTCCTTTTCACATGTCACAAATGAGCAAGTGGGCTCTTTACTTAGCCTCATAAAATCAGGCTCTTCATTAGATCCTGCTCCACCGATGGTGATGTCAACACTCAGCCTGGTCTTAGCTGACAGGTCTTAGCTTACTTGCGAAAGTATATACCTTCTCGCTAGACACGGCTATATTCCCGAGCAAATGGAAGTTCGCATGGGTCAAGCCACTGCTTAAAAAAGTGCTAACGAACCGGACTGACCTACAAAACTTCAGACCGATCTCGCTCCTCCCTTGCTGCGCAAAGGTAATGGAATCACTGGTCAATCAACAGCTATCCCACTATCTGGAGCAAAATAACCTTCTGGATCCTTCCCAGTCCGGCTTCCGTGCTTCATATAGCACGAGGGCTGCACTACTGGAGGTCACGGATACCATAAGGCTGACATTGGATAGAGGGGCTCCAGTGATCTTAGTTCTTGATTTGTCAGCAGCCTTTGACAGCATCTCTCACGAGATACTGCTTGGCATACTGCAAGGAATTGGTGTCAGGGGCTTGGCTCTCAAATGGATTCAAAGCTATCTATCCGGACGCACCCAGAGCATCCAGCTGGGCTCTTTTGTGTCACAGACGATAGGGGTGGACAGAGGAGTCCCCCAGGGATCGGTCCTGAGTCCCACCCTGTTCAATGTGTACGTGACTCCCCTGGCTGATATCATCAGAGGGCATGGGTTTGAAACCATCTCATATGCTGACGACACGCAGCTAATTGTCCCCATTGAGGAGGACATTATGTCAACTCAACTAAAACTTAAAAACTGCATGTCTAGCATCGCAAGCTGGATGAGGAAGAACTTTTTACAGCTCAACTCCTCTAAAATGGAGATACTGCTGTGCGGGAAGGCTGAGACTATCTGCTCCCCCAAATGGTGGCCTACTGAGCTGGGAGAAGCCCCCTCTCCCAAACACTGGGCTAAGCACCTTGGCATCAGGGTAGATAGCAAGCTATCTATGGAGGAGCAGGTGAAGACACTGTCAGGCACCTGCTTCGGCACAATGAAGATGCTCAGGAAGATATTCCCCTGGATTCCACTCTCAGCCAGGAAAACCCTGATCCAGTCACTCCTTGCGAGTCCACTTGATTACAGCAATTCATTGCTCGTGGGAATATGGGAAGATCTACTATCCAGACTACAAGTGGTGCAGAACACGGCAGCCCACCTTGCCCTCAACAAACTGGCCCGGACGCCTACTGCCCCCCTTTTGAGCCAGCTTCACTGGCTCCCAGTTAGGAAGCGAGCTATCTTTAAGATGCTCTGTAAGGTTTTTAGAGCACTACAGGGAAAAAGTCCTGCCTATCTCAAAGATCAACTTATTTTGTACCAACGGGGTCGACAGCTAAGAACAAGCAACTGCAATCTCCTGTGTATCCAAAGAATACACAGGGTTAAGATGCCTTTTCCCACCTGGCTGCCAGTCACTGGAATAGTCTGCCACAGAACATTAGGGCCTGTGTGGAGTTAACTAGTTTTAAGAAACTACTTAAGACCTGGCTGTTTTAGATGAGTATGGCGTAGGAGTACCTATGTCTCGAAGCGCCGAGAGATTCCCCTGGGGATGATTCGCTTGCGCTCTATAAATGAATAACAGTAAAAATGTAAAGTAACATGTTATCAGCAGGTGTTTTCTGACACATCCCTGATATCACCAAGTTTAATATGCACGATAATGGTTTAAAAGATTTGAGCCCTTTTAAATATTTTTCCTAATGTGTGTGTATGGCATAACTTTTTAATTATAATTTGTATTCTGTTTTAAAAGTTAGTTAGCATTGTGTTGTCTAAACAGGAGTTATTTCAACTTTTTCATAGTATTTTTCATTAACTTTTGCACTTAGTTTAACACTTACGCTTAGTTGCTCCAATATGCATGTGTCACCTACATTTCAGATGCTGTCAGGACTAAGTCTGTAATCAAACTGCAGAAAAAATATACATCCTGGGGATCAGGAGCCCTACTGGCAGCAACAATTAGGCACTCTACCATAGACCCATCTGGTAACTGTGCACATTTTTGCATGTAACTAACAGATTACATACTTTACACAATAACTTACTCTTGTAGAAATTATTTTCCAGTGTATGCATTTTATTTTATCATTATATGGTGATTTATCATTTCAATGAATACCTTGTGTGTTGCTTTTGGTTTTATGTTGGCTTATGAATAAATCAGAAAATCAATAAACCTTAAACTTGATTTTCAAGCTGTTGATTACAGATGGCACACATCCACACACACATCATCAACCATCCAAAATGCGCACACACAAAGATCTCCATCCTCACAACTGCGAAGTCATAGAAGATATCCCCAATAAATATGGCAAAGATGTTCTGATAGAAATAAAAATATGTGCACTATTCACAACCTTTAACCTGCGTACACTTGGAAGTTTTTTTGTATCTTTCAGTTTCACTTTTCGTGAGGGCTACATTTCGAACAGTGAGACACATTGTGTTACAAGCCATCATATTGAAGGCATATGATAAATATGAAAACATGTATACATAACCACATTGAATGCAACTAACATTATGCAGAATAGTCCAAAGTCAAAATGCGGTCTGAACATAAGATCCCACAGTCAACTAAAATAATGTTAGCCCCCCAGCCATATGTAGTTTGGTAACCAGGGCCCGGAATTGGGGTACAAAGCCACTGGTCATCCTCGCTCTCAGTTTTTCCTATAATTTTCAAATCCTCCTCCTATATGGACATAATTTGGCTGGCTGGTGCACACACCCCACAGGAAGAGACAACACAAGGGGTAGAAGGGGAAAATTAAAGGCAGATGAAGATGGAAAGTTGGAGACGGGACAACAGTAGGTTGGGTGGGATGGGAGCCAATGGAGACAATATAGCTGCAGTCAAGTTGCTGATGGCGACAGTAAAAGTTTCAGACTAGCCATGCAGTGTTTTTTGGAGTATCCAGTCCTCTTCCGTTAGGTCCGGATGTCCCAAGACTTAGCCTTCTCTGCGCCTGTCATCAGAGCAACAAAAAAAGTCACAGATGGTTTGGATTGGAGCTCGCAAGAGGGGTGTGGGACTTTGGAGTCAGATGCCTTTCTTTTCTTGGGGTCTTCTAGGTAGGCAGGGGGGGAGCAGTAGTGGCAGGAGGTGCAGTTTAAGGCCCAGATGGAATGTGGGCCTCAGTAGTTAGGTAGGGGCTGGGAACAGACCCAGATAGTGGTGGGGCCTGCTCTAGAGACACCACTTCTTTGGGTTCTTCCTGTAGGCCAGAAGGAGACTCTATTTGGCCATCCTCTGGCTTGTAGTGTTTATTTCCATGCCCCTGCTTGAGCCTGCTCAGCTTCAGCCTGAAGCCTTTTAGCTGATGATCAAGTAATTCTTCAGACGGGAGCACTACCCCTGCTGGTGGTTGGTTCCTTCTCTGTTTCACTTGTGATGTCAAGTTGACATGCCCATATCCCAGCTGAGGATCTTCTTTCCTGCCCCATGTCCTGCTAGGATGTTTTTTGGCCAGACCGGTCCACTGAAAAGTATAAATAAACAAGTACATATTTAGTCAACAAATTACCCGCAAAGAAAAACATCAAAATACCTATTGCTGACATTGTGGTACCTTGAGCAAACTAATGGATATTCTGTGCTGTAAAATTTAATAAATGTGAATTAGCTGAAAAGTAACTAACTTATTCATAAGGTGATGATTGTTCACACATAAAAAAAAAAATTAAAGAAATGAATGTGTGTTTTCATGTAACGTAACTAGTGCTATGTAAAGCGCTCTGATACCCGATTCGGTTCGGGTCTAGTTTGCGCTATATAAAACTCTAGAAAAAAGAAAAAAAGGGAACTTCAGATTGTTACCTCTGTTTCCATTACTAAAAAGATTTCTTTATGCAGCACACTACAAAGCCTGTGTGCATACTTAGAACTGCTGTACATAATTTGACCAATAACTTACATGACATTTATCTGAAAATGCATATATTATCTGAAGTACGGTAAAGTTACACAATATCAGCCTTGACGATTGTTTGAACAACAAATAGCAGTTCATAGAAATAATACAAACAAAAACACACTTGCTAGAACATAGTAACATCACACACTGTCACACTAACAGACATTTTTAAGACAAAAACTCAGCATTGGATCAACTTTTCAAAGGTCTTTGTGTCACTAGTTAGGCCACTCCTAGTTTTTTAAAATTATTATTTTATTAAGAAATGCACTTGTAATGCAATTGTACCCATTTGTGAATGGAGAACTACAGGTTCCAGACTTTTTTGAAAATAAGTTTAGCAGGATGAAATAATAATGAATGGACCTTACAGATGTTCCATCTATGACTCAGGAATGCCACAAACAACACATGACAGGACGCCTCTATAACTATTCACAATATATGCCAAATATTAAAGTACATCACTTACCGTTCTCTGCTGCTCAAAATCTTCCAGCAAGTATAGAGGGTCAGCCACGCACCTCGTAGGACACTCAGTACAGTGGAGTCATGTGGGGGACGCTATGTATTGAGCTGGGAGGACACACCCACAATGTCCTGGGTAGAGAAGTGTGGCTCAATGTTTAGAGCGGCAGACCCTGATGCAGAGGTCTGACCTGGGACCAGAGTTTAATTCCTGCCTCGGTGGTTCTTGGGCTCAATTTCCTCGGACCTGATAATTCTCGCCTCGGTGCCTATTCTAATCATGGGTCCCACTCTGCAACTCTGGGCAATAGCTTGCTTAATCTCCACAACGGCCCCAACAGCGCTAGGATGCCTGGCTGCACCTTGGGGGTGCCCAGGAGTGGGCGCCTCACAGGGAAAAGCCAGGAAGGGTTCCACAGTGGTATTCGTACAAGCGCCGGAGAGACCCCATGTGGGGTGATTCGGGAGCTATACAAGTACTACAACAATTACAACATTTACATTTAATACAGACCCAACATAGCAGGTCCTCCCAGCATTTCCTGCATATTTTGCCCTGGTGGTTGTACAATCCCAATACACTGCAGCTCAAGGCAATGTTCCTTTATATTTAAGCATGCGCTGCATTGTTCAGCTGGCTATCTGTCCCCCATAAAGCTGATGGTACTTTGCAAGCACATCCTCACTAATGATATTCAGTTTGCTCTCGGTGAAACTGTGTGCATTCTCATCAAGTCGCTCAGCCTTTTTGGGGGCAAGATCGATGCAGGAGCAGCAGGATGGATGAGGTTGCTTCTCTGAGTAGTGGATGGCAGAGAATGGATTCGAAGTAGCCAACTTCTGCTTCATGTACATCATTTCTTGTGTATTCTCCACTGGACTGTGGAGTCTCCGCCCCAACTGCAAAATTTCCAGCTCAACTGAAAAGTCTCCACTTTGTCTGCCACACACGGAGTGGAGTCTCCATACGCAGGGCGGAGCTCCGCATGAGGAAGGGATATTTAATACATAGATTTAGACATTAAGGAATTTAAATAACTTTTGAAAAATATATAACATGTGTTTTGACGTCAGAGAGGTTGATTTCTATCACAAAACACATTACAGCTGTTAAATCGGGCTTGCCATAAAATTATCTGTTATGTGCATGAAGAAATTATTCTGGAACACAATGTATGCCCACATTGAGTAGTGCATTGTGTAGATCTTTTGTTGTTAATTCAAAGCCTTATCTGCTATTTAACAAGCTATGCACGGGGTGATTGACACAGCCTTGTATGCCTGTGGAAAACAAAAACGCAGCACATGACAATATCTTGCATTCCCTTGCATCCCTCTAGGCCTTCCATGGGTGGAGCATGCATCCACGCATGGATTTTGACACAATCCCAGATGCAATTTAGCTAATATGCTTATTCTCCCAACCTAGGCACTAGGAAGAGACATTTCTTTATTTCTCTTCTTACTTATTATTTTCTATGCATGATGCATTCTGCATCACACATACACAGGAAAAAAATCCCTTTAAGAATTATGTTGGTACCAAAAAATAATCCTGCCTGTAACAAATGAACACATGCTCCATTGCACAGTGGTGGCTGTCTTAGCTCTAAATTGCTACAAGAGCAGCAGAATAAGTAGATAACAGAAATAATAATGTAAGTGTACAATTTTGATCATTTCAGGTCCCTTCCTTTCGAGTAACTCAGCACAGCAAGTTCACTTGCTGTGTTCTGTTTTATCAAAGGTTATTATATATACCCCTTTGTCACAACTGCAACATAATACCCTATTTACAAAACTGAAGGTCATGCTCCCTCAAACGAATCCAGAGCCTCACTATATCAGCCTATGAGACCACACTGTCTACACAGCTGACATGAATGGAATAAACCATTTGGTCCCTTTTGCTAGTTGTAAGCCCCAGAATGTAGAGTGAGAGGACATATGTGAAGTTTTCACTGGCTGTTCCCCCATGTAAAAGTTGCTTTTAGGGACTATTGAAAAGGGGAAAATAAGCCACATAAATTGACGCCTACATTCCATGGGGAGTGTATAATTGGTTGATTATTTGTGAATTACTGACTCCAAATGTACACATTTTTACTAGAAAATAAAAAACACCCATTTGGTTTAAACTTGTGAGGCTCCATCATGTTCACAAAGTCGTTCCTCAATTTTTCAAAGCATTGACATGAAATGTCATGATGACTGTTGCTGACTGTGCCAGAGGACATCTCAAAATTAGAGGAACAGATTCTCCGTCAGGGCAATGGAGTCCTTCCCTCCGTTGCCCTGACTGTTTACAAAAACTCTTGAAAATAGCATTAAAGTTACATACATTATGAAAGGTTTACAGAGTTGTCTCGGTATGAAATGTATGGACAAACTGTTAAATGTCCGGCAATCATGATTGTCAACAGACTGTCAGACCACATAAAGGCTGTAACCCAATTTGCAACATAGGAGAAAAAAGAGCTGACCAGCCGACCGCCCACCTGAATAATCTCACCTCTGTTTGTGGCAACACTTCAGTTTCCTGGATGTTGACTTTGGAGAGGTATGTATAAGCCCTGCCATCTTGCAATTTTGTGCATCACACAACTGGCTACTATTATCTTGCAGACAACTTTGGGGAATTACACCATCACCCCAGTCTTTTCAAGATATCTGATATGTGACTTAAGGAGACCAAAAATGTGCCCGGTAAATGGCTCATGTACAAATGTGTACCCAATTGTTCCTCAATTATGATACTGTGGTATGGCATCTGTAAGGTGTGAGGAGATGAGGTGAGAGTGCATATGCAACATCACCTGAGGAGAAAAATTAGTAAATATTTTTACATATCCCTCTTGCATCTGCAGAGTTCATAATGTATGAAATGGTACATTCAGTGTCTGATGGGGAAATGTATGTGTCAGGAAAGAGTGCACAAGAAGCGTCACCTTAATGGGGAAAAAAACAAGAGATTGTAAATGGCCCTCTGTCATATTTAGTGTACATAATGTTTGCCAAGCTACACACATCTGTTAGGATCATATATGTTGCTTGAGTAGAAGTAATTTGGTGTGGTGTGAAAAAAAAGAAATATGAACATTAGGCCATTACGGTGGATGCAGACTTACCAAGAAGCCAAATGTCACCAAATTCTCCAGAAGCAAGTATCAAGGCAAAAAGCGATCTGCAGAAAATGTACCTGTAGTGCTCTACCTGGAAACACAAAAGACATACAATTGATGAACGGAATGCAGAACAAATCAAAACACTCACCCCCAGTCAAAAGGTCTGGGTTAAATCCATCATTCTTTTGCTCACCATGCCACCCTAGTTTAGACCTGGCCATATGCAAATCAGTCTTGACCCTGCGGCTCATAGGAACAGTTCAGCCTTAACTGCCATGCCAGGTCCTCCCTGGACTGGAAACAAGCATCCTAGGACCGGTTATGGGGTTTCACCCCTGTTCAGCCAGGATAGCTTGATTCCAGTGGCACAGTGAGCCCAGGACCCACATCTGGGCATACCTGGTGCACTTAGAGCGAGAAAGCAAAAGACACACAATTGATGGACGGAATGCAGAACAAATCAAAACATTCAGCCCCAGTCAAAAGATCTGGGTTAAATCCATCATTCTTTTGTTCACCATGCCACCCCAGTGTAGACCTGGCCATATGCAAATCAGTCTTGACCCTGTGCCTCATGGGAGCAGTCCAGCCCGAACTGCCAAGCCTGGTCCTCCCCAGACCAGAAACAAGCATGGGGGTGAGTGCTTGCAATGTTCAACACTCCGTCCATCATCCCCTTTGGTTTTGCTTTGTTCTACCTGGAAACACAGCATACACATCAGTAATGCAGCCACTGACATCGCATACAACCCACATGTTGATTGAGTGCCAGTGGTGTTAGTTGAGGAAAAGGTGTGCTGTGTGGTGAGGTTGGGGGATTGCAACATTGTTGCAAACAATAGCACCTACCACTCGTGATAAGTGGGAAACAGCATGGCAATCCCTAGCAACCCTTTACCTCACCGCCAGTGTATTTGCCAAGCCTATATGGAGCTACACTCTTTTATTGCTGCATCTCAGGACTTATTGCAAGCATCGGAACTGGCTTGGCTGTGAGATGGCTACAATGTCACTGGACACCATCTGAAAAACTTCAGTGGCAAGAAAATGTAGAGAAGCTAATACCTTCAAGTAGGCTTGGATAGCCTGGGAAGACCATGTATCTGAGCCAAAATTCTGTTCCCACTCAGAAACCTTGTCCATGATGACATAAGGAGGGAAGCATAATCTGGAAATCACTTCTTGGCTGGCCATCCCAAAGACATTAATCCTTTGCCTAAAATCCTTTCTGCTCTCCTCATTCAGTGACATAATGAAAGCTTTGAAAGAGTGTGTTTTTGTTTGCTCCTTTTTTATTTATTCAGCCTGGCCTGTGATTGACTATTGAACTAACGATATTCGTCTGGAGACAGGTGAGTGAATACTAAAATAAGTCTCATTTATTTACCAGGTTTGTGGGAAGTGTTTGAAACAATGTTAGATATATGTTTTTTTAATTTCAACAAATAGAAAACAAAGTATACAAAACAATTAACTCATCAATAAATGTAAACAGAAAGGAGAAATGTTGTTATAACATAATAAATAATATTGTTGTTGACACATGTAGAATACCATGATATAACATGAAATGTATTTTTATATATCTTGCAACGCTAAATAAAATAATTATGAAATCAAACAATTGTAAATATTTTTATTTGATTGTAAAATAAAGATTATAAAAAACCTAAATACCATATGTAAGGGTATTGGATTGCCAATGAACTACTGTGTTACGTGCTAGGCAGCATTTATATGATTTCGGGTTTGCAAATAACAAAGCTGTCACTAGTTTGAGGGTGGGTGAGGGCCATCTTCAAAGACCCTCCAAAGCCCTCCAAAAATACTCCTAACTCCTCCCTATACTCCGCACATTTTACCCAAAGTTTTTTACTTTTTTCCATTAGTTCCATGTATTCCTCACTCAATGAGAACTCCAATTTGAGTACACTCAGCAGTTTCCTAATAGCTGCATCCATTAAAATATAGGACAGGTGGCGGCGTAAGACTCTGAAAATAATTTGTGATTAGCATTTTGTACTACTATATTTAGTAATACAAAATGTATTTTTTTAATCAGGGCCTATGTAAAGAGGCATATACCTCTGCCTGCCCTATCTCTTTCTATGTGGCGTGCTGTTCCCTTAGTGAAATCTTGGGGTATATTATCAAGGGGGTTTATCTCCGCTTTTTTGGCTTTAAAAGCCAAGAAAGCGGAGATAAAATTATCTCCCTATTACCAAGCTGTCACTAACACCAGTTAGTGACAGCTAATAGGAGATAGCGACCATCTTGGGCCCCACTTTGCATGTCAGTGATATTTATAACTAATGACATGCAAAGTGGGCGTGCCAAGATGTTAGCGACTGGAAACAGTCACTAACATCGCTATCTCCTATTACCAACTTTTGGAGATATTCGCGCTAAGCGCGAATATCTCCAAAAGCTAACACCTGCCCTGAGCAGTTCTTCACCATGTTATCCAATGGGAGGTGGATAACATGGCTAAGAGCTTTTGCTCGATAATGCATGAATATCGCTGACTTTTCAGCGATATTCATGCATTGCGGCCGTTTTTTATCGCATTTGCGATAAACCTTGCTAATAGCAAGGTTTATCTGCGATAAAAATCGCCGATGTGCGGCGATAATTTTTGTCTCTAAACAAGTTAGAGACAATAATTATCGCTAGTTGTTGGTAATATGCCCCCTTGTCTTTGAGTGTGGGGACTCCACACCAAATGCAAAGGCTCCATAGTCATAAACTTACTATTAATTTGGAGTTCGTGAATTGCTAAAAAAAAATAAACTTATACAAAAGTGTAAGTTTACCTTTGTGGATCAGGCCCTTAGTGATCACCAACACTAGATCACCTTTGTTTTATATCCTCTCAAAAATACAGAAGAACACATTTCCACTGCTAAGGAGTTCCACTGTTTCATGAGTGGTTCCTTGCTTGAACCTCTGTCCAGATGTGTGATTTTCTTTTTACAAATATTAGTAAAAGAGATCCTAACTTTTGTTAAAAATACTACAGCCGGGGGTGTGGCCAACTGCCGAGCATGGCGGCAGCTTGATTCGGGAGCTCCCCACGGCATAGCGGCCCTTAGTGAAATCCGATCATTCATCCGATGAATCGCCTGCCCGAAGTAGCAGCATCAGCTCGGGAACCTGTGCGGCACTGCCCGATCCAATCCCGATGAAAATTGGAGTTTGAGAACTACTCCGTCCAGCACTGCCGAATTGCGGCCTGCGCCTGCCTGGAGACACCGGCCTTGCGTACCTAAGGAGTCCCGGCGGAAGTGCGCCCTCTCCGGCCTCGACGAGGTGAACCCCCCCCCCTCCCCACGGAACATCAGCGAGGGTCAATCCGGCCCTGCGCACTGCTAATACGAGCCCCCGAGGGGACGGGACACCCTGAACTGATGGAGCGGGCGGCCTGAAGGCAAGAACTGCGGTGTGCAGAGTTCCGCGACCTGGGAGGTGCCCCCCCCCTGAAACGCAGTCGGGCGCCATCTTGGGAATGGGGCCGGCACACACATCCCGAGCCGAGACTGATCGCGCTGGGGGCCCTGACATCCTCGCATAGTGGCGACTACAATCGTGACCCCACACGTGATTAGTGGGGGAGAAACAAAGGACTGGGCCACTGGATCCTGACACAAGTGCCGACAGTGGACTCTACCAGGAGGGATCGGCACCTAGAAGCGTATTGACGACGCTGAACACGTTGGTGACACCCTAAGGCTGCTGCTGTGGGGCGTCCGCCTGCTCTAAGGAGGGGGGCTGGACACCAGTCGACGGGGGACGCCTTCCCTGGAGATCAACACCGTCGGAACAGGTGAACTTGAAATCTGCTTGAATCTACAACATATAGACGCTCAATACAGGCGCGTTATCCTGAACACGTAGAGGGGGTGCAGCCGAGCGGCCGGCCGCTTTGAGGTAAACTGGTGGGGTGCTCTCCAACCGGAACCGTTCGGAGTGGCTACACCGGGAATACAGCACGGGACACTGTATTGGGCACAATAACTGCAGCACAGCCACTAGCTGAGGACCCTGTGTGGAGCGGTCTGGGATTCTGGAACCAGCACGGACTGGCTTGACTTAATTTCCCCCCCCCCCCGACCTACAGGAACAGCCACGCAGCTCGTTGAATTGTGGTGCCAGGGGTGCCACTGTACACAGGCCCCACGATCCAAGAACACTACGCCATGGCAGGCAAGGGAACTAGGAGTGCCTCGACGCAGGCTAAACTGGACAAATTTGCCTACTCGCAACACGGACACTCCCAGGCGGGTGGGCGACACTCCGCAGGCTCTGCTCCGGACACAGAGGGGACAAAAAAGGTGACTTTGGAGGACATAATGAAAACCCTCTCAGAGGTACAAACAACAGTGGGCTCCATCTCTTCGGAAGTCACCCTGTTGCGGGCTGACTTCCAGAAAATGTCGGAAAGGGTGTCCCAAGTTGAGGTGGTAACGAAAGCGCTAGTAGAGGACACTTCGAACCTACAAGTAGCTATGGAACGCATGGAAAAAGTCACTAAGCAACTACAGGAGAAGCTTGACGACCAGGAGGGGCGCTCCAGGAGAAATAACGTACGCATCCTTGGCCTGCCGGAAACAGAGGGGAAGGGTGCAATGGATTTATACGTCGAGGACCTTATCCAGAGTAAACTGCGGCCGAAAGGCCTGTCAAACTTTTTTTCAGTCGAAAGGGCGCACCGAGTACCTGGCGGGACACCCAAGCCGGGAGCCACGCCGCGACCTGTACTGGCCAGACTCTTTAATTTTAGGGACAGAGACGCAATCCTACAGGCTGCAAGGATCTCGCCACCTGTAAAAATCCAAAACTCGACTCTGGCCTTCTTTCCGGATTATACGGCGGAGGTGGCCAGGCGCCGGAAGTCCTTCACTGAGATCAAAAAGGCACTGCGAGATAAAGGCCTGCCATACTCGATGCTGTTCCCCGCCAAATTGCGGATCGTGGCCGATGGAAAAACGTGGTTCTTTGATAACCCAGAGGTGGCACGGGACTGGCTTGACGGATGGAGACAGGTGGGGCAACCCCAGCGCCCACGCAGAGACCGACAGGATCACCACAGCGGCGGACCGGCGGAGCAGCCGTCCGATAATCCTTCGCGCGGAGAAGACGCTGCAGGACTGGAATCGGAATTGGAAAGAGACCCATTTGATTCGGGACAGCCGGTCAGGATATGAGTAGTGCATTACAGACAAGACAGCAAAATTGAAACATGTAGGAACCTGGAGATGGTGAAGCTGAGTAGGGTGGGCATTGGCCGGTGCCTGTAGGGGACTCACCAACCCCACGAGCAAGTAAGATAGTTGGGGATGGGATTAAGCACTCTGCCAAGTTGGGGATGCGGGCGGGAAACAGTCCGTGGTGCAGGGGAGCAGGGAGGGGGAGGGGAAGGGAACCTAAGATATTAATGTTTTTGTTCTCATTGTTCACGTTTTTGGTTCTGGTCATCACTCACTTCACATGTAATACTACCGCCCTGGATAGCGGCATACTCCTAGGCCACGTCACGAAAGACACCGACACGTCGCTCACGACACTATTACAACAACTACATGGCCAACCCACTTCAGACTGCACCCACTAAGGATACCACTGTGGCAGTAGGGGTGCCCCATTTGCGCATGTTAACTTGGAACGTCAGAGGCCTGGGAGACAAAATAAAAAGGGGCCTGGTGCTGCAGGCTATTAAACGTCAGAGCCCGGATGTGGTTCTGCTCCAAGAAACACACCTTGCGGGGACGACATGCAAGGCACTTGATAGGCGCGGATACAAAATGGCGACGCATGCAGACTTCACTTCTGGATCTAGGGGGACAGGGATACTCCTGAAAAAGTCATCGCCCTTTCTTATTACACAACATGCGACAGACGACCAGGGTCGCTTCGCGGCGATACATGGCCAGTGGGAGGGCAGGCCGCTTAATGTAGTATCAGTGTACATCCCCCCGGCACTGCACTCAATAGCTTTACCTGCACTGGGTAAATTCCTCCTGGACCTCCCTGTGGGAGACACGATCATTGGGGGTGACCTAAATGCATTAATAGACTCTACATTGGATGCCTTTCCCACTCAAGACCGCCCGGGAGGGACTACACCACTCCCTGACTTTTTAGATGCATTGGGCATTGTAGATGTATGGCGGCACCTGCACCCCACAGCGACCCAATACACCTATTACTCAGCCGTACACAATAGCCTATCTCGCATAGACTACTTCTTGTTCCTGGGGGAGGGACTAGGTTCGGTAGACAAGATCGACATCCTACCCAGAGGCATATCTGACCACTCACCGATCGTACTCACCCTTACTACTAGAGAACAGAAAAGCGCTAGGGTCTACCCACTTTACCCTACTTACCTAAAAGTCCCAAAAATAAGAAAGAAACTAAAACTAGCAACGAAACACTACTTTGCCGAAAACGAGGGGACGGTGGCCTCGCCGTCGATTCTGTGGGAGGCCTACAAGACCGTCCTACGAGGGACTGCAATAGCAGCCATCACGGGGCACAAACGAGATTCCCAGAAAGAACTTACAGAACTAGAATTGGCGCTCCACGATGCAAACACAGCACATATGGCAGACCCCTCCCCGACTACGACACACACGCTGCAGCTACGGCAACATCAATACCAGGCCCACCTCAGAGCGACAGTGCAGGGACACATCACAAACACTAAACATAGAATTTATGACGTGGGCGACAAGGCAGGGAAAATGCTGGCATGGTTGGATAAGAGAGAGGGTGGTGCGAGAGGTATTCAGAGACTGACTACCGCTGATGGCCAAATACTTACTCACCCGGAAGACATTGTACACACCTCAGCACGTCATTTTCAAAACATATACACCCCAGAACATATTGTAACAGCACACATGGCGGCGGTCTCGCTAGCAGATATTGTCATCCCCAGCATAACACCAGAGGCTGCACGAGACTTAGAGGAGGACCCTTCGGAAGAGGAGATCCAATTAGCAATACAATCGCTACAGTCAGGCAAAGCGCTAGGGCCTAATGGACTGCCTGTAGAATGGTATAAATCAATGGCCTCGGAACTCAGTGGGCCATTACTGGACATGTATATGGAGAGTAGGGAGCGGACGGAACTACCACTAGATCAACGCACGGCCACAATAGTGGCTATACCTAAGCCGGGTAAACCCCCAGACGAATGCACCTCATATCGTCCGATATCATTGCTAAATGTGGAAGCCAAGGTGCTGGCTAAACTTCTGGCCACCCGTCTGATGCCGCACCTAAGCACCCTGATCCACCCGACCAATCAGGCTTCATGCCCCATAGAAGTACGGCACTGAACCTCCGGAGGGTCCATGGGGTACTGGCTCGGTCGCACCTCCTCACAGAACAGGCGGTGATCCTCTCCCTTGATGCAAAAATGGCTTTTGATCTAGTGGAATGGGAATACCTCTTTGAGGTGCTTGCGCGTATGGTCTTTGGGTCGAAATACATAGCGTGGATACGACTACTCTACACCAAACCGGTGGCACAGGTAGTGACTAATGGCCACATCTCACCGGTGTTCCCGTTGGGCAGAGGGACCAGACAGGGGTGTCCCCTGTCGCCCTTACTCTTCGCGTTGGTGCTCGAACCTTTAGCAATCCTGATAAGAAGCACGCCCCTATTTAAGGGCATTGGATGGGAGGAGGGATGGGAAGACAAGGTATCCCTATATGCTGATGACATGCTCATCTACATGGTCGACCCCGACAACGGAATCCCAGCCCTACTGGAAATTTGTAACACCCATGGGAAATCCTCAGGCTATACCCTGAACTGGTCAAAATCGGTGATATACACGTTGAAGGGTCCGGCGCCGAGACTGCAGGAAAGCTGCCCACCGGCGGCGCCGACGGCCTCCTTCAAATATTTGGGCATAGTCATTACACATTCTGAAGCAGATTTCTTCGCTAACAACCTAAAGCCTCCAATAGATCGCCTACGCGCAGACGTTAAACATTGGGCGACCTTGCCCCTCACCCTCCTGGGGAGGGCAGCCTTATTTAAGATGATGACACTCCCCAGATTTCTATACATATTGGAAAACACCCCACATCCTGTCCCTTCACGATACTTCAAACAGATTGCGGCGTTGGTCTCCAACCTGCTCTGGAGCAATGGTCCAGCACGAATAGCATATGACAAATTGGTGAAAAGTTGGTATGAAGGGGGGATTGCACTTCCCAATATTCAGCTGTATTACTGGGCAGCTCAACTCAAGGTAATTAACCAGTGGATCCACACCCCGAGAGATGACCCAGCATACAGGGCAGATTGGGCACAATTAGGGACAGAATGCATGCTCTCGGTACTGTATAATAAATCACAACTCAAAACTCTACACGGCCCGACACGTCACACAGCAACCCTCTGGCATGTAGCGCAGGCATGAATGGGCTGGAAAGGTAGACTCACCAAAATGACACCATTATGGGACACGAAGTCACTGGGCAACCTTAGAGCATGCAAAGGGTTTGCGCAGTGGGACCTGATAGGAATCTCCACAGTGGGGGACCTCTGGGAAAGAGACACAGTACTACCCTTCCCACAACTCCAGCAGCAATACGACCTCAGACCCACTGAAACATTTCGATATATACAAATTAGGCACGCACTACTCCAGGCAATCCCACCGGGCACTGATCTGCCGGACTCCTCGCCACTTGAAGACAGACTATTGACAGACTTCATGCAGCAGAGCGCCACTTCCCTTACTTACAAAAAACTGATCAACAACTTACCTGACCCCACGCTGCAACTTAAGGAACGATGGGAGGGGGACATCGGTATGATGGATGAATCAGAGTGGAATGAAGCCTTGGCCTCCCCGAGAGAGGTAGGCATCTCGGCAAAATTTAGACTGGTACAACTAAAAATACTGCACCGCATCTATTACACCAGGACACTACTCCACAAAATACATAGAGCGCCCAATCCCTTCTGTTTGAGGGGTTGCGGAGAGGAGGGAACACTGCTCCATACACTATGGGACTGCCCACAAATACAGGAATTCTGGAGACAAATAATGCGCACCGTTTCCCAAACACTTAGGGTTTCCACTACACCAGAACCGCGTAAGTGCCTTTTGAACGTCTGGGACCCCAATGACCTAGACAGATATGGAATAATCTGGGCCACGCTAGCCATGACAGTAGCTAAACGTGATATTGCACAAAAATGGGGGGCTCCGGACTTACCCACGGCAAACAGATGGGCTAAAAACATGGATGTCCTGATGGTCACGGAAAGAACTGTGTATGCCCTTCGAACAGCCCCCCGTAAATGGAACAAGGTGTGGACAGCATGGAATGTTTATAGGGGTGAGATATGTGAACCCCTACCAGAGGGAGACGATCTAGACTCCGAAGAGGAGGAGGAGTGATGGCCGGGGCTGGAGGGGTATGTTTACTGGTGCTAACAGTAGCGGCGTGTTGGAATAACTTACCTGGGCAAAGACACTGGGACAAGGAGGACTGCTGATGGGTGGAGTACTATACAACATATGTCAAGTGATGACCCATGTTTGGGGGTGGGGGGGGGAGACTTTCTTTTAGAATTCTATGAGAGTTTCCCATGTTGGGTACTTTAGAGCGGGAAGAAATTGTTAAATACTAGTTACATATATAAGGATCTAAGGAAGAGCGTACACTAAGCTTAGAGAGGATGAACGAGATTGGAATGCAGCATACAAGCTACCGATTACGAGTTCAGAAATGTATAATATGTATATGTGTGTACCAGCTTAATAGTGACATGATACCTGAATAATATGCCTTTATGTCAATAAAAAGTTTTAAAAAAAATACTACAGCCACATAGAATTTTCATAAGGACATGACTTTCGATCTAAGTACAAAAATGATGGTGGGATTAGACATTGAGTCAGACCACTTACACTTATACCAATATTATAAAGGAGGAGCCATTTCAAACAATTAAGATTTACTGCTACACACAGGAGAGTTAGTATTTCCTTCCTGGATAGATATGGACAGTGTAATAAGGCATTTACATTACACATTACAATGGAATCTATAAAAATGCGCTGCTACATTTTCAGACCTATCTTCCATGTGCTTTAAAGGAGAATACCCCAGTGGCCAGTTTCTCCTACTGACATCATTGTTCTATGGAGTATGAGATACAATCTGATACCCTGAGAGAAAGATTAGAGCAGAGAGGCTACCCTAAAAGAATATTCTAGCAGGCTCAAATGTGAGCCAGGAATAATCATAGGAACATTTTTCTGAACCCCACTGTTAGTGAAGTGGAAGAACGAGTTACAGCATTTTTACTTTTAATCTTGTGGCAAACAAAATCAAGAAAATGATCATGAAGAACCAGAAACAACACATTGGGCCCAATTCACATAGGTAAACGGAGATGAAAGTCTAACTTTACAACTTTTGGTATTCACAGAGGGCATTTACTACTTGAAAAGGCCCTTTGTGAATACCAAAAGTTGAACTTTACAACTTTCGGTATTCACAAAGGGCATTTACGTTTAGTAAATGCCCTTTGTGAATACCGAAATTTGTAAAGTTAGACTTTCGTCTCATTTTACCTTTGTGAATCGGGCCCTATGTGCTTTACCCTCTGTGCAAATTCACAGTCAGTGTCCTTGTGAACATTGCATGGTTTATAATCAAACAAAGCTGACGTAGGAACTCCATTTTGGAATTGAGAACTCTGTGGAAACAAACACAGTTCATTAAATGTGATGATAACAACTTAATTGCATATCCGTTCAAACACATGTATGTGGGCATGATTAGACACAAAATGAAAGCATGGAACTAGGAGCATAAAACCACTATCAGGAATAGTATTCTGACCTCAAAGTTGGTCATACACTATGGGAAAGCTGAGCATAGGGTAAGGTCTCTAAAGTGGATAATCATTAAAAAGTGACAAAACTAAAATGTAGTGGAACAAATGAATGATCATTTTTGTACTTTCACACAGTGTTTTAAACTGGTGAAAGTCTAGCGCAAAATTAGAATATACCTGGGGAATCAGTACCAGAATTACCAATTTCGCTGATAAACCTATACTTCTCAGTGGCCTCTGGTATTGGTAACTCTGGGAATGGGGATAATTCGGCATATTATTTTCCTGCCACTCATAGTGAGGGCCTTAGTGTTGTGCAAGCATGATTAATTTCAATTGTGAGTAATGCATATCTTCTACAAATGCAATTGTTTTACCTGTGACCGCACTAAAAATAAATAGGTGTGTTTGAAAGATAATTTAAGAGTCCAAGTGTGATCATAGAAATGAGAAGCAGTTCAGAAGCAATTGAGTTGGAGTAAATGAAGTACAAACTTCCACTTAATATAGATATTTTTTATTTTACATGAGGGTTATTTGTATAGTGCATATAATTAAAAGCCTCTTAGTGATTTAAACACTAAGGGGCATATTACCAACAGCTAGCGATATTTATCGCTAAATGGCCTTAGCGAGTTTCTTTTTATCGCCAAGCATCACCGGCTATTATCGCAGAGATAACGTGCTATTAGCAACGTTTATCTCTAAAGCGATAAAATATCCGGCGATAGCGGCGAAATGCGTGAATATCGCTAAAAATACAGCGATATTCACGCATTAACACAAATAGGGTCTTAGCCATAATATCCACCTCCCATTGGATATAATGGCTAAGAACTGGTCTGAGCAGGCGTTAGCTTTTGGAGATATTCGCGCTTAGCGCGAATATTTCCATCGATACGCCTGCGTTGATAATAGGCGATAGCGATGTTAGCGACTGTTTTTAGTCGCTAACAGGTTGGGTACGCCCACTTTACATGTTATTAGCGATAAATATCGCTGACATGCAAAGCGGGCCCCAAACCGCTCGCTATCACCTAAAAGCTGTTGCTAACTGATGTTAGCGACAGCTTGCTCATAGGGCGATGAAATTATCACCTCCTCGACCTATCCGCCGCTTTCGACACAGTATCTCACGAAATACTACTGGACCGTCTAGGGCAGTTGGGAATCGGAGGTACTGTGCTGACTTGGATTAGATCTTTCCTCACAGGTCGGACTCAGAAGGTCTTTCTCCGACCCTTTGAATCAGAGGGTAAACCTCTTTTCTGCGGAGTGCCTCAGGGCTCTGCTCTGAGCCCTCTATTTTTTAATGTCTATCTGGGCCCGTTGGCTAAAGTGGTGGAATCTTGGGGGGTCAGAGTGATCTCCTACGCTGATGATACTCAGCTTGTGTTCTCATTTAGAGATCACTCTGACACCAATTTCACCAATTTTCGCCACTGCCTCAGTAATATCTGTTCCTGGATGGCCTCTAACCAAATTATACTGAATACCGACAAAACTGAGGTTTTATTTTTTAATCAGAAAACCGCGTTGCCCGCTATTCAGTGGTGGCCAACTGTATTGAATCCCCCTCCGGTCCCAGTCCAGACAGCTCGAAACTTGGGCTTTCAATTTGATAATGCTCTGTCCTGCAAATCTCAAATCAACAAGGTTACTTCAGCTTGCTTTGGCAAACTACGCATGATCAGGAAGATCTTCCCTTACCTCCCTTTGGATTCCCGCAAGATCATTGTTCATGCCCTGATCACTTCGCATTTAGATTATGCCAACAGTCTCTATGCGGGCGCTCCCCTTTACCAAATTGAACGCTTACAAATAGTACAAAATGCCGCTGCGAGACTGATTGGCAATATTCCTTTCCGCCACTCGGTTGCTCTATACCGAAAAAAACTGCACTGGCTCCCCATTGCCCGCTGCATCCAGTTCAAAGCTTTGATCCTGGCCTTCCGTGCCCTCAACGGGTTAGGCCCTGGATACTTGAGAAAGAGACTTAAACTGTCCCACTGTGTCAGATCTTTGAGATCGAACAGCCTACGCCTCCTGGTGGTACCCAGATTTCGTCGTGCCAGGAGTGGGGGCAGAGCGTTCGGCGTAGTTACTGCTAAACTTTGGAACAGCCTCCCACTGGATCTTAGGTTCATTGATTCGGAGCCTCTGTTCCGAAGTAAACTAAAAACTTGGTTGTTCACCATCCCATAAGCAGTTCATTTCTTCCTAGCTCGCAATCTGTAGCGCCGGCACACCCCCGACGGGGGTAGCTGTGCGCTTTATAAGCTTCTTAAATAATAATAATAATAATGCCACATGTACAGCGCAGTGCTCCTACCAAGTTTTATATGGTCATAACTGATCCCAGGTAGGTTGCAAGTGTCCCTGCACACCCACTACCTGAAATGTCGTAATCTGGCAAGTTCCTGAATAAAAACACAGGGCCTTTGTCGAGGTCTCACCCCATCCATATCACTTTGAGTATGTGCCCCCTTTAGCGTCCTCAAATGGGGGAGCGGGTACACGCAACTCGTAACCCAGCAGAGAGACCTCGCTGGATCCCCATGTGAAAAAGGGCCAAGTGGCAGCTGCAGGTAATGCCAGGGCTCCCTTGGTACTCTGTGGGTTCCGGGCCTTCTGGGCGGAGCTCAGCATTTGGCAGGTGTCCGACAGTGGACTGGCCAGAACTGCTTAGGTCAGAGGTGATCTCATGCTAGGGGTCAAAAGTGTCACCGGGCCTAGGGAACGGGCCCCGTTATCCCTTGCAGCCCAAGGTTCCCTCAATATGGTAGCTGGAGAGCCCTGTAACCTTGTTGCTGCAAGGGGCCACACAGAGGGAGGTGATTGACGGCATTGTAGCACACAGGGGGATGGCACCTCATGATGGTAGCTCTCTCTTGAAGCCTGCACGTTGAAGATCCCTTGCTGGGCGGCCATACTAGCGACAACCAAGGTCTCGGCCTTTACAGAGCACAACTTATGGCTTGGTCTGCACCAACACGTTTAACCAGTGCCCGTCAGGTTTAAAAGGAGCCACGAGTGCCTGCACTTCCAGGGTTGCACCAAGCGGTGCCGATCTCTCCAGGGACACAAGCATTCCACATGCTCTTCTTCTTGCAGCGAGTAGGACGAACGCCACCTGTCCCTTGCAAGTGTTCCACAGCTGATTTTAGGTTGCTTCAAGAGATTACCTGGGCTTCCCAAAAGACGTGGGTGGCTTAAAGCAGCCCACAAGCTCATGGAGAACATTGGGGGCACAGAGGACGATAGCAAGCAGCAGGCCAGCACATAAGGAAGGTAGTCCCAGTGGCGGTTCCTACTAGCAAAGCAGCAGTCCTCTGGAAGAATAGGGTCAGGGAGCAGCTGGCAGCAGGCCAACAGACAAAAAAGCAATCCAGTCAGTCCTTTATGCCACCCAGCAGGTAACAGACAGCAAGGCAACAGCAGTAGAGCAGTTTGGATGAGTCCTTTGTGCAGCACCATAATACTTCTGACAGAGGTTCAGTTCCAATTTCAAAACTGTGCTGCCAACATGGGGTCAGAGCCCCTGTACTTATACTAAAAATGTCTTTGATGTGACTTCAAAAGAAACTTTAGAGTTGCCCAACACCCCCTTTCAACTCAGCCCTAGAACCAGACATTCATTAGAGGGTAAACAAACCCTTTGTGTTAGGGCAGGACACAGCCTATACAAATGTAAGTGCACCCCGTCCCCCGAGTCCAGAAAGACTATCAGTATGCAGAATGACGCAGAAGCTTCTCTTGTCACACCCAGCCCTTCCTGTGTTGTGGCTGTCTGGAAAGTATGCACAAAGTGTAGCTGACAACCAGGCCCAGACGTGAATTGGAGTCAGGCTGCAAAGCAAATAGAGTTACAAGCACAGAGAAATGTTCACTTTCTAAAAGTGGTGTTTCTAAACTAGTAATAAAAAATCCACCTACACCAGTAAGCATGATTTATAACTGCCATTCTAAAATACCAAACATGGCAGCACTACTCCTTCAAGATAAGGATTTACCACTTACACATATAGAAGGGAAATCCGATGCTAGTCTATGAGAGGAGTAGGCCTCACAGTATAGGGAGTTTGTCTCTACCAGGACATTCCACACAATAAAGGCACATGTTCTACCTTTTACTTACACAGCACCCTGCCCTTGCGGCTGCCTAGGGCCTACCTTAGGGGTGACCTATATGTAGTGAAAGGGGAGTTTAAGGCTTGGCAATTAGTTTTAAAAGGCAAGTCAATGTGGCAGTTAACTGTGCATGCAGGCACTCCAGTGGAAGGCCTGAGACAGGTTTGAAAGGCTCTGTGGGTTGCACAAACTGCGTGGAAGGCCCACATGCAGCATTTAATTTACAGGCCCTGGGTATATGTGATATTACTTTACTAGGGACTAGTAGCCTTCTATGACGGAACTAGTAGCCTTCTATGACGGAAACAGGTGGGATTCAACCTTTCCTGTCTGTCCTTGTGACGAAGAATCAAAACAAACTAATTTACATACAATATTGTTTTGTAAATTCCACCTTCCGCATCGGAAAATATGGCTACTACCTCTGTTAAGGCACTGGGGACTGAGACAATGTCGTCCTGCAATGCTTCGTCTCCAATTGCTAGAATCTGAATCCGTTTGTTTTCACGTCCTGAATTTTTTAAAATGCATCATGAAGCACAGGAAAAATCTGTAAAATGTATCCTGAATGTGGTTTCAGAAGATGCAACGAAACAATACGCTCTATTATTTTAAATGTACTAACCTGACTTTGTCTGAATCTTAGTTTGTAACATGCTTACTTTTTTATTCTCTAAGATATGAAACTGTATTATCAAAATGTTGCTTTTATGGTTTGCCAATGTGTAAAGCCCAATAAAGAAATGTATATATATACTAGGGACTTCCAAGCAAACTAAATATTCCAAACAGTTGCAAGCCAATCATACCAAGTTTTAGGGGTGAGAGCACATGCACTTTAGCACTGATTAGCAGTGGTAAAGTGTCCAGAGTCCTAAAGACAACAAAAAGAGGGTCAAAACATTGGAGGAAGAAGGCAAATATTTTGGGGATAACCCTGCAAAAAGGACCAGGTCCAACACTGACTTTCAGTATTGACAATCAGTATTGATCCACAGATTGTATACTTCTAATAGGTTGCAGTGGCGGTTCTTCCGTAAGGGTGGAGGAGCGTCACCCCACAGCTTGCACCAGCAGATGATAAATAAGATGACAATAACGTAGTTATTCCCATTTTATTTATGCTGTTTGACTGAACCCCACAATAACTATGGGGAATGTCAGGAAGGAGGAGTTGAGTGCTCTCATAAGAGCGCATGGGTGCTTGGCCGGCCATCCTAGGCCGTCAAAACTCACATGTCTACTTATGTTTCTCCAACCTGGCTATGTTACACAGCAGGGTTGGAGAAGAGGGCACAAGGTCCAATGCTCCATCTGAGCACCATAAGAGGTTGCTCAGACTAATCCTGGTGCTGTTCTCATGTGAGAAATGCAAAAAGAACAATTGATGGACAGAATGCAGAACAATGTCATATATTCATCCCGGTGCAGAGATCTGGGCCTCAATCCATCTTTTTTTGCTCACCATGCCATTCCAGTTTGGACACAGCCATATGCAAATCTGTCTTGACCCTGCACCAAATGGGAACAGTCCAGCCCGAACTGCCAGGCCCGCTCCTCCCTGGAATGGAAACAAGCATCCTAGGACCGGTTTCAGGGTTTCACCCCTCATCAGCCAGGATAGCTTGACTCCAGTGGCATGGAGAGCATGGGACCCACGTCTGGGCATACCCACCCCACTAATAGTTACAAATGCAAAAAGAACAATTGAATGACAGAATGCAGAATTATGTCAAACATTCAATCAATCAATCAATCAATCAGAGTACTTGTCAAGAAAGGTACTTACCCGTGAGGGTCCCAAGGCGCTTAGGGGGGGGGGGGGTGCTGCTACTGCTCGAAGAGCCAGGTCTTGCGGATCCTTCTGAAGGTGAGTAGGTCTTGGGTCTGCCGTATGTGGGTAGGGAGGGTGTTCCAGGTCTTGACGGAGAGGTAGGAGAAGGATCTGCTGCTGGAGGTCGTCCGTTGAATGCAGGGGATAGCGGCGAGGGCGAGGCTGGAGAAGCGGAGCTGGTGGGTGGGGGTGTGGAAGCTGAGTCTGCTGTACAGGTAGGCTGGCCCGGCGTTGTGCAGTGCTTTGTGTGCGTGGGTGAGGAGCTTGAAGGAGATCCTCTTGTCGACGGGGAGCCAGTGTAGGTCTCTCAGGTGGGGGCTGATGTGGTTGCGGTGGGAGACGTTGACCATCAGTCAGGCGGAGATGTTTTGGATGCGTTGTAGTCGTCGTAGGTGTTTGGCTGGGATTGCTGCATAGAGTGCGTTGCCATAGTCCAGTCTGCTGCTGACGAGGGCCAGTGTCACCGTTCTTCTTGTTTCGGTCGGGATCCACTTATAGATCCTGCGGACAATGCGGAAGGTGTTGTAGGAGGAGGAGGAGGAGACGGCGTTGACCTGCTTAGACATGGAGAGGGAGGAGTCGAGGATGAAACCTAGGTTGTGTGCATGGTCGGTGGGTGTTGGTGCTGTTCCCAGTGTGGTCGGCCACCAGGAGTCGTCCCAGGCTGAGGGGGTGGGTCCGAGGATGAGGACCTATGTCTTGTCTGAGTTCAGCTTCAGACATCTGCTCCTCATCCAGTCGGCGACGGCCTTCATTCCCTCGTGGAGGTTGGTTTTGGCGGTGTGTGGGTCCTTGGTGAGGGAGAGGATGAGATGGGTGTCGTCGGCGTAGGAGATGATGTTGAAGTGTGTCATGACGAGCCACTTGTGCGATGGGGGCCATGTAGACGTTGAACAGCATTGGTCTAAGGGATGAGCCCTGGGGGTTGCCGCAGATTATGTTGCTGGCTTTCGATCGGAAGAGTGGGAGGCGGACGCTCTGGGTTCTGCCAGCGAGGAAGGACGTGGTCCAGTCGAGATCCTTCTCTTGGATTCCGGCTTCTAGGAGGCATGTCTTTAGAGTGCGATGGCAGACCGTGTCGAAGGCAGCTGAGAGGTCCAGGAGGATTATGTTTCGCCGTTGTCTAGTTGGCGCCTGATGTCGTCTGTGGCGGCGATGAGGGCTGTCTCGGTGCTGTGGTTTCATCTGAATCCGGACTGGAACGGGTCCAAGATGTTGTTGTCTTCCAGGTGGCAGGCCAGTTGCATGTTGACGATTTTCTTGATGATCTTTGCTGGGAAGTGGAGCAGGGAGCTGGGCCAGGAGTTCTTGAGGTCCTTGGGGTCCACTTTGGGCTTCTTGAGGAGGGCGTTGATTTCGGCGTGCTTCCAGCTTTCCGGGAATGTCACTGTTTCGAAGGAGATGTCGATGACCTTTCGTAGTTGGGGTGCGATGGCTACGTCTGCTTTGTTGAATACGTGGTGAGGGCATGGGTCAGACGGAGATCTCGAGTGGACGGAGTTCATGACCTTGCGTGTCTCGTAGTTGTTGACGTTGGACCAGAAGGTCAGGTGGTTGATGCTGGTGGTGTTCACAGGGGGGTGGAGTCTGGCGTAGTGGTGTTGAAGCTGTCGTGGATGTCAGCGATCTTGCGGTGGAATAAGATCGCTAGTGAGTCGCACAGTTCTTGTGAGGGCGGGATGTCCTTGGGGTTGGGGTTGGAGAGTTCCTTTATGATGCTGAAGAGCTCTTTGCTGTCGTGTGCGTTGTTATCCAAGTGGTCTTTGAAGGAGAATCTCTTGGCTAATCTATTGAGGTGGTGGTGCCTGCGGGTGGCGTCCTTGTAGGCTGCGTGGTGGTCCGGTGTGCGTTTGTGGAGCTATGTCTTCTCCAGTTTCCGGCATGCGTGTTTGGAGGTCTGGAGCTTGTCGGTGAACCAGGTGGCTCTCTTGTTGGCGTGGCTGTTGGAGGGTTTCTTGAGCGGGCGAGGGTGTTGGTGCAGTCGTTGATCCACTGTCTGAGGTTGCGGGCTGCCACGTCTGGGTTGGTGGGTCAGTGGGTGGGTTCTTGGCGAGGGAGGTGATCAGCTGGTCTTCGGTGACTTTGCTCCAGCAGCGGCGAGGCAGCTGTTGGGTGCGGTGGTGTGTGGTTGGTTTCTTGAAGATGAAATGGATACAGCAGTGGTCGGTCCAGTGGAGTTCGGTTGTGTGGCGACGTGGGAGCCTGTGGAGAAGACGGGATCCAGTGTTTGGCCGGCGGCGTGGGTGGGTGCAATGACGAGTTGTCTGAGGCCAAGGTTGGCGAAGTTGTCGATCAGGGTGGTGGAGTTGGCGTTGTTGTTGTTCTCGAGGTGGAAGTTCAGGTCCCCGAGGAGGATGTAGTCCGTGGAGGTGAGTGCGTTGTTGCTGGCGAGGTCGGCAATGGAGTCGCTGAACTGAGCCCGGGGGGTCTGTAGATGAGTGTTCCTCTGAGGGTGGTGTTGGGGTTGGTGTGTATCCGGAAGTGCAGGTGTTCGGCGGTGTTGAGGGTGTCGTCTGCGTGGGTGGCGACCTTGAGGGTGGACTTGTGGACGATGGCTATTCCTCCTCCGATTCTGTTGACGTGATCCCTGCGGGTGATCTTGTAGCCGTCTGGGATGGCTATGGCGATGTCGGAAGCCGAGGAGTCGTTCCACTAGGTCTCGGTCAGGAAGGCCACATCTGGGGCGGAGGTGTCGAGCAGATCCCAGAGCTCGACGGCGTGTTTGCGTGCGGAGTGGGTGTTGAGGAGTATGCAGCGGAGGTTGTTGGGTCCAGTCCTTGGGGGTTTGGTGGTTCTGTCGCAGGTGAAGCTGCAGGTGCCGCAGGAGAAGGGTCCATGGGTCCGTTTCAAGGCGGCCAGGAAGCAGGTGTGGTTTCGGCCAGCGTTGAGTGGGTGGAGGGTGCTGGCGTCGTAGTGAATTCTGGCGTCGTGGCGTTCGCGGGATCCAGGGGTCCAGGTGCAGACGGGCACAGACAGGCGTGCGTCAGGTGCGCCTTCGGTGCGCCAGCGGCGCGCCCGCTGCGAACGGCCGCTGCACGGCATCTTCTCGGCCTGCATATGAGATGGCTCTGGAGGGAGGAGCAGCTGGGAGGCGGGAGCGGGGAGGCCAATGGGTGTGCAGGGGGGCGGGGCCGCAGAGAGGCAGTGGCGGAAAGGGCCGGGATTGAGAACGGTGGGGGCGGGGGGAACTGGCGTGCAGGGCAGAGGGGAGGGAAAATGACACCCAGAAAAAAGGAGGCAGGCAGCAAGGAGACAGGAACCAGGCAACCAGGCAGTCAGGTGACGAGCAGCAGAGTTGGGGTGATCTGTCTGCAAGCAGGGTCAAAGGTCTGGGCCTAAATCCATAGTTTTTTTACTCATTATGTCATTTGAGTTTGGACCCAGCCATATGCATATCAGTCTTGACACTGCACCCAATGAGAACTGTCTAGACTGAACTCCCAGGTCAGGTCCTCCCTGGACTGGAAACAAGCATCCTAGGACTGGTTTTGGGGTTTCACCCCTCATCAGCCAGGATAGGTTGACTCCGGTGGCATGGAGAGCACAGGACCCACTTCTCAGCATACTCATCCCACTCGGGGTGACAAATGCAAAAAGAACAATAGATGGACAGAATGCAGAACAATGGCATACAATCACCCCAGTACAGAGATCTGGGCCTACATCCACCGTTTTTTTGCTCACCATGCTATTCCTGTTTGGGCCCAGCCATATGCAAATCAGTCTTGACCCTGCCCCGGATGGGAACAGTCCAACCCGAACTGACAGGCCAGGGCCTACCTGGTCAGGAAACAAACATCCTAGGTCCAGTTTTGGGGTTTCACCCCTTATCAGAAAGGATAGCTTGATTCCAGTGGCATGGAGAGCACGGGACCCAGGTCTGGGCATACCCGTCCCACTCGGGGTGACAAATGCAAAAAGAGTAATTGAAAGTCAGGTGCTCCCTGGACTAGAATCAAACATCCTAGGACCGGTCTCTGGGTTTCACACCTCATCAGCAAGGGTAGCTTGATTCCAGTGGCATGGAGAGCACGGAACCCACGTCTGGGCATACCCGTCCCACTCGCGTGACAAATGCAAAAAGAGTAATTGAATGACAGGATGCAGAACTATGTCATACATTCACCCCAGTACAGAGATCTGGGCCTAGATCCATCGTTTTCTCGCTCACCATACCATTCCAGTTGGGACCCAGTCATATGCAAATCAGTCCTGACCCTGCACCCAATGGGAACAGTCCAGCCTGAACTGCCAGGTGAGGTCCTCCCTGGACTGGAAACAAGCATCCTATGACCGGTTTCGGGGCTTCACCCCTCATCAGCCAGGATAGCTTGACTCCCGTGGCATGGAGACAACTTGACCCACGTCTGGGCATTCCCGGCCCATTCGAGGTGAAAAATGCAAAAAGAACAATTAATGGACAGAATACAAAACATTGTCACACATTCACCCCAGTACAGAGATCCTGGCCTAAATCCATCGTTTTTTTGTTTATCATGCCATTCCAGTTTGGACCCAGCCATATGCAAATCAGTCTTGTCCCTGCACCCAATGGGAACAGTCCAGCCCAAACTGCCAGGCCAGGTCCTCCCTGGACTGGAAATAAGCATCCTAGGACCGGTTTCGGGGTTTCACCCCTAATCAGCCGGGATAGCATGACTCCAGTGGCATGGAGAGCACGGGACCCACGTTTGGGCATATCCTCCCCACTCCGGTGACAAATGCAAAGAGAACAATCGGTGAACAGAATGCAGAACAATGTCATACATTCACCCCAGTACATCAGAACAATGTCATACATTCACCCCAGTACAGAGATCTGGGCCTAAATCCATTGTTTTTTGCTCACCATGCCATTCCAGTTTGGACCCAGCCATATGCAAATCGATCTTGACCCTGCACCCAATGGGAACAGTCCAGGCCGAACTGCCAGACCAGGGCCTCCCTGGACTGGAAACAAGCATCCTAGGACCAGTTTCGGGGTTTCACCCCTCATCAGCCTGGATAGCTTGCCTCCAGTGGCATGGAGAGCACGGGACCCACGCCTGTGCATTCCCGTCCCACTCAGGGTGACAAATGCAAAGAGAACAATTGATGGACAGAATGCAGACCAATGTCATACTTTCACCCCAGTACTGAGATTCGAACCTAAATCCATCATTTTGCTAACCATGCCATTCCAGTTTGCACCCAGCCATATGCAAATCAGTCTCATGTGAGAGCAGCATCTGGATTGGATGAGGATCTTGTTCCCTGAGGGTCCATCCCTTTCCGCATGATGGCGATGAGAGGAGCAGCGAGGCGACCGTCCGCAGGAGCGAAGTGATAGGTAAGTCTTTTATATTATTTTTTTATTGTATATTATTTGAACCTTGCACCCCCAATCTCCTGGCCTTCCCTCATAGCCACCCTACCACTTAAGATAGGTGTTGGCCACCACTAATAAATTGATGCTTTTTAAAATTAGGCCTCAAATGGCTGGAGAATCCTGATAAAGGGCTTTATGAAACAGTGCAATTGATTTTAAAAATTAACCTGCTTAGAACGTTAAACCAATGGTGAGATCTCAGAATGTGTGTGGTATGCTGATATATTAGTGATCCCACTCACGTTCTGATTGCTTTGCTTGATATAGCTGAAACTTAAGCTTTACAGTTAGCCACACACATGGTTGACACAGTCAAGGGTTTTGAATGTGTCGACTCAATGTATCTGTAGAAAGTTCTACATAGATGTTGGCTGTGTCCTAAATTCTGTATACTGACCTTACACAAGAAATTAAGGTTCAGCAAGGGAACGACGCAAGAATGTCCTTACCTCACCTTTGATTTCATCTTTTGCACAGCTCCATTGGCTTACAAAATTAGAGAGACTCCTGAAGTAATACCCTTTATATTTAACAGATTAGGTAAAAAGACTAGTTTTTACTCTGATATCAAAACCACCATCAAGTATTACAAAGCGTAAAGACACCATGGAAAATGTTTGAGTCATTTCTGGATGCAAAAGGGGGGAGGAGATGTAGCCTAATGTCTACAGCTGCCGACGTTGGTACCTGGGAACCTAGGTTTGAATCCCAGCCTTGTAATTTCACTCAACATCATATGGTTCTATACAGATAACTCAATATCCCTGTGCTTAAAAAATGTGAAATGTATTTGTGTAATCCCCACTTGATGGACAGTATCTTTTAGAGCATATTTCATGCAATGTACAGCACTCTGTTGTTTCTTGGCTAGATCTGCGCTATATAAATACTGCTACATACATAATACAAAGCCACAATACAATCTCAACTGAATTAGGGTGTGACAATTTATGTAGGCAGATGAGGACCTGAAAAGGACGTTTTTTTTTTACAGAATCTTTAGTCTTCAAATAGAAAAAAGCAGCTTCTGAAAACGTTCATTGATTCTGAAGTGTGAGAAAAAAAGATAAGAAAATGCCAAGATTGCCTGCAGTAATAGATGATATAGGTATAGTTCATGCAATAAGGCATGAAAAAGTTCCTACAGAGATTTATGCTTCTGAGAGTAAGTGATACATTTTTTTAAATTGATTTTAGGCCTTATTTAGAGTTCGGCAGACAGGATACTCTGTTATAAGCATAGTGTATGTTCCGTCTTCCATGTTACAAGTTCATCACAGCCTGTGGCACTGGTAATATGATGAAAGGGATATCCGTTATGTTTAGGTGGCGTATTTATTTTACCAATCTCTAAATAAGGCCCTTAGTTTTAAGAAGTTAATGGACTTCCTCCACCGGATGATCCAGAGGCAATACTCATTTTATCTTGAATGTCATCTAGAGATGTCTTTTTAGGAGAGCACGAGAAGGTAAAATGGATCTGTGAATCACGTTTTTATATGTAAAAATGTACCCTCTTCAGGCATAGTAAGTTACCCAATATATCATGTGTAAATGAAATAGCTGTGGTGATATAATGGAGCCTCGTTGAACACCACATGCCAAAATCCATATATAAACCTTTACATGAATTTGTCACATTTTAAAATCAAACACTCTTAGCTGCCACAGAACTGCTTATCCTCTATTAACGCTCCAGTTAGGAGGCAACAACCAAACGTGCATCAGATTTCTGTTGAGGTATCTCCAATAGGGTTTAGATTAAGTTCTCCGACCAGCTCCTGTGAAGATTCTAATTTATTCAGGGGCTTGATGGCATGCACCTCTGTTCTAATGCAATGCACCGAGCTCCTGAGACTTTATTTAGCTGACCAGTAAAACGAATAATACCCAGTGCTTAATTTGAAACGGTGCTTTCCGTTGCTTGGCACCGGCACACAACTATCAACACCTTCGCTTGTGACTGTCCACCACAAGGTGGCGTTGTCTGTTCAATTTCCAGATGAGCGCAACAACAGTTGCTTAATAATTCAATATACATACAAAGTGACTAATGCCTGCAACCTAAGCCATTTGTATAGCTTAGGGTGGCCTCGACTAGTCTGAATTGTCACACTTGTAGAGTGTGATGGTCAGTAGTTGTGCTGCTGCTGTCACTAGCAGGGCCACTGAGTGATGCAAGCTGCAGTGGCCTCTTTACAATGGCCCTGACACTTATTTGTTCACAAACTAAGCACTGACAATACCGCCAGGACAAATGGTGAAGCACTTCAGAACCACACATGCCTGCGGAAAACGAAGCTCAAAACTCAAAGTTGTTTTACCCTAACAGTGGGAACCTAGGCTTCCAGGTACTAAAAGTAATTGATTATATTTTACGGGATGCATACTTCACATTTCACTAATCCCCTTTTTCTGTGATGCTTTAAATTATTATGCAGAAAATGGCTACCAACAATTTTGAAAAATGTGCTCAATCTCTCCTACTAGCAAACCTTGTTTAAGTAATGATCACTTCCACGACTGAAACATCATCCATCTGGACAGCATAATATTGAACCCCTTATTATGTTATGTTATGTTATGTTATTGGTTTTTGTACCGCGCACAGCTGCCCCAGCAAAGGGGCGTCCTGGCGCCAAGGAAAGGTCAACACAACATCACAGAGCGCACCTGAATCCAGAAGAATTAGTTAAAAAGAAGAGTTTTAATGGCGCGTCTAAATAGGAGTAAGTCATCCATAGCTCGAATTTCACTGGGAAGTGCGTTCCACAATTTCGCCGCCACTACTCGGAATGAGCGGCCGCCCATCCTGCTCAGCAGAAAGCGAGGGACAACAGACAGATTCTGCCCCATCGACCTCAAGGATCGAGAGGGAACATATGGGGTCAGTAAGTTCATCAAGATAGGTGGAGCCGTACCTTTCAAAATTTTAAAAGCTAGGCAGAGCACCTTAAACTCAATCCGGCGAGCCACAGGCAACCAATGGAGTGATTGCAATGCTCTGGATGCTGAACAACGTTTAGGCAACCCTAGTACCGCTCTTGCAGCGGCATTCTGCACTCGTTGCAGCCGCATGAGTTCTGCCTTGTTCGTACCTGCTAAGAGGGCACTGGCATAATCTATCCTAGACAGCACAGAGGCCTGAACCACGAGCTGTCTAGTGGGGGCATCGAAAAACTTGAGCACCGGCCTGATGCCCCTGATTATACCAAAACAAGAAGCAGCTACCCTCTTAGTTTGGCAGGTAAAACTCAGTGTAGTGTCTAACCATACCCCGAGATTTTTTATCTCCATAACGGGAGCTGGAATCATTCCTAGTTCGGGGGGCCACCAATTGTCGCTCCACCATCCAGGTTGCTTCCCAACCACCATCACCTCGGTCTTCTTTGTGTTCAATTGGAGGCAATTTTGGTTCATCCAATTGGCCACCGCACGCAACCCCTCACGGAAATTAAAGGCGTCCAGAGCTGAGTCCTCACTTAGTGTGACCGCCAGCTGCGTGTCGTCCGCATAGGACACCATTGTCAGGCCCCAGCATTTGACTACCGCAGCCAGCGGACTCACATATAAATTAAAAAGAGTGGGGCTCAGTGATGATCCCTGCGGGACACCCGTAGTGAGCGGGTGCGAGGTGGATTTACTAGGTGATATCGCGACCTGAAAAGATCTATTAGAAAGGAAAGAGCGGAACCACCCTAGAGCCATACCCCCGACCCCAGCATCCTCTAACCGCCGCAACAAGGTCTCATGGGAAACCGTATCGAAGGCGGCACTCAGATCTAGCAACAGGAGTGCCGCTGTTCGTCCGGTGTCCAGCACAGAGCGCAGATGTTCTACCATATATAGCAAGGCGGTCTCTGTACTGTGGCCTGTACGGAATCCGTTTTGCGTGGGATCCAAGATGTTAGCTTTGGCGAGATGGTCGGCCAGGATCCTATTCACATGGGCTTCGGTAACTTTAGCAGGCCACGGCAGCAGTGAGATGGGGCGATAGTTCTCGGGTTTTTTAGGGTCTAGGGTAGGCTTTTTTAAAATTGGTGTAACTACCGCTTGCTTCCACTTGGTGGGCACCATTCCAGAGGTCAAAGACTTGTTAATCAGGGCCAACAAAGATGAACGACAGAATGCCTGCATATTTTTAAACTGAGTCGGCAAAAGAGGGTCTGCAGGAGACCCCGATTTAATTTTTTGACTCAATTATGAGTGGTACAGATTGGGATTCCTAGGGGGGTCTAAACCACTCTCAGCAATCACAGGTGTTCAGGTGTCTCTGAACCTGGAATTTCCAAACCCACACATTACATATCTGAAATCCAAAGCACAAAGACATCAGTTCAGGGCCTAACAGAGGAGCTGCTACCGCTTAGCTTTCCCAGGCCTCTGTTTGCCCGCCTCCTGCAGCACAGGGGATCAGTAGGTACTCCTGCCCCTTTCTTCCTCTACTCTTGGGGCTACCCCAGCTCCTTTGCATCCGGCATCATGAGCCAAAACAAAGCCCCAATTCTACTCCATGCAGATGCTAAGTGGATGGTATCGTGGTCCATTACATTCCCTTGAATGGGGAATACCATATGGAATTGGACCAATAATTTTTGGGTCCGCATGTTAATCCCCATTCCAGGAGAAATAACTCATAATGCTTGTATTTTGATATAGTGATATAACTGCAGTCGGTCACTCTGGCCTCTGCTATCTCCACACCTAAATATGAGGAATGCATTGTAACAGCTAAGGGGGCATCCAATGGACTCCGAATTATTATTTTTTTCCAAGACTGACAGCTTGCGCTTATGGTTTGGCGTATGTATTTCCTTTTGGCAAAATGACATTTTCCACAGAGAAAGATGATATCTGACTTCGTATACTACCTACCTCGAGCGAATGACAAACTACGCTCTATTCTTCATTGTGCCAATGAACGCCGCGTCAACGCTGCTGCTGACAGTGTTCTTACTGCGGGTGTCACATTGGATGCTGTTGAGTCCTCAGAAGCCTGCTTCAAGGGACATTTCACGCAGGAGCTTATGGAGGCGCTGACTCACACAGACTACACGGGCTGAATACATATGCGCAGAGGAAGAGGACAGTGGGAAATATCTGACTTCTTAAGCATTGAGCAGAGGTAAAAGAGTCGAACCTGATTGGTTGAGCAACCATTAACTATATGTGTAAAACTAACACTTAGGAAATCTATGATATAAACTGTTAGAAGTTGCCAACGTGGTTTTAAACTTTTACTCCCACAAATCCTAAAATAATTTTGCTTTGATTGTAATATTAAACCCACATTTACTAAAGTGTGTGTGGGACAGCCTAGGGCAATGCAATTTAAAGCTGCGCAGGCGGGCCTATGTTTGCGTCGTTTTGTTTCACACAAGCGCACACTCAAAACTTTAGAAAACCAGGGCCTTAATGAGATAACGAAATTGCGACTTAAAAACACAAAAGATTATCAATTGAAAGGATGGCGTGACACGCCGAAGAATGCTATTTTTCTATTGGGAAAATTACCACTTATTTTTATGGACAGCTGCGACCTTAAAAAAAAACTATGGGTGTGCGCATATGTGAGTTTTTCTCTTGTGAACTTCCTGTGATTTTCATGAACACTGATTCCTACCCACAGTTCCCGAAGCTTTCTGAATGTGAGTTTTCACGCTAATATCTGGGCTTTCGTATCTTCAGTGGTGGCTGCTGTTACTAAACCTTGGGGAAATAATAATACAAACATTTTTTTACCTTCCGCTCCAAACGCCTCCTTGATGCTTCTCTCCTTCAGCTGCCTCAGTGCTCCTCTGCTCCCCTCCCCACTCAATCCAGAAGCTGCTCTCATGCACGAGTGAAGCACCAGGATTGGTCTGAGCGGGCTGAAATGCTGTTCAGGTAGGGGCAGGGAGCCTGTGCCTTTTTTCCCACCTGGCTGTGCAAGACAGCTTGGTTGGAGAAATGTAAGTGCGCATGTCGTTTGACCATCCTAAGATGGCTGGCCAAACTGGCATGCACATTGAAGGCACACCTACCCCTCCTCCTCCCTGGGCCTGGCTGCTGCTGATGCAGGGCGTGGCCCCACCCCTCCCTAGACTCGGCAGACTCGGACCCTGGGTATGTTTGAGGTCACGAAGAAAACGGTTTTAAAGGTAACTCGCGAGAATATGACAAATCCAGTTCAGTGGCAACTAGAACTCATGATGGCATATTGACAGTTTGTGAAGACAGATTATGCCAGGGTGTACACAGAGGAAAAGTAGGAGCTTCAGCAAAACAACAGTAACCAATAATCGTGATCTGTGTAAGACTTTCCTTATGTAATAAAATCTTTGCATATCCCTACTACAAAAACAAAATTCTATCCCCAAATTTTGACCTATATTAACTTACCTAAAATTAAACTCTAAAAGATAATTTAAAGCTTGCTAAAAGTAAACACAAGCCCACAATCAAAGAGGGATACCTCCTGGTACCTAACTGCCCCATCTACTAGATCAGCTGTTTCTTCTTCTCTGATATGAAGCCCCTACCCCTTAGAACCCGATGGTCTCCTTTATGACCATTAGTTACATAACTTCCTTTGGTGTAGTAGGTGCAGTGGCACTGGGGCTCAAAGTCCTTAGGAGTCCACTTAGCCCTGATTATTGCTGTATTTTATCATTCAAATAAAAGCCAGGGGGCTGATTCCCTTCCTTGTATTAAAGCCCATGCACACTGGCTATGCTAATGATGCCCACTATCCCACCTGGAGCTAACAATCCAATCTCTCAGGAACGAACTTTTTTGCTAGACCTAACATCCCTTCATCTGGCTAGAATTACCACTTGTCTTCTTCACCATGACTCTTTTTCCTTTATGTTTGACCAGTTGTTTTGGCTACCTAAGGGCTATGTAGCCATGGGACCATTAATTAGGGAACGGGTATTCCTTCTCTGTCCCTGTCTCCAAGTTGAACAAAAGGCAGCCTGCTCAGGAGTGTTATCAGCATTTACCCATCAAAGGCGGATTCCTCGTTGAAGCTCACCTTTTGGTCTAACACCCTGAGTGGCTTCCTGAGAGGGGAGGTATCACCTCCCCAATCAGGAGCTGACTTTGTTCTTTAGCCTGGGAGTCATTTACATGTCGTTCAAGGTGGGCAGACAGGTGTCTTGTGCTAGAGACTGTGTGAGGCCACGGGATCAGCTGGGGAACTTTCTAAAAGTTGCTTAACTTTACTAGTGACATTAATTTCTATTTGGGCATTGGGATTTTATGCCACAATCAATTTTATACCATACAGTAATCAGTTAGGTAGTCCCATTCAGAAGTTAGCCAGGCTGGGATGCCATCTGGTAACCCTGTGTTAGCCAATGGGGCTACTAACGTTTCCTCAGCAAAATGACAACTTTAAGCATTTGCTTCTAAGTGCTATCTATTGTTAAGCATGATATCTAGGTTTATATATCATTCTTAGCAATATACAGCTCCCTGCCATAGTGCTCTATAGGCCTTCCTTAGGTGAGGCTTACATATATTATTAAGGGAAGTGGTGGCTTTGCCATCAGTTTAAATGGCAAAGTAGAACTAGCAGTGCCAACACTGCCCTTCAAGTCTGCAGTGGCAGGATGGCAGCCATTTTGTCTTACATCACACTCAGGTTTGGCACAAACAGTGCCGCAGCCCTGAGTAGTCATTCGGCCATATCTGCCCTTGGTACCCTGGGTACCATATACTAGGAGCTTTCATGTAAGTCAGTGCTTGACAATTGGGGACATCCAATTCAACATTTCTTTTGTAATGGGTCAGAACAATGGCACTGAGGTCTGGACAGCAGGCCTCGATGCTTTTTTCAAAATTGGAAAAGCAGCAGCTACCAGTCCAAATGGGACAGAAAGTGGGGGGGAACCTGCAAAAAGCCTGTTGTAGAAGATGGTAGTCGGATCATATAGAAGTTAATATTGGAATTTTACATTTTCCTGAGAGTTCACTAAATATGCCAAGCTGAAGTTTTAGCCAGCAAGGCAGACCGTTTCTAGCAATATCTGACACTATTTGACCCCTTTCCAATATTTCTCTCTGTCAATGTCACAGTATACAAAATATTGATAGTGGAACCTCTCTCTGCTCGACTTTTCACCTTTCCTCGTGCTACACTGACTGCTTCACCTCCCATCTGCCAATATTCACACTCATACCGCATCATGCCATTCTCATAGCTCCCTGCTAAGCAATGTTTAGTCTTATGTAAGAAATATCCAATAAGTCACAGCAGAGGGTATAGAGTTCAGTGTACTCTTCCACACCCCTGGGACACGAGTGCAGCAGACTGGATGACAGAGCCAAACTCCCTGCTCCAAGCTGATGAAATGACTGCATTAGTTTTCGGTCGACTGAACAACCTCCTCAAAGGCATTGGTATCACATGTCAGAGCTCTCGCCAGGCCAAATTCCCTCTATTAACTGAGAAAAGTGACAGGCATCGTTGTCTACATCTGTTGTATCATAAGCTTTTCCTCTGCTGCAATCCACTCAACTTGGGAGCTCAACTGAAAACATCACTGGCAGTGTCTGATGGGAGCTTCCTTTATCCTTGTAAGAAAATGCCCTTCGTGTGGAGTCCCCCACACACATACTTTCTGCAAGACCCCTTCCCTTTTGGGAATACATGGGAAATATTTTTTTAAGGGCAGGCAGTGGGCCCCGGGGCCACTGCCAGCCCTTAAAAAATGAAACGAAAACGATTTTTTTTTTAAATGCATCCAGTTTTCCTTTAAGGAAAATGGGCTGCATTTAAAAAAAAAAAAAAAACTTTATTTAAAAACAGTCCCAAACATGGAGGTCTGCTGAGCCCAGCAGGACACCATTCCTGGGAGGGCCAGCCATTCCCAATGGGGTAGCAAATTGAGAGTGGCTTATTATTATTCATGAGCCTCGCATTTTGCGACCCCATTGGGAATCGCTAACAGTGTGTCTGACACTGTTGTACATTTGCTTTTGCAACTCGCAAATTGCGAGTCGCAAAAGCAAATGGTCGTACATCTAGGTCACGTTGATAACTTTTAAATGTAATCAATGTCTTTTTTTTCAGAGTTTTATTTAGCCCAAACTTGACCTGAAACGATCAGGGCGCTTTACATAGTCCCTGTTTCGTTACACAAGGACACATGAATTTTTGTTAGGCACGGGGAGATTAAGTGATTTGCGCAGAATCACAGGATGTTGAGCGTCATTGCCGAGACCTGAACCCGGTTCCCCAAATTTGAGTTTGGCTGCCCTATTCTTAGACCACATCTCTCTTAATTCTTCAAATTAAAAGAGAGAAATTTGATCAAATAGGAAGCAAAATATTTAATCTCTCATCAAAATAAAAAAATCACTTTGTAAAAGTAAAAGCCTTAAGAGAATCATGAGTAAACGTTTTTGGTTGGCTAGAGTATGCATGTAAGCCAGGCAGAACCCACCACTCTAGTCAGGACAAGGCAGTTACACATCCAAGATAACTCCTTCTCACCCCCTTGGTCGCTTGGCAGAGCATTCAGGCTCATCCCAGAGGCAATCTGTAAAGCGTTTGCGCAGCACACACACACACACACACACCAGTGACACAATAAATGCACCACAAAAGAGACTCCATATCGTTTTACATAAAAATACGTTTTTGTATTGCATATAAACATAGACCAAAACAACATAAACCAGTAAAAGCATTGCCAACTAGGCAGTTGTCAAAACATCAGTTAGTGCAATAAGAATAACAGCCTGATTCATCAAGCCGAAATCGGCTCGCAAAGGGCCAGATTCTGAGAATCTGGCCCTTTGCGAGCACTATTTTTGCATTTGGGATTCATCATCCCAAATGCAAAAATCGGAAATAGCGATTTCGCTATTTTGCGAGGGATTACATTTAAGGAATCTCTATTTGAGATTCCTTAAATGCAATTCATCATCCATTTAAAAATTGCGAATTCTCAATTTCGGCCCGCTATTTACCGCGAGGTCAAACCTCGTGGTAAATAGCGAAAACTTAGAAAAATGCTTTTAAAAGCATTTTTCTAAGTTGCATGTTGCACACACACATGTCCTTTGGACATGTGTGTGCGCAACACCTGTTTCAATTTGCATTTAAGGGGTGCTACAGGGTGTCCTTTGGACACCCCTGGCACCCTTTAAATCGCTATCTTATTTGCGATTAGCTAATTGCTAATCGCAAATAAGGAATACTCCCCATTCATTCCTATGGGCCTTTTGGCCCATAGGAATGAATGGGGAGTATTCCTTATTTGCGATTAGCAATTAGCTAATCGCAAATAAGGAATGTGTAGGAATCGCAATTCTTTTTACGATTCCTACATGAATCTCGTTTTGCGAGTCTGTAATAGCGATTCCTTATGAATCGCTATTATAGACTCGCAAAACGGGTCTTTGATGAATCAGGCTGCAAGACATATGTTGCACATGTCGTGAAAACACCACCATTGCACATATAACTGTCGATCCTGAATTAATACTTGTTGAGCTGACTATGCAAGGCAAAAACTACATATGTCATAAGCATCAGGGCATGAAATGTAGCTGGAAGGTGAGGAAGAGAAAAACAGAGAATCATAAATGCTATGCATACTATGCAAAACCTGGCAATATGGGGCAAAGCAACCTACATAAGGAAGCATTAGCACATGAAACGCAGCAGTCTAGTTTGGGGGAGAAATGCCTAGATTACCATAAACATATCAACCCCCACCACCTCATTGAGGCCAGAAAACTCTGCGGTCTGTTTGAGGAGCTATATAATCCTAGTGAGCTTTTCTACAAATGAACAGATGGCTGGCTGAGGTACACATAGGCCACTGGAGCATCTGCGTGCCTAATTCCTGGGATACATTAATTGTTGAGGTTTCTTTCAAGCGGCTTAGTTTCAGCCAGAGCCGGGGAACTCCGCTGCTTAGCGAGCGTGCTGGGTCAAGGAACAAGCTTGTCATCTGGCAACGGGCCCTCAGGAATTCCGCGCTGCACTCATCAAGAGCAATCCTCCCACAGAGGCACTGGCAGAAAAGAGGATCACAGGGCCTCACAAGACGTCCTCGCGATGTGCTCCCTGAGTGTAGTGGAGCAGCTCCGACCAGATTGTCAGGACCGCGCTGGGCTCCCCTTGCTAATGACAGGGTATTCATAATACTTGTGTGGGAAAAACACTCCTCACACACTTTTTCTATACGGACAAGAGCAAAATGCTTGCGCCTCAATGTCCCTTAGGCAGCGCCACTTGCACTGATTATCAGGGTAGGGGAGCCGTCCACCAGCTCCACAGAAACTGAGAGGGGAGGCAAGCAGCTGATGCAGGCCGGACTCATGAGTCCCATGGCCTTTGGTAAAGCAACACTTCTGAGCCCCCTCACCAGAACAGGGGATGGGGGAGGCAACCATACGAGCCCCTGGAGAACACTGGGGACACCAAAGCAGCAAGTTAGGCAGCAGGCCAGCATATCAGGACTCTTGAGCAACGTGGCAGTCCTCCATGAGACCTAGCAGTCCACAGATCTGCACAATAGGCAATCAAGTCAAATGGTGTTTAACCCTGTCAGCATCAAAGTTCCTTCTGGTGCAGCATTTAGAGTCAGCAGTGTCTGGTTACAAGACCCACACAGTGTCTAAAATCATGGGGTCAGAGCCTCTCTACCTATACTCAAAATGTCTTTGATGTGGAGGTAAGTTCAAAAGAACTTTCAGAAGTGCACAACTCCCCCATTCAATCCCAGATCTGGCTCCAGACATCAGTAGGAGGTGAAAGAGCCCTTTGTGTGAGTGCAGTACACAATCTAAACACACGTAAAGTGTCATCACCCCCTCACTCTCCCAGTCCAGGAAGACCATTCAATATGCAGATGAATGCAGATGCAACCCTGTTACAACCAACCCTTCCTGTGTGATGGCTTTCTGGAAAGTATGCACAAGCCCAGCTGTCACTCTACCCTATACCTGGATTGGAGTCAGGCTGGAAAGCACAAAGAGTCATAGGCACATAGAAATGCTTGCGTTCTAACAGTGGCATTTCTACAATAGTAATAAAAAATCCTATTACACCAATAAGCAGGATTTCGCACCAATATTCCAAACATACCAAACATGGCAACACTACTCCTTTCAGATCAAAAATTACCACTGAAACATCTATCAGAGAATTCCCAATGCAAACCCAAGAGAGGTGCATGCCTCACAGCAGTGAGAAACCAAATAGGCTGTTTGTCACTACAAGGATATGCCACCAAATAAAGGCACATGTCCTTCCTTTTACCTACACAGCAACTTAGCCATAGGGCCTACCTCAAGGGTGACCTATATGTAGTAAAAGGGGAGTTTCAGGCTTGGTCAGTGACTGTACATGCCAAGTCACTGCAGCTGTAAACTGCGCTTGCAGGCTCTGCAGTAGCAGAGGCATGAAACAGATTTAAAAGGCTACTTTTGTGGGTGGCGCAAGCAGCACTGCAGGTCCACTAGTAGCATTTTATTTACAGGCCATGGGTCTATTTGCTATCACTGTACAAGGGACTTACAGGTAAATTGAATGCCAAACAGGTACAAGCAAATCATACCAAGTTGAAAACAGAGAGCACATGCGCTGTAGCACTAAATAGCAGTTATAAAATGTCCAGAGATCTAAAGCCAACAAAAAGAGGTCAGGAAAAATATAGGAGGAAGGCAAATAGTTTGGGGATAGCACTGCAAAAAGAGCAAGGTCCAACAGTTTTCCAAATGAATTTGTCTGACTTTCTGGGCTGGTGAACAGCCTATTGACGTAATGTAAGATTTTACCACATGCTTTAAACTGCATCCTTGTTAAGGCCCACTCCCAGCAAATCATCTCAATTGAAGTTAAATGCCTATACATAGAATTCTATAATGCAGATTCAATACTAATATACCTCTTAAAGGACAGTGATTGAGTGAAATTCTGCTGCACATAATTATTATGTAGGTATTGTGCCTAGATACACATATTTAGTAAAGAGGGGATATCCGTGCCTCCAATGGAGATGAGCAATTTCTTAAGCCAAACCCTCTTGCAGTTGAAGTTCCTTTGGTGATCTGGCCCTCAACATGATTCATCTAGGTTACATTTTTATTAATGTTCATCCCTAAATAAGCCTACACAACCTTTAAATTAGAGACATCTTAGTACAGTGTCTGGGCACAACCACTGCAGTAGCAGGCTGTGCAATGTTGTGGGAGTGAGACATGAATACCAGAAGCTGACTTCCAACACGTAGAGCCCAATAACCACTGTAGAACTGGATAAACCTCCACACGATAACAGCACCCAGAGGGAAGGGGAAGTTGAGAAAACGCAAAGATGGCTTCCAGGTTCCCTTTAAGGAAAGTGAATCAATCCACAACATTAGAGGTTCCTTCAGTGTTTTTGGTTTGTCATGCGTCTACCACAAAATATAGCAGACTTTTAGAACTTGCACCTCTAAAGCATGAACAACTCGGAATGGCTGAACACCTGGTAAGTGTGTGTTCTTACCTAATACCTCCCACTTTCCCTGCTTGTATCTAGTGGTAGAAACCCAGTAAATGCAGTCGTTCCTAAGAGAAAGAAAATAATACAGGGTGCTTAACATACTAAAATCAAATGTTCTAACCCCCTCAACTTCCCTATATAGCCCAGTAATATCTTAGTAATGAGGGGAATTATTAAGGACACAACATTAGATATGGAATTACACCATTCCTTAAAATTATACCTAAAATAATAATCCATAGAAATTCAGTGATCAAAATTATTCCCAGGAGAACCTCAGAATTTCTTAGAAAATAAACAAATATCTTGTACTCTAGATCATAGGATGAAAATCCATAAACAGTCTTTTCCTTCTTTTGCAGAATGTATGTGTCAATATCCATTTATAGGGGGCGTGGTCTGGCCACGCAAGAAGATGGCCGCCTGAACGAGGAGCTCTGCTTCGAGATGAACTCCTGATGGGGAGAGGAGTTGGCCTAACGGCTAGGGCACTCGACCTCGGACCTGGGGGTCTGGGTTCGAGTCTCGGTAACGATGCAAAAACCTCCTGTGATTCTGGGCAAATCACTTAATCTCCCCGTGCCTAAAATGAAAGTGTGTCCTCATGTAACGTAACTGGAAAATATGTAAATTGCTCTGATACCTGATTTGGTTCGGGTCTAGTTCGCGCTATATAAAACTCTGCAAAAAATAAAAATTGAGGCGGCGCCCCTTCCAGCACCAACGTGACTGCAGAAGTGGCGTTTTCGAGGACCCGAATAAGACAGCTTCATTTGGTCCAAATTTTGGGACCAAATGAGTACCTTTAAGGCTCTGTTTTACTCGAAGACCTCCTGAGCTTGAAATCTTGTTGGGCCCTGTGACATAGTGAAGCACCGGCTCTTGCGTAGCTGGAAAGCCGCTTCTGCCGCCCTCATGTGTGAACTCTGATATCCTGTCTCCAGATTCTGAGGAAAAAAATGCACTTCTTGGCTCCGGTTCTTCTCCTATGGTAAGAACTGTTGAAACTTCACGCAATTTTTCTGTTTCTCATCTGGAAAGTATTATAAATGGAGATTCAGAGAATTACATTTTCAATCAACTATTTTTATTACCTCAGCTTTATAGACTAAATGACTGAAGTTCCTCATTGTCACATGTTGGCACTTTTCCTCAGACACATGATTATTATAACTGTTTATAATAAAGCGGAGGAACTAGACCAGCGATTAACTGTAGTTGAAGCTAGTCTGATTCAGTACAAAGCAAAAACTAAGACTTATCATTTTTCCGCATTAAGCCTGTGGATTTGGAAAACCGAAATAGAAGGAATAATATTAGATTTTTTGGTTTTCCAGAACAAGTTGAAGGTCACAATGCTCGACTATTTTTATGTAATTTTCTTCCCAAGCTTCTTGGTATCACCTTTGAACCATTGTTGGAAATTCAACTTGCTCATAGAATTGGTCCACCACGCAAAGGAACAGGCTCCCACCCAAGACCCCTAATTGCCTGTTTTTTACGACATGACAAATTACGAGAAATATTGATGGAATCACGCAAGTGGGGCTCCTACATCTATGATGGTCAAGAAATACACATGGCTGCTGACTTTTTAAAAGAAACTAATGAAAGGAGAAAGGCATTTCTATCCATGAGACCACAACCCAGGCAGATGGACATAAAATATGGTTTATTTGACCCTTCTTGTTTCCGTATCACCAAAAATGGCAAATCAAAGGATTTTTATAATCCTGAAGACTTACAACACTTTCTGGATAGCATTTCACTTCAAGATATGAATGTACAACATCCTCCCACTGATCAGTCTACTTCAAGCTTTAAATCCTTTCAACAACTTTACGACAATCAACACCGCAGTACCAGCGAAGTTCGTCATCGTGACAGAGACTTTGCAAGATTGAATCGCAACCATGTAAACAAAGCTTCTGCTTTACAGGCAGTCTCCACTCTTACATAAGATCGTCATAGGAATAAAGTCCTATCTCCTGTAAAATCTGCCTCAGATGAAGAATAGGCTCTGACGCTATCTTCTTTTTACTACAACTTTATCTTTTCATACTGTATTTTCATGAATTTCTTTAGGTTATAGACAGATAAGCACTATCTAAGGCCTTTGTACATAGTTATTCTATTTTTATTCATATTAATTTCTATATTCGATTTAACACTTATACTATATTTAGGATTTATTAATTTATCTATTGTATGTGATTTGCAGTGGTTTAAATTCCATTGATATTGTCCCTCTATGAAACTCTTTAGGTCCTGGGTCAGGTAAGTATAGTTCAAGAGAATTTACAAATGCATTGTTATAGTATCCTCGATTATTTATATATTTATAAACACTCCTACACTTATATTCTATCTTTTAAAATGTGTCAATATATTTGATATATAAGATATACAATGAGTTTAATTATAGGATTTTTATAATATTTGGGGACACAAAATATTCCTGATGATATTATACCCTCTTCATACAATTCTATTTGGAGATAATTTGCATTCATTCTTCCATTAACTCCTGTTGAGTAATAACTTTTAATAAAGTTTATTTCATTTGATATCAAATATTTATAATCATTATTATTCGCATAAATATCTTACTATTTAATGTAAATTTGCATCTATGCTTATAATATTAAATGCTATACCTTATATTGTATACTATATGAAGTTATATATTTATCCTAATGAATTTCAACTTCTTGAACTTATATGAATGTATTGACAATTTTACACTTGTTTTAATGCCAACATTTTATGTTGATGGGTCTTCGGAATCAAATATCTTTTAATATATTTTAGTTTTCCCTTTTAAGTCATGATTTTCAATCTCTTGATGGAGTTCCTACCCGCGGCTGTGCTCTAGTGAGCCCAGACACGTGGTTGACAGTTAGAGGTATATTGATTACATAGTATAATTTAGTATTCTTAAAATATTATTATAGGAACTTTATTTAGCTTTTTCTTATTTTCATCTTCTATTGTTCTATACAATATTTGTAGGTTACATTGTTTTTCTTCTCTTTCTCTATCACATTTCTCATTCACAAGTCTTCTATCTTTGCTTTAGATATTTAACTTTTCAACCTATAAAACTCTTATTCTCTTACACTTTTCTATTACATATCAGCCAGAGCACCCTTCTCCTCTTTTTTCTTTTCCATCCTGCCCTATTCCCTCTTATTGTATTCCCACTAATCTATAATTTCTCTTACTTTTACTAATACATTTATTCCTGAACTCTTAATTCCTTTTGACTATATTTCATTATGGCCCATACTCACTCTCAATCTACTATTACATGCAATGTCCATGGCCACACCCATTATATCAAAAGGAAAAAAGTACTTTCTTATTTACAGTCCAAATGTGTAGACATAGCTCTGCTACAGAAACACACCTTGATGAGATAGAATCTGACAAACTGTGCAGAGATTGGGTGGGGAAGGTTATACACAGCAGTGTTCACAAAAATGATCCTACGGATATTAGTCCTGTTCGCAAATGTGGAGTTGCAATTCTTATTCAGAGATCACTTCCAGTTACGATCTCCAAGACCTGGTTGGATCCTGATGGTAGATATGTATTTTCCAAATTACGTATTGGGAATTCTTACATTTGCCTGGGATCAATCTATGCTCCGATTGGTACTAAAAAGTCCTTTTTCCTTCAATTGAACTGTCTTCTCACAGAGATAGATGCTTCAAAATACCTCATTGGTGGAGATTGGAATCTGGTACGTGATCCTATTCTAGACAAAACAGGTCAATTTGACAGAGCCAATGTAGCGGATATAGCTTTCTTAAATGATATACTCTCGGATTATGGTTTGTCTGACCATTGGCGTTTTAGTCATCCACAAGACAAAGAGTATAAGACCTTTTCACCCTCACATGGGACATTTTCCCGCTTAGACTACTTTCTGGTAACACACAAAGTGGTACACTTGGTCACATAATCTCATATCTAGAGGCGGCCTTGTCTGATCATTCTCCTGTTCTTTTATCTCTAGATCTAGGCCTATATCGACCAGGGCGTAAACCATGGTATATGAGCATTCAGCGGCACAGGACACCCAAGGGTAAACTTCAATTACAATCCCATCTCCAAGATTATCTTTCTATTAATCAGGGCTCTGTCACTTCCAGCAGGACTGTATGCGTGGCAGCTTAGGCCACTATTAGGGGTCAGTTAATGCGTGATGCAGCGCTTGCTAATAAGAATAATATTGTAAAGCAAGCAGAATTAGAACGAGACATCCAATATTACTCTCGTTTTTATACATCAGATCCTACCCTGCAAAATCACAAATTATTGGAGCAAGCATTCATGTCCCTTAATAGTCTCTTTACATCTAAAGCTGAATATGCTTTACAAAGAATGAAAGGAAGACATTACGAGCAAGGGGAGAAGGCCGGGCGATTATTAGCTGCACATGACATCAAAGAGAAGCTGCAATGGCTATTCCAGCTATTAGGTCGACTCAAGGTGACATATTTACAACGCCCCAAGAGATAGTTAATGAGTATGCCTCCTTTTATCAATCTCTGTATACTCCAGGCGAACAAATAGATCTAGATTAGATGTCTTCTTTTCTAGTGAAGGTAAATCTTCCTTGTCTTTCTGATGGTGGTAGAGCTCTACTTGATGGTGAAATCACAAAAGATGAGGGGGCAGATTTATGAGGCCCTTGCGCCACGTTTACGCCGCTGTTGCGTCACGCAAGGTGGCGTAAACATGGCGCATCCCTACGACCGATTTACAACGTGACGCATCTAGGCAGATGCGTCACGTTGTAAAGCCCTGCGCCGCTTGTGGCCGTTCCGGCGCAGGGTGGGCGTTCCGGGGCAGGTGCGCCTCGCAAAAGTGGCTGAGTGAAATCTATAAGATTTCACTCAGTCACTTTCAGGCCAATGCTGCGTCAAAACCCTGCGCCTGCTTGAAGCAGGCGTAGGTCTTGACACAGCATTGCAAACATGGGGCACCCCCGAGCCTTGCTGGAGCTGCGTCGCGCTTGCGACGCAACTCCAGCAATGCGCCACCTTAACGGCACAGATGCGTCACGCATCTGTGCCGTATTTGCCCCATGGTGCGCCTCATTGTAAATGCGGCGCACCATGGGTGGCGGAGCAGCGGCGCAAGATAACTGGCGCATCCCTGGGGATGCGCCAGTTATCATAAATCTACCCCCAGATCTCTAAAGCTATTGCTGCTCTGCCTTATCATAAAGCTCCTGGGAGGATGGTTTCCCTGCTGAATTTTATAGATGGGCAGGTCACAATGTTATCGATACTTTACATGCTGCATTTCTTGAGGATGATAAAGAATCTTCACTGGAATCTCTTTCTAATATGGCAGTTATAGCTGTATTACCTAAACCTGGCAAAGACCCTCTTTTATGTGGTAGCTATCGTCCAATTTCTTTATTGAACTGTGATAGTAAAATCCTAGCCAGCATCTTAGCGTCTCGACTCTGCAAAGTACTACCCTGCTTAATGCACCATACTCAGGTGGGTTTTGTTCTGGGACGTTCCTCTCGGAATCATTTACGTACACTGGCCCATACATTGTGGTCTGCTAAACATCTTTCAAAAGATGCCTTGGCCCTTTCGCTTGATGCAGAAAAAGCGTTTGACCGCATTGAGTGGGAATAGCTTTTTACTATAATGCCCAGATTTGGGTTGGGTGATCAATTTAATAGATAAAGTGTGTTTATTATATTATAATCCCTCAGCCCAGGTAAATTGTGGTGGTTTCTTATCTAATGCATTCCAAATTCTGAGAGGAATGCGCCAGGGTTGCCGGTTATCCCCTTTTATCTTTCTTTTAGCAATGGAGCCACTTGCTGCTACAATCCATCAATCTGAAGACATTATCGGTGTCCCTCTCCCAATTGGACATTCTAAAATCTACTTATATGCGGGTGATATTCTTCTCACTCTTGATTCTTCCCCGGTCTCACCCGTCCCTCCTCCAAATCATTAATGATTTCTCCTCCTTTTCGGGTTATAAAATAAATTGGGACAAAAGTGAAGCATTACCCATTTCTGATGGCACTACAAAGGCAGTGATTCACGGATTTCCTTTTCATTGGCAGTCTGCACACCTTTAGTATCTAGGAATTTTAGTCAATAAAGGTATGGAAAATATGATTGCAGACAACTTAGCTCCCCATTTTCTCAAATGCAGAGGGATTTTGACAAATGAAAAACTATGGGACTTTCTCTTTGGGGTAGAGTGCAAGCTATCAAAATGGTCACTCTTCCGCGTTTCATTTATATTATAGGTATGCTTCCCCTCCAGATTCCTCTAGCTGCCCTTAGATCAATAGATTACAAGATCAAGACTTTCATATGGGGCTCAGCTAGACCACGTCTCGCTATGGCACAATTAAAGGCCCACCAGTTATATGGAGGTTTGGGTCTTCCATCCATCGAACACTGTTTCCTTGCTTTGCACATCTCCCAATTCTCTTATTTGCTACCATGAACTAAAGATATTCCGCAATGGTTTTCCATTGAGCGCCATCTTTTATTCAAGGTTTCAGGCCTTTCTCTTCTTTATGGTAGTGGTACTAGTTCTTCTGACCCCAAAAAACCTGATTTTATCAGCCATACAGAAATCTTGGCAGAGAGGACATTGTATACTAGACTCAAATGCACGTATTCATGTTAAGGCTTCCCTATGGAATAATTCAGCTATTCGTATCAATGGTCGTACTTTATTTTGGCCTTCATGGCAGGCAGCTGGCATTCACTCCCCAGATCAACTTCTTCATGATGGGAATTTTAAAACCTTCTCTCAACTATGTGAGGAATTTAATCTTCCTATACAACACTCCTCTAAATATTCTCAACTTAAACAATGTTTGAAGAAACATCTGGGATCCCCCACTTGGTTACTTCAAGTATCCCCTATATTATCTTATCTAAATCTGTGGGGAAAGCTTAAAGGAGTGACTTCAGGCCTTAATAAAACCTTTATGTTTCCTCTATTTTCACAATCCCTCTCTAATACTCTTAAAAAAAAGGCAATCCCGTTTATCTTTTTTTTTTATACAGCTTTCGAATGGTACGAAATATTGGAGGTGTTTCATAAAGGAGTATGTGAAGCAAGGCTTAAAATTTGTATTTTGAAAATCCTTCACGACTGCCACTGGTCACCGATTAAATTGCATAAAGCTGGATTACTCTCACACACTAATAGCTGGAGATGTTCCGCCCCCGGTTGTGACATAGCTCATATCCTTTTGGACCTTTATTGGCAAAACTTTACATTCCACAATGTCATTATCTTTACCATTTACATCTGCCAACATTCTTTTGCATGATTATTGCTATTTTCCAAAGCTCTCCAAGCCACAATTTCGTCTCCTGCATACTGCGCTAGCTACAGCTAAAATTTGTATTATGCGCCATTGGAAATTCCCATCGCCACCTTTTCAGGAAGAATGGCTGGTGGCAATGATGCAGACGGCCTTACATGAACGCACGATCTACAACCTACAGGACCAAGCTGATATTTTTCTTCAAACGTGGTCTACCTTTTTAAAAACTAAAATTGACGATTCTGCCAATTTCACTTTCTCTCCTAATGTAAACAACTGAATTTATGAATTATTTATTTTACATCATTGCATTGTAGTGTAGTTCCTATATTCCCAATAGGCTCTGCGCATTGGAATAATGTATCCTATAGATTTGACGTAGGACTTGGGTCGACTAGGTCTCTATCGAATATATTAGACTTAATTGTGAGTGCCAGCTAGCTCAGAGGTCACTAGAAACTTTCTCGAATAAACAAGAAAGGATTAGTTTCTGTCAACCGCTTAAACATGACAACTTTGTTTCCCCAAGATAAAATGTATCTTAAGAGTCGTGGAAACAATAGATAGATATTTTACTCAGTCAATCGTGCATGCTTCGTTTCATCAGAGGTGCAGAGAAATAGAGAGACGGGCGTTTTCAATAAAAGTATTTATTGAACAGTCTTCTTTCTCATGTAGAAGAAATGAACTGCTACAATCGTAATACTGGCTGTAAAGTATAATGCGTACAGCAAGAAGAGTATTATAAAATAATACTGTAAAAGCATGGTATGGTTTCTAAGCCATAAAATACATACATAAATAAATAAATACTAAAATGTACTCAACTGGTGCTTCTAAAATACACCTACCCCGATGTACCTAACCTAAGTCTAGTACGAGGGAGGAAGTAAGTGAGGTGTAGTATCATTTTAGCATTCTTTGCCAAGAATCTATCCAAGATTTCTCTTAGTGTCTAATCAGCTCCGTACCTTGGTTTAAAATGAAGGAGGTCTGGTATCTCTCTGTCTCAGGACTCGATTTCCCAACACCCCGCAAGGGGACCTTGGAAACACTGGAGCTGGATTTCTCGGTCAGTGCGTCAGCTGGAGGGTCGGCTTCCTTCGGCACTTGCTGCAGCGAGCTGTGTCGGGCAAGTAGATAGTCGAACTGCTCCAAACCACCGAGTGTTTGCTAGGGCAAGTGTGGGCATATTTTTACCTTGAAGGTGCTGAGTTTGACGTCAAGTTGTAAATAATAATGTCATAAAAGAATCGCAGTTCTTCGAAAACTCCATGAGTTCTTGGACAAATCAATATTCAAGCAAGGGGAAGTCCCTAACTGCTGAAGCCGAGTTTTCCAAGAAATCGTTGTGGCTTTTCGGAACTAGTGGAAGTATCCATGCCTGTATTTGGACTGCATGGGCTATGTCTAAATATGGGAATGATTTCTATGCCTATATAATGACAAAGTGATTTATACCTATATAAGGGCTTAAATCGGGAAAATTACACTAGGGTCGTAAAATGCTATACAACACCCACTCTGTGAGAAGTTGGCCTGATATATGATGCTCACTAGTTCTAATGATCACCCTGTATCATGCCAAGCAACCCTTATGGTGGAGGTTGTAAAGTCAACCTTATAGACAAGCTATCCTAGGGGTAGCATGGACTAAGCAGTCTTAGGCTAAACTCTGTAAAGGCATGTGAAGCAAGCTATTTTACCATACACAATCCCCTTGAATACCAAATGAAAGGACACCACACAGATATATATTGAAAATATATATAGATTTATTTCTACAATTATCCCCTATACTCTTTATGAGCACAGAAGCAAATGCGTTAAAACAAAACACAGTTTAAATATACAAAAGTTGCACAAATATGGATGAGCCCTAGGGGCCACCTAAACCATATACTAAAATAGTGGTATAAGAACCACTATGGGGAAAGTGAAGAGGCCTAGGGCCTGGGGAATCGCTGGAGCTGTTCGAGACTAGCAGTGATGAAGTCGGGAAAGGCCCGCGGGACTCGGGTGCAGTGCTCAAAGTGCACGCATGCACCAATGCAATGTCAATGGTGCGTAAAAGTTACAAAGTACGTGTTTAAGGAACCTTCCGATGGACCTACAAGGATAAAACTTTAGACACAGGCACTAGAGGTGTACACCAGTGTGGGAACACCGGCGTTGCTGAGTTACCTCACCCACAGGAAGCGGGAGCACAGGTGCGAAGTAGTGTCAGGTTTCGTCACGCAGGTCAATGGTGCTTGGAGCTGAAGATGCTGCAGGCGGGTCGTCGTGAAGAGTTCCGGTGGATCCAAGGGTGGATCTGAAGAGGTGAAGACCTGAAAGCAGAGGGGACAATGTTCAAAGTCACTAGCCAGTGACTACCGTGGAACCAAGATGGAACCAGGCGATGTCGGGTGCAAACAGGTGATGAAGTGAAGATTGTCTCTGCAGCCACGTAGACACGAAGAGGTCAAGGATGTCCAGGAGTCGATCACGAGCTGTCCCACGATGGCTCTCGCTGATGGCGGTGTCAGCAACTTGATTGGAGCAAACAGGCCTTGGCAAAAGCAAGTCACGCAGGAATCGATTCAAGCTTATCACTCGGACCAGCAAGATCAGAGCGGGTGCTCCTTTTCAGGGGAGCAAGGGCCAGTTTGGAGCAACCAGACCAGTGGTGTAAGTTGTAGTTTTCGTTGCCAAGATGGCCACTAGCTGCGTGGCAAGTGACCAGGATGGTGCGTCAAGTGGCAAAGTGCAAAAGGGCCCCACGCAGATCGTGGAGATGCTGGGGGGCTGATCTTCGGAGCAAATGCTGCTCGGTGTTGGGGCTTCTCAAACCCCAAAGCACAGCATCGAGGGTGCCTCGGGTGCTGTGCAGTCAGCTCTTCGGGGGTCTTACAAGATGTCCGGTCCCACGTCTCTCAGTGCCTCCACGGGTCTCTTCTTTTCAGGGACTGTGGATCGAGCTCTGAGATGTCTGGGAGTCTGGGTCTTGTCAGGCTCTGGGCTCGGGCTCCGGCGGGAAGCACGGCAAAGCAGACGTCGAGTTGCTGGTTGGTGCCTGTGTTCACAGGGTGGTCACTCCTTGGCCACAAGCGAGATTCTCTTCAGTCTTCTGTGCAGCAGAATGTCGAAGTCCAAGTTTCTTCTGTATTTCAAGTCGAGTTCAGGATGATCTGAAGTCTAAGGACACAGCTCCTACTCTTATTCCAAATCTGGGGGCGGGATCACCTACTAGGTCCCTCCTCTGGGTGGGACCAGGAAGGGGGGTGGTTACACCCCCTTTCCTTTGTCCAGCTTCGCGCCAAGACTGGGGCTGGAAAGCCCCAGAACCGGTTTGAACTGGCATATGCACAGGGACACCTTGTGTGCCCCAGGTATGTCTGATTCTATTCAGCCCTGTCCTACCCAATACACAAAATCCTGTCTGGGGTGGTGCTAGCACCTCCCAAGGCAGGAAACCCTTTGTCCAAGCTGCCCTCGCAGGAAGGACTCCCAGCAGCAGGAGGTCAGACTTGTGTCTGTGGTGGCAGCATCCATTTTGTGATGCTGAGGCTCTGTTTAACTTTAACCGGGGTTCAGGCTAGGTACATGTCGTGTCCCTCTAGAAGAGTGGAATGCTACCCTCGTCACCAGAACTGGCGAGGGGGTAGTATTCCAATTCGTATGACACCTTACTCGACATGTTTTGATAAAGCCAAACCAAAGATAGCATTTAACCACGAGGATTATAATGCACTTAAGAGTATATGGTATGGCAGTATCATGGAACAGCTAAAGGACATGGTTCCGAAAGCTGCAGACAGGCTCAGCGCATGCCAGAGCACCATCTTACATATTTCCAAGCACTCTGCCTCCAGGATTGATGAGGCCTTCCATTGGAGTGGCTGATAGGAACATATGTGTCCATTTTAGGTTAGGCATAGGCATACTACACCTAAGTAAGTGGTGGTTACACCGACTTACCCCAGCTGAGTGATCAGCCAGTTGTGTCAAATATGGAGGCCAGGCCAGGGGTGGCACAATACGTGCTGCAGCCCCTGGTAGGCCTTGGAAGCACCTATGCCCTGGGTACCTGGGTACACTGTTACAGGGGCCAATAAGGTGAACCAGTTCCAATTTCGTAATGCACCTAAAGTACATTGGCAATGATTTAGAGAGAGAACAGCAGACTGTGGGTCTGATTAGCAGGCCCACAGCCACATTAAGTCATAAACCAGTGAAGCAAAAAGCAAAAATTTGGGGTGACCATAGGATAGCAGACCCTACTCTCCTACACAACCCCCCCCAAACGCAGGGACATTAGACTAACCTTGACCAGTTGTGTCTTCATGTTCTAAGTGGAAGTACCTGGAGAGACCATCTGCATTACCATGGTCAGTCCCTGGGTGGTGCTCCATTGTAAAGTCCATCCCCTGTAGGGAAATGGACCACCTGAGCAGTTTGGGGTTTTCACCCTTCATCTAATTAAGCCATAAGAGGGGATTATGGTCGGTCTGAATCTTGAAGTGAGTGCCAAACAAGTATGGGCTCAACTTCTTCAGGACCCACACCACAGCAAAGGCCTCCCTCTCAATGGCTGACCAACGTTTCACTCTGGGGGTCAGCCTTCTGCTAATAAAAGCAATGGGCTGGTCTTGACCATCTACATTAAGTTGTGAAAGCACAGCTCCCACTCCCAACTCAGAAGCATCTGTTTGTACAATGAACTCTCTTGAGTAGTCAGGACTCTTCAGAATAGGTGCAGAGCACATGGCCTTCTTCAGGTCATCAAATGCCTTTTGACAGTATTCTGTCCACTGAACCTTTTTGGGCATCTTCTTAGATGTCAGATCATTAAGCGGAGTCACAATGGACCCATAGTTAGTACCCAGTCAGGCCCAAGAAAGCTCTGACCTGAGTCTGGGTAGTTGGAGGGGACCAGTCCTTTATGGTCTGGATCTTACTCTCCAGTGGTTGAACTTGGCCTCCACCTACAAGGTGGCCCAAGTATACAACTTTACTCTGCCCTATCTGGCACTTGGTTGCCTTGATAGTGAGGCCTGCCTTTTGCAGAGCCTCTAGCACTTCCTTCAGGTGGACCAGGTGATCCTCCCAGGTGGAGCTAAAGACAGCCGTATCATCCAGATATGCTGTGCAAAAGTCATCAAACCCAGTAAGGACTTGATTCACCAACCTTTGGAAGGTGGCAGGTGCATTTTTCAAACCAAAGGGCATCATTACAAATTGATAATGCCCACCTGGGGTAGAAAATGCTGTCTTGGCTTTAGACTCCTCAGCTAACCTGATTTGCCAGTAGCCAGCTGTCAAGTTAAATGTGCTCAAATACTTGGCAGAAGCCAATTTGTCTATGAGCTCATCTGCCCTTTGAATAGGGTGTGCATCTGTCCTGGTGACAGCATTGAGTCCTCTGTAATACACACAGAACCTCATCTCTCTCTTCCCATCTTTGGTGTGAGGTTTGGGGACCAGAACCACTGGGCTAGCCCAGGGGCTCTCTGAAGGCTCAATGACACCTAATTCCAGCATCTTTTGCACCTCAGTCTTGATACAATCTCTGACATGGTCAGGTTGCCTGTAAATTTTGTTCTTTACAGGAAGACTATCACCAGTGTCCACCACATGGGTACACCAGTTAGTCTGACTGGGTGTCAGGGAGAACATATGTCGATATGACTGCAAAACCTGTCTACAGTCATGTTGCTGATGTTCAGTGAGGCTGCCATCTAAGGCCACACCATCAACTGATCCATCCTCAGGGTTCTGAGTCAGCAGGTCTGGGAGAGGGTCACTCTCTTCCTCCTGCCCCTCATCTGTAGCCATGAGCAAGCCCATGTCTGCCCTGTCAACATATGCTTTCAGCCTGTTAACATGGAGCACCCTGTGGGGGCTCCTGGGAGTTCCTAGGTCCACCAAGTAGGTAACCTCTCCCTTTTTCTCAATGATTGTATGGGGTCCAGACCATTTGTCTTGGAGTGCTGCTGGGGCCACTGGCTCCAACACCCATACCTTCTGTCCAGGCTGGTACTCAGTCAGGACAGCCGTTTGGTCATGCCAGGCTTTCTGTAATTCCTGGCTAGCCTCAAGGTTTTTGGATGCCTTCTCCATATACTCAGCCATCCTGGAGCGGAGACCAAGTACATAGTCCACTATGTCTTGCTTGGGCTTTTTGAGAGGTAACTCCCATCCTTCCCTCACTAGACATAGGGGTCCTCTTACAGGGTGCCCAAACAACAATTCAAAGGGGCTGAAGCCAACCCCCTTTTGTGGGACCTCTCTGTAAGCAAACAGAAGGCAGGGCAGAAGGATATCCCATCTTCGCCTGAGCTTTTCAGGTAATCCTTTGATCATGCCCTTCAGGGTCTTGTTGAATCTTTCAACAAGCCCATTGCATTGTGGATGATAGGGAGTGGTGAACTTGTAGTTGACACCACCTTCCTTCCACATAGCTGTTAAGTATCCTGACATGAAGTTGGCACCTCTATCAGATACTACCTCCTTAGGAAACCCCACTCTGGAGAAAACTCCAAGTAAGGCCCTGGCCACAACAGGAGCTGTTGTGGTCCTAAGTGGAATTGCCTCTGGGTACCTGGTGGCATGGTCCACACCACCAGTATGAATCTGTGCCCAGATGCTGTAGGGGGGTCCATTGGACCAACAATGTCAATCCCCACTCTTTCAAAGGGCACCCCTACCACAGGTAGTGGTATCAGGGGGGCCTTTGTGGTACCACCTGCTTTGCCACTTGCTTGGCAGGTTACACCGGAGCGACAAAACTCATTTGTATCTTCTGACATGTGAGGCCAGTGAAAATGACAGACAAGTCTGTCCCAAGTTTTGTTCTGGCCTAGGGGTCCTGCTAAGGGAATATCATGTGCCAAGGTAAGAAGGAAGCCCCTAAATTGCAGAGGTATGACCAACCTCCTGGTTGTACCAGGCTTGGGGTCTCTACCCTCTGAATAAAGGAGCCCATCATCCCAATATACTTTATGGGTACCTTGAGCATTCCCAGCAGCCTCAGCAGCAGCCTGCTGTCTGAGGGGTTCAAGGGAAGGACAGGTTAGCTGAGCCTGCCCCAAGTCTGCCCTAGAAAGTCCCCCTGTCCCCAGAAACTCAACCTGATCAGGTTCAAGCTCTTCAGGGACAGTTCCTTCAGGGGTCTCAAGATCATCTTCCTGTGAAGGCTGATCCTCACTTGTAGGCAGTTGGGAAGGCACAGCCTTTACCCTCCTGTTCTTCTTCTTGGAAGGTACTTCGTCCATTGTTCCAGGATCCAAGACCTGAGGTTCAGAGAGGCACTTTTTGGCCTGTGACCTGGTCACAGCAAGGACATGTGGTGATATCCCTAACATCTCTGCATGAGTCCTGTACTCAACTTCTGACCATAGAGAGTTCTCCAGGTCATTGCCCAACAAACATTCTACTGGGAGATCAGCACTAACCACAACTCTTTTTAGGCCAGTTACCCCTCCCCAGGAAAAGTTACCAAGTGCCACACTATGTGTAGTAGTGACATTGCTGGCATTGGTCACCAGGTAATTATCACCTGGCAGGTATTGTCCAGGGTCCACAAAGCTAGGCGTCACCATAGTGACACTGGCACATGTGTCCCTGTATGCTTGAGCCACTTTGTCATTAATCAAAGGTGTCTGCCTGTACTTGCCCAGATTACTGGGACTGACAGTAGTGGACAAATCAATCTCCAGATCACAGATCAGAACAGCCTGTGTAGGGGTTCTGACTAGGCCAGAATCTCCCTCAGTTCCCAAGGTGATACCTACTACCCCCTTAGTCTTTGGACCAACACTGCCAACTGTACTAGCGGGTGCAGGTGCCTTAGGGGCTGCAGTGTTGGGGGCTCCACCCTTTTTACACACACAAAGTAGCAGGCATCTGCCTCACCATCTTGAAATGGTTGAGAAAAATCCTCTGGATGCTGCCCCCTGCAACACAAAAGACCGTAGTCAATGCCTTAATTACATCTCGGCTTGACTACGGCAACATTCTCTATCTGGGTTCGAATCAAGCAGTCATCAAACGCTTACAGCTAGTCCAAAACTCGGCTGCAAGATTACTCTGTAAAATTCCTAAAACGGCTAGTGTGTCCAAACATTTGAAGGACCTACATTGGCTCAGGGTAGAGAACCGGATCAGGTTCAAAGCCCTGAGCTACATGTTTAGGATAAAATCCGGCACAGCACCCAAGTATCTTCTATCCTTAGCGACCCCCTATACCCCGGGCAGAGAACTGCATTCTCTTACCGCAGCAAACTTTTCGACCCCGAGATTCAAACTGGCAAGAATAGGAGGTAGATCTTTTTCTGTATTAGGGCCCTCCTTGTGGAACAAACTTCCCCCTAATATCCGAAAGGAAGAAAATTACGCCAGTTTCAGAAAGAATATAAAGACCTGGCTCTTCCAGAAATAAATCCCCATGCTTCACCGTTTCCCCCGTTCATAGAAGAATCATCGGCGCCGGGAAACCCTTTTTGGGTAGCTGTGCGCCATACAAATGAAAAAAATAAATAAATAAATTGTCCAGTGAGAGGTGTTTTTACAAAAACTACACTAGGGTTTTCTTTCACCTTCTTTCTTCTTCTTCTTGGAAGTTTGGGACCCACCCTCAGTATTAGTTTGGGACCCTGTTGAAGACTTCTGGTCTTTAGCTTTCTGCTCCCCACCCTTCTGGTCTGTTTTCTTCTGCTAACCACCCTGGTTCTGGTTCTTTTGCTTAACTCTGGTTCTAACCCATTTGTCTGCCCTCTTTCCCAATTCTTGGGGAGAGGTTAGATCTGAGTCAACCAAATGTTGATGCAACTGCTGGTTCTGACAGTTATTTAAAATCTGTTCTCTCATAAGCAAATTGTACAATCCTTCATAGTCTGTAACCTTACTTCCCAGCAACCAGCCCTCCAGAGCCTTAGTGGCACATTCAACAAATTCAGACCATATCATATATATATATAAATTTCTTTATTCGGCTTTTCACATGGAAAGACCATAAAAGGAGCATTTAAAAACTACATTTACACATATTTACACAAGCCTACAATTTACAATTCATTATTCCAAAGAAATTCATACAAAAACATTCAACGTGGTCATTTCAATTAATTAAGTTAAAACTGATTCCAGGTTATTTTTTAAAGATTTCTTCTAATACATTTCAGGAAATTTAAAACGATGTAGCAAACATGTTCAGAGTCAAGCATTTGTAGGCTAAGCATTGCAGGGCGGTATTGCCTAGAACCCCATCGCCTCAATGTTGGTAAAATCCAGATTCTCCTGTGTTGGTGATAAAATTTACAAAACATGATAACATGTATGTTAGTTTGTTTCGATTCCCCATCACAAGGACATAAAGGGAGAATTTGGTCCCAACTATTACTTTCGGGGAATGTCACCAATCTAAAGAAAGTGTCCAATCTAAATCTTGTTAATAACATCCTCTCGTATGTAGAGAGCTGGAGAGTTAGGTATGGCTGGATGGAATATGTTATCTGGACCATGTTTGCATGCAAAACTGAAGGTTTTTGCACCTCGGACATCAGTCTCAATGTCTCTAAGTGACTGAGTGCTAAATTCTTTAAAACCTTCTTAGGGAGGTAGACCAATGTCTCTGGTTGAAGATAATAATTCTCTAGGCCAAGATCTTTTAGGAAATTTCTAACATAGCTGAGCCATTTTACTTTTAGGGACTGATCAAGAGCCATGGTGTCAGCTACAATTGACTGGGTGAGGGCATTTTTGACCGAGGTCCAAACGCGTCTCCACAACATCAGTGGTTGGATCTTTATCAGGTCTTCTAAATAGGGTATTCCTAATTCCAGATGCAAAGCGTAGGTTGATGTTCCTTTCGGGGTAGCTAGAAGGAATCTTAAAAAGGTATTTTCCACTACCTGGAGTGGGCTAATGTCTCTATGTCCCCATACTCCCGCTCCATACAAGGCGATTGCCTGACACTTCGCGCTATAAATTTTCAGGAGCTCCACTGGTGCCCTCCTCCCCAGTCTCTGGGAGAAACTCATTAGGGCCGCTGTGGATCTTCTGAACAGGTGACATCTTGCCTCAACTGCTGGCCTCCAGGAGAGTTTTTCATCTATCATAATTCCGAGGTATGGGTACTGGGGGGTGCCCTCCAATTTTTGGTTATCGAGGTAAATATCTTTTACTCTTTTTTTCCTAGAACCGGTGGTCATGACAAACGTTTTTTTGACGTTTACTTTCAGGTCGAGACCGCCCATAAAGGCCGTATACCTATTCAGAGAGTGCTGTAATTCTCGCGGTGTACGTGCGAGGATGACAGCGTCGTCGGCATAGAGCAAGGCGGGAATCAGGCGCTGTTTAACACGTGGGAGGTCCTTGGCCCCCCTCAACATCTCCGCCTCCAGACCGTTGGTATACAACGAGAAGAGGAAGGGGGTCAGGACACAACCCTGCCTGACTCCACGCTCTACTCCGAACGACGCCGTCAGCTCTCCGTTCAGACCAAAGCGCACTCTTGCTGAAGCTCTAGAATAGAGTTCCCTTAAGAAGTCTAAGAGAGGGGGATCCACACCCAATTGCCCTAAGACCGTCCACAGCTTCGTATGCGAAACACAGTCGAAAGCTGCGGACAGGTCTACATAGACCATGTACACCATGTTATTCTTTGCCTGCATATATTTCCCCTGAATCAGACTCAGGTTTAAGGCCTGCTCCACCGTCCCGAACCCCTCTCAGAATCCAAACTGGAGGTCCGAGATGATAGCTCTATCATCCGCCCATTGCTGGAGTCGCTCGAGAATTACTCTCCCAACAACCTTTCCCAGCGAGTCCAACAATGAGATGGGACGGTAACATTTCACATCCTGGCGGTCCCCTTTTTTAAAAATGGGGACCATGATGGACTTAGTCCAGGAATTTAGGAGACCTACATTAGCAGCGGCTATGCAGACTCTGGTGAGGATGGGGGCCCAGAGCTCAACGTTGTGTTTAAAAAGGTCCACTGGGACCCCATCTGGGCCGGGTGCTTTTCCGTTCTTGCTTGAATCTAAGGCCACCAGTATATCGGAGATGTCAAAATGGAGTGGTATTGGATATGCTACTATTGGGGGGATATTGACAGGGTCGATGGTAGTGGAGGTGTTTTTAAAAATGTTTGTAAAGTGAGCCACCCATGTTTCTTCGTCAATTGCCACTTCGATGTTTGGGCTGTTATTGTCAGTGAGATAAGGTGCTCTGACCGTTCGCCAAAAGGCCTCGCTGTTTTTAGCAACAGCACTCGTATGAAGATCTTCCCATAGTTTTTTTTTTAGTTCCTCAATTCTTAGTTTACGTGCCTTTGCATATTGGGACCTAAGGAGTTGGATCTGCCCCGTATCTCTAGGTTTGGAGTGTAGTGCAAATTTCAATTTAGTAAGAGCTGCAGTACAGCTGTGATTAAACCATCCGTTCTTTATAGAGATCTTAGATTTTGGGTTGACTGTCAGTAATCCCTTGATTTTCTCCAGTATGTGGCCGACGTTATTTAAGATTTCTTCATAGGTGGCCGATAAGTCCAAACACTTATTAATGTTGGGATATGCCTCAACAACCAATTTTTTTATAATTGCATTTGGATGGATTTTTCCCCATTTTAGGGTATATCCATTTCGTTTGCCCAGGGATAGCTTGTTCTGTGCAAGGGTTTTTGCTATTATTGTTTTTTGGGGTTTATAGTCGCTTAAACTAATGTCCATCCTCAGTGCCAAATGATCACTCAGTGAATTAGCGATGACCTGAAAGGCTCTAGCTGTGTGCGACAGGCCGGGTGACAGGAAGATGTAATCAACTGTCGTTTGATGGCCCCTGCCCACGTAAGTAGGATGGAGGGTGTTTTGATCTGAATTTAGGGTATTGGCTATTACAAGATCCAGATCAAAAAGCAAATTATTCAAGGCATTTCCCACCTTAGTGTGGGTAAAATGCACCAGTGATACGTCGGATTCATCAACGATCCCACAACATGTTAATTTTATCAGCGGGCAAGGATGGAGATTAAAATCACCTCCCCATAAAAGGTGAGTCAACCCACGTCCTTGCTTCAGCCGATAAAGTTGAGTTAGTTTCTCTTGGACGTTTCGTAGGAGGCTCAGAAATTGGTCATCTTCTAGATTGTTATAAGAGTTGACCAAGAGAATCGTCTCCTTGTCCTCAAAGGAGAGCGAAAGAATTTGAAAATTTGGGTCGGAATGGACGTTGAGCACTCTAAGAAGTTTTAAAGTATTTGCGATATATGTTGTTAACCCGCCTTTTGGTCTACCTACAGAGCTTCGGACAGCTGGGACAAAATACGTTTTGTATCCCGTGAGTTGGAGCTCAGTTGTGGTCCATGTCTCTTGGAGACAAATTATTTTAAATGGGTTCAAAAAGTGAAAGGCTGTCCCATCCTCTACCTTAGGGCGTAAACCCGCCACATTCCAAACAAGGATAGATATGGATGGAATGTCAGATTTTAGTGCCACGGGTTCTGTTGCTACCATGGAGATAGCTATTTTTGACGGTGACTGTGGTAAATTTAAGTTATTGGAATCAGTTTCCGTTGATGGTCAGTCGACCATTTCGAGGCCGCTAAATCTATTGCTCACCGGGACAGTATACCAATTGTCCCAGTGGGGCGGTTCTCTATAGGTCGACCTCGACGTGTGTGGACCCCATTCATCCCAACGTCCTCCCTGATGACACGAACCCACTAGGTGCCAGGAGTTATCCTGGTCGCAATACCGAGAACCTCCACATTGTCTTGTGTTAATGAAGTTTATGTGATGTGGAGGTGGCGCTTTCCAGGGGAAATCATGGCCATGATAAGATCCATAGGGTTGTCTGGAGGGATAGAAAAAGGAAAGAGGTTTAATATCAATCCCTCCATTTGGCTTCGGGTGATCCCGAGAAAAAATAAAATCTACAACTCGGGGATCTTCAAAAGTGATCACGATACAATCTCCTGGGATCGTTTTTCTGCCTTTTCCCACCCATGAGGTCCTGCGTACTGTCGGGATCCTTCCATACCAGTTTGGGGGCATTGGACGGTTAATATGTAGCCAATATTGTGCCTTATTTTTCAGGGACCACATGGGTTCAACACTGTGGTCCACCAATTCAGGCACTCCAGTCATTACCACCACATAAGGAGAAGCGTCCGGAGGCAGATCTGTTGGGAATCTGAGTTCAGTGGGTACACTAGGAGCATCTCTATTAGAGGCAGGGATCATGGGATTGGCAGCAGGAATTTGTGTTACCGGGGTTTTAGATGTTTTTTTATTTTCTACAGCTGACTTCAAAACAGGAGTTGTAGTTGAAGTGGAGTATCCCTGTGTGAAGGTCGTGACGTTAGTGGATGGAGTCACTGTGGGCTTACCTTTCGTTGGTGCGGGAGTTATAGCTAATGCTGGATTTTTATGGATGATTACGGGTTTCAGAAGAGTATTCCCAGACTTGGTGGGAGCTTGTTTATTTTGCTTAACTCCCCCCCATTTGTAACCCTAGCGGTTGTTTTTGCTGTGAAAGATTAACCAGTTTAGATAGTTGAGTCTCAATTTGCGCGAGCTTTACTTCCACTGGTTGCAAAAAAAGTTGAAAAAGCTCTGTGATCTTATTTAACAAGTGGGGATTATCACTATCCGCTAGTGCATTACCGCTGGGTAGAAGGATTGGGCATTCCAGATTAATAGGGGTAGGGGTAGGGATATCGTGAGCGGGGTGATGAACCATTACGGGAATTACTAACTGTTCTGTAATAGGTGGTAGATTCTGTGGTGTCCTAGGGATATTATCTGTCTCCTTGGATCTAGACTTTCTCGAATGTGACTTGGTTTTTCTTATGGCACCTTCCCTCATTCCCCTCGCTTTCTCTCTGTCATCTGATGTCATTTGCGGAAGGGTTTGTGGCAATCGGTCAGGAGTTCTTTCGAGATCAGAACTTAAATGTAGATTTGAGAGCTGTGAAGCCGACAGATCCACATTGTTTTGTAAGCTACGCCTACCCTCGCCAGAAGCCCTTTGACCATCATTATTGTTAGCTGGTAGAGGGGTTCTCGCGTCGGCCAAACTGCCCATAGAGGATCTTTTGGCGAACGCTAGATCCAGGGAAACTCTCTCCTCCATCAGTGAAATACTTTGATCTATGAAGGTATTAGCCTTGGTGATAAAGTCATCCATTGGGCCCAACATTTTTCCCACACTCCTAGTAGCCTTCTATTTATTTCCTCTAGTAAGCATAGCTTGCTAAAGGAGGAAAAGGAAAAAAAAAAAAAAATGAAAACGTGGGAGAAAAGTTAGAGGGCTGGCCCAGTCCAGTCTCTCCAGTCCTCAAACGGCCTCAAACGGCCCGCCCTTTGCCCGGGCTTAGCCCCGGGCTGAGTCCCACGCGCGTCCTGCGGTGCACGAGGGCCAACCAGACTTCTTCTCAATAGGGGGCGTGTCACTGAGAGAGGGCGCGGCAGGGCCGGGAAGAGGAACCAGCTGTAGATCTTCTGTTGAATGCTGGTCCTCGCAGTCCCGGTCTCCGCTCCTCTCTCCTCCACAGACACAGCACGGCAAACAGCAGCTGGGTCCCAAGGCACAGAGACCTCCAACACTCCTCAGGCAGGGCAAGATACTCGCAGTCACGAAGCAATCTCGAGTGGCTCCCGCAAAGCGGGGGCCGCGAGAAGTTTTAAGAAAATGAGAGGGGGCGTGTCACTGAGAGGGGGCGCGGCAGGGCCGGGAAGAGGAACCAGCTGTAGATCTTCTGTGGAATGCTGGTCCTCGCAGTCCCGGTCTCCACTCCTCTCTCCTCCACAGACACAGCACGGCAAACAGCAGCTGGGTCCCAAGGCACAGAGACCTCCAACACTCCTCAGGCAGGGCAAGATACTCGCAGTCTCGAGCGGCTCCCGCGAAGCGGGGGCCGCGAGAAGTTTTATGAAAAGGAGAGGGGGCGTGTCACTGAGAGGGGGCGCGGCAGGGCCGGGAAGAGGAACCAGCTGTAGATCTTCTGTGGAATGCTGGTCCTCGCAGTCCCGGTCTCCGCTCCTCTCTCCTCCACAGACACAGCACGGCAAACAGCAGCTGGGTCCCAAGGCACAGAGACCTCCAACACTCCTCAGGCAGGGCAAGATACTCGCAGTCACGAAGCAGTCTCGAGCGGCTCCCGCTAAGCGGGGGCCGCGAGAAGTTTTAAGAAAATGAGAGGGGGCGTGTCACTGAGAGGGGGCGCGGCAGGGCCGGGAAGAGGAACCAGCTGTGGATCTTCTGTGGAATGCTGGTCCTCGCAGTCCCGGTCTCCGCTCCTCTCTCCTCCACAGATACATGCACGGCAAACAGCAGCTGGGTCCCAAGGCACAGAGACCTCCAACACTCCTCAGGCAGGGCAAGATACTCGCAGTCACGAAGCAGTCTCGAGCGGCACACTTCATAGGCTGTACAATCCTTCATAGTCTGTAACCTTACTTCCCAGCAACCAGCCTTTCAGAGCCTTAGTGGCACATTCAACAAATTCAGACCAGTCCTGAGTCTGTGTCTTCTGGGTATCTCTGAACATTAACCTGTACTGTTCAGTGGTTAAGCCTAACCCATCAATCAGAGCACTCTTCAGGACCAGGTAGTTTCTAGAATCCCCATCACTAACTGTGAGGAGTCTGTCTCGGCCTCTACCTTCAAAGGAGAGCCACAAGATTGCTGCCCACTGCTCCTGAGGGATCTGCTGTACTCTGCAGGCTCTCTCAAGGGCAGTCATCCATTTGTGGATGTCATCCCCACTCTTGTAAGGGGGCACAATCTTACTCAGGTTTCTATTGTCATAGGACCTGTCTTTATCCTTTTGGATATTGCTGCCACCAGTGTATCCTAATCCACTCTCTCTAGGCTGTCTTGCTCTAGCAAGCTTCTCTTTGGCCAGGGCAACTTCTAATTCTTGCTTCTGGATCCTAAGTTCAGCCTCTCTCATTTTGCCCTCATGTTCCCTTCTCCGAGGGCTAGACAGCTCCCTTCTGGAGTGTCCATGAGAACCTCTAGAAGCTTGGGAGGCATTGGACTCACCTGAGTGATTCCTTCTCCTCCTTTGCTCCTGGTTAAGTCCACTTGGGGGCCTGAATGGGTTGGACCCACTTTCAGTCCCAAATGTGCTTAAGTTAGCCAGGTTAAGCCTGCTGACTAGCACCTGACTATTTCTCTCATCATCAGACCCACTTTCCTCCTCCTCCTCCTCTTCTTCCTCATCCTCTGGCTGAGTATCTCCAGTGACCTGGTCTTCCTCATCTATCTGGATGACAGGGGCAGGGGTGTCAGTGTTGTCATCTTCAGTGGGAGAGCCTCCCTCTCCAGTCCCTGAGGGGCCTGGTTTGGAGGTCTTTAGAGCTTCAGACTGGTCTAAAAGCTCTCTGAGGTGACTTGCTGTAGGGGTAGGACCCGTTTTGATTCCTCTTAAGGAACACAGCTGCCTCAGTTCTTTAAAAGTAAAGATAGCAAATTTGGATGGTGCCCTTGGAGGGTCACTCTCAACAGAGATAGGTCCAGTGGATCCCTCTGCTCCAGACATTGCTCTAGTGTGGGTGGATATGTTGCAATCTACCTACACTGGTGTTTTCCGACCAAACCTATCTAGTAGTTGTAGTCAGGGTGTGCTACTCCCTATCCTCTACAACAACTAAGTTCAGTAGAACTTAAGTATACTAGTCTTGTTTTAATGTACCTATCAGGTACCTGTATGATCTTTCAAATGATACTCTCCAAAGATTGTAATGGTAAAACAACAGCAAGCTCAAATCCCAATCCGCTGCTCACCAATGTGAGAAGTTGGCCTGATATATGATGCTCATTAGTTCTAGTGATCACCTTGTATCATGCCAAGCAACCCTTATGGTGGAGGTTGTAAAGTCAACCTTATAGACAAGCTATCCTAGGGGTAGCATGGACTAAGCAGTCTTAGGCTAAACTCTGTAAAGGCATGTGAAGCAAGCTGTTTTACCATACACAATCCCCTTGAATACCAAATGAAAGGACACCACACAGATATATATTGAAAATATATATAGATTTATTTCTACAATTATCCCCTATACTCTTTATGAGCACAGAAGCAAATGCGTTAAAACAAAACACAGTTTAAATATACAAAAGTTGCACAAATATGGATGAGCCCTAGGGGCCACCTAAACCATATACTAGAATAGTGGTATAAGAACCACTATGGGGAAAGTGAAGAGGCCTAGGGCCTGGGGAATCGCTGGAGCTGTTCGAGACTAGCAGTGATGAAGTCGGGAAAGGCCCGCGGGACTCGGGTGCAGTGCTCAAAGTGCACGCATGCACCAATGCAATGTCAATGGTGCGTAAAAGTTACAAAGTTAGTGTTTAAGGAACCTTCCGATGGACCTACAAGGATAAAACTTTAGACACAGGCACTAGAGGTGTACACCAGTGTGGGAACACCGGCGTTGCTGAGTTACCTCACCCACAGGAAGCGGGTGCACAGGTGCGAAGTAGTGTCGGGTTTCGTCACGCAGGTCGATGGTGCTTGGAGCTGAAGATGCTGCAGGCGGGTCGTTGTGAAGAGTTCCGGTGGATCCAAGGGTGGATCTGAAGAGGTGAAGACCTGAAAGCAGAGGGGACAATGTTCAAAGTCACTAGCCAGTGACTACCGTGGAACCAGGATGGAACCAGGCGATGTCGGGTGCAAACAGGTGATGAAGTGAAGATTGTCTCTGCAGCCACGTGGACACGAAGAGGTCAAGGATGTCCAGGAGTTGATCACGAGCTGTCCCACGATGGCTCTCGCTGATGGCGGTGTCGGCAACTTGATTGGAGCAAACAGGCCTTGGCAAAAGTAAGTCACGCAGGAATCGATTCAAGCTTATCACTCAGAACATCAAGGTCAGAGCGGGTGCTCCTTTTCAGGGGAGCAAGGGCCAGTCTGGGGCAACCAGACCAGCAGTGTAAGTTGTAGTTTTCGTCATCAAGATGGCCACTAGCCGCGTGGCAAGTGACCGGGATGGCACGTCGAGTGGCAAAGTGTAAAAGGGCCCCATGCAGATCGTGGAGACACTGGGGGGCTGATCTTCGGTGCAAATGCTACTCGGTGTTGGGGTTTCTTAAACCCCAAAGCACAGCATCGAGGGTCCCTCGGGTGCTGCGCAGTCAGCTCTTCGGGGGTCTTCCAAGATGTCCGGTCCCACGTCTCTCGGTGCCTCCACGGGTCTCTTCTTTTCAGGGACTGTGGATCGGTCTCTGAGATGTCTGGGTGTCTGTGTCTTGTCAGGCTCTGGGCTCGGGCTCCGGCAGGAGGTGGCGGCAAAGCAGATGTCGAGTTGCTGGTTGGTGCCTGTGTTCACAGGGTGGTCACTCCTTGGCCACAAGGGAGATTCTCTTCAGTCTTCTGTGCAGCAGAATGTCGAAGTCCAAGTTTCTTCTGTATTTCAAGTCGAGTTCAGGATGATCTGAAGTCTAAGGACACAGCTCCTACTCCTATTCCAAATCTGGGGGCCGGATCACCTACTAGGTCCCTCCTCTGGGTGGGACCAGGAAGGGGGGTAGTTACACCCCCTTTCCTTTGTCCAGCTTCGCGCCAAGACTGGGGCTGGAAAGCCCCAGCACCGGTTTGAACTGGCATATGCACAGGGACACCTTGTGTGCCAAGGCATGTCTGATTCTATTCAGCCCTGTCCTACCCAATACACAAAATCCTGTCTGGGGTGGTGCTAGCACCTCCCAAGGCAGGAAACCCTTTGTCCAAGCTGCCCTCGCTGGAAGGACTCCCAGCAGCAGGAGGTCAGACTTGTGTCTGTGGTGGCAGCATCCATTTTGTGATGCTGAGGCACTGTTTAACTTTAACCGGGGTTCAGGCTAGGTACATGTCGTGTCCCTCTAGAAGGGTGGAATGCTACCCCCGTCGCCAGAACTGGCGAGGGGGTAGTATTCCAATTTGTATGACACCTTACTCGACATGTTTTGATAAAGCCAAACCAAAGATAGCATTTAACCACAAGGATTATAATGCACTTAAGAGTATATGGTATGGCAGTATCATGGAACAGCTAAAGGACATGGTTCCGAAAGCTGCAGACAGGCTCAGCTCATGCCAGAGCACCATCTCACATATTTCCAAGCACTCTGCCTCCAGGATTGATGAGGCCTTCCATAGGAGTGGCTGATAGGAACATATGTGTCCATTTTAGGTTAGGCATAGGCATACTACACCTAAGTAAGGGGTGGTTACACCGACTTACCCCAGCTGAGTGATCAGCCAGTTGTGTCAAATATGGAGGCCAGGCCAGGGGTGGCACAATACGTGCTGCAGCTCCTGGTAGGCCTTGGAAGCACCTATGCCCTGGGTACCTGGGTACACTGTTACAGGGGCCAATAAGGTGAACCAGTTCCAATTTCGTAATGCACCTAAAGTACATTGGCAATAAGTTAGAGAGAGAACAGCAGGCTGTGGTTCTGATTAGCAGGCCCACAGCCACATTAAGTCATAAACCAGTGAAGCAAAAAGCAAAAATTTGGGGTGACCATAGGATAGCAGACCCTACTCTCCTACACACTCCACTTTATTACGTTCGATATTACTAAATTTAAGCACTAAAACATATCTAAAGCATGTTTTTACAATCCCACCTAAAAATACATAAAAATGCATTTGAAATGGTTGCACACGAAAATGAGTATTTGTATTGTACGCATTTGAGAGCAACGATCACATTTTAAGCATGTATTACGACATTGGCAATGCTAACTGAATGAATTATGATAATTACATTCATGAAATGGCTCTTAAATGCAGAAAAAAAGTCGAGACCATCCCATAGCAGAATATATAAACTGGTTTGGTTTGTGGATAAGGTCAATATTATTTCTAGGAAGTATTCAAAGAATTCTTGTTCTCTAAGAATAGTTCTACTTTAAGCAGATTACTTTGTGCCAAATTTCAATTTTGAAAAAAAGTCAAATCAATAGAGTTCCAAAGTTAGAAATTTGTTTTTTTGTTTTGAAAAATGAAGGTCGAATTCAAAGTTGATAGAATGCTGTGTGTTAATTTTAAAAGTTATTCTCGGTGTCAGGAAAAAACATTAAATCTTCTAAGCTGGCAAAGAAATCGTCTACCAGAGTAGGTGAAAGTTGAACCACTTCATTGAGGAGATCAATCGTACACAGATGAGAAGCATCGCCGTTAGCGTCAGTTGCATTAGCAATATTCGCAGTACATGGTACCTGTGTGCCTGTTGGTCCTCGTATCTCACCTTCAGCTGGAATTGCTGGTGAGACCTCAATGAATGCCGTCATCAGGATTGGTAGCCGTTGGGGACAAACCAATGCATGAGCCGTTACCGAACTAAGCAAAGCGTCAACATCCGTTGGCAGTGCTGATGGAAGTGTCAGACAAATATCCAACACGCATTCCTTTCCACAAAGCAGGCATCGTAGAACAGGTAAGATGCAATCTTGCCAGATTGGTCCGAATGACAGGAACCACGTGGTATTCAGCTCTCTCAAACGAGCCAAGCCAAGAATCTGTATTATGTGCTCACGATACTGCATTGCCAGAAGAGTGTTCTCCATGGTAATCTGGGTATCGCTGGTGACTGGTCTTGCCATATTAGAGCAGAAGGAACAAGAATAGTATCCCTGCTACGAGACCCAAAATGAGAGGCAGGCCACCAAACACAGAGCGCACAAAGTTTGGAATGCCTAGGACTGCTTCAAAGGGTGCTAACAGTCCCTAAAACATTGTCTTAAATACATGGACAATACCACTGGTGTCAGACATGTTTAAGATCAACCTAACATTTCTGAGAAATGTATGGGGCAGTGTGTTGATAATAGGGCATGTATCTCTGCAGAGGACCTTGCAACTTGCAGATCATACATCTCTCTGGACGAGGTCAGTGGCACAGTTTTTTGTACAAGAATGGCTTTCATTCTGCTTAAAGTATCAATTTGTATAGAAGAGATGTTCAGTGAAAGCCATAGCTGCAACCCCCCGTCTGTCTTAGCTTTAGGAAACAATACTTGCATAGAACAAGTGACCCTGGCTGACACACTAATGAGATAGGCTATTCCTGGCATCATTCCACAACAGCTGTGATCATTCAACATTATGTAGCTCCCATTGGAAAGCTGCCTAAAAATTGGATCTATCACTGCTGCCAGAGAACCTTGCAGGTGGCAGGATAAGTTGGGCGAAGAGCCATCGCAAGCTCCATGCAAATTAATACCCCGACATAAAAGTGTACAGCTCAGTGTGCAATTTTTACCACTAAGAAATACCGCCTTTTTCCTACTCCAACATTTGTGTGTGTATGGTAAATCCCAGGTTGACTTTATGTATTTTTTACCCAGCCTTTCATACAGGTCTGCTGGTATGTGTTTCAAGCAATACTGAAACTGGAAAATCGTCACTGGCATCGTGATGGTGCCATGTATTATCCATTCTACGGCTGGTTTCTCAGAAACGATTAATGGTAATCTTTCCAGTTTTTCTATGCTCAGCACTGTATAGTCTGCTCCCCTCTGTGCCAAAGAGATTTGTTTATCTGTAAGGTTAAATCCAGTAAACAATGACCTGGTGTTGATTGGACGCCAAGGCACATAGCCTGAACGAAGGTTTTGTAACGTCCAACCTAGCAGCATTATAGAACGTAATTGAGACTGTCCATGTTGTAACATGAGCAAGTCCTGTTCCATTATGTCTATGACAAAGGATACAATGCTGTCCAAAGAATAAATTCTGGATGACAGAGTCGTTAACCCATTGTCAACTACAGAGAGAGCTTTCTCTAAATTAATACGATCAATTTCTCGTATTCGTTCTGCATTTTCCATTTGCGTGATTTTCCATGCTTCATTATTAGCAGCATATATACCGGCGTATATGAAACGTTTATGACGTGGTTTACGAGGTCCTTGTAAGAAGTCTCCCAAATCAACGCCATCTTTAAGTAAAGTTAAGTGTTGTTTTATATCTGGTAGTGCAGATGTTTGTAGCCACTCAAGGCACAGTTTTCCTACACTGTATGTTGTTATTATCCCTGGATGTTGTCTCTGGACATATCTTGAATCTGGCCTAGTTACTGTAAACCCTTTTATCTTGTTCAGGAATCTATCTTGACAGTTATTTGTGTCTGTGGGCCAGATTAACCATTTTTTCCAATCAGGATTAGTTCTGTTTTGTTGTAAAATATATTTCACGTCTACTTCCTCATCTGTAGTTCCATTACTATCAGGTATGGGTTTAGGTATGGACGGTTTGTTTAAGTCTTTTATCTTAGCTAAGCCAAGACAAGATGTCTGTTGAACAGTGTCATTTAAAAACATTATTTGTTCCGGGTTGATGCAGGCTCTGAATAAGACTTCTAAACCTTGCACCTGCCAGACTTTTGTGGCCCAGACTGTTTTTGTCTCAGTGTTGTCTTTCCAAAAGTCAAAACCTAATGTGGACAATTAAGCATAAAAGGCCGCAGAATGAATTTGCTTAGTATTAGTCAACATACTTTTCATTCCTGTCTTATTAACATTTTTAAAGTAAAATCTTTCTGGATTTGTGACATTAAAACCTGAGCTTCCCTTTGGTGGCGTTGGACAATGTTCCCATTGATTATAAGTAAAAAACATTTCTAGGGTTTGCAGATTTGTGCAAATAATGATGACCAAAATGATTAAAACAATACATTTGTTCATAATCTGATGAACCTCTATCATGTTATTAACAGTCTCAAAGTCCCAATCATCAGAAAATGTGCTGGGTGAAACAAAGTCACTCAAGGAAACCTTAAATTGGTGTGGAATCTTCAACAGCTCTACAGGACCATAAATGTCATAATCAGTTATGTCCCATGCTATACCACCAGGTAGAGGAACGGCTGTGATGTTCACTGATGACAGGTCTCTTTGTTTACGATGAGATGATTTGCGTGGCTTCAGGAGCAAGTTGATGTTCTTACTTGCTGTGTCCATTTTATTATATTTTCCATCTAACAGCTTTCCCAAACTTAAAACAAGAATGAGCCAAAGTAGGAGAAAAAGTACACCTAACACAATCCAAAATTCAACCCATGGTGAAACCAGATATGTATTTGCAAGTTGGTGAAAAAGTTCTGTTACTTGTTCCTTGAAAGTTTTATTTGCTGACGTCATTTCAGGTTCACTGGGATCCTCAGAAAATGTATCCAAGTTGATGAAATAGCCAGAGGCAGTTCTGTCAATTGTTGGTATTGCATCAGGATTATTTGAAATCACTGGAGCTACTTGATCCCTTGTCATATTAGTATAGTCATATGCTATATCATTGTAGACAGGAGTGTCTTTGCAAACTGTTATTTGGGTCTCAAGAGGCACAAGTTCCATGCCTTTGTTACATAGTCCTTCTTTTCGCACTGCAGATTCTTCAAATGTGATGAGTCGCTCAGTTTGAACCTCTTGGATAGTAGCAAGATTGGGTCATCTGCTACATCTTTGGAGACTACTGGACCTACTACTTATCATCGGCCACATGATGTTGTTTTACCAGATCGATGGACACGACCCGGTTCTCCTTTCCTCCAGCAAGGGGTGGCAGTAACACTGTTCTTGATCCGTGAATTGCTATCACAGGAACTGGTTTTCTGTAAGAAGGTCCAAATTCCTTCTTATCCACGATCTTTTCTCTGACTAGATCCCCAATCTTTGGAATCCAGACAGGTCTTGCTGGGACAGGTGGTTTTTCTTCAGTGGTCGTTGGCTTCTGTAATGTGTTGCTTAGACTTCTTCGTGTTTCATTTAAGTCCTGCAAAACAACCAAACGGTCTTTGATATCAAAGAGTTTTTGTTCTACCGCTAAAGTATGACGATCGAGGTCTTTGACAATCATTCTAGTACCAAAAAGAATTTCATATGGAGTGATTCCAACCAGAGAATTTCTTGGCAGATTATTTAAACTACATTGGACACTTATTAGATGTTTAAGCCACCCGTCACCTGAGCCCAATACCCTCGCTGTTATAGATTGCTTTATGTCCCGTTTTTTTCTTTCCACTACCGAATTTCCCTCAGGATGGAATGGACTTGAGTACTACAATGCAACGCCCGGATTGGCCATGGCCTCCTTGTAAGCTCAAGAGCTAAATGCAGGACCCTGGTCAGAATGTAGCGTGCCGATTGCGTATGTGCCGTTAAAGACTCGCAAATCTCTTATAACAGTTCAGGCGTCAGTCTAGCGCTGATGCCACATCCAAATGAATCTTATCCTAATAGTTGTTGGGACCGCATTCGTCCATAGTGACGTCTGCGTGTAGAAAGTCTAGTGATGTCTAACAATGGTGTCTGTACTTGGCTGGCTTTACTGTAGTTAGGAATCTGATGGCATTATATGCTGTGATCTCTGTAGCAGACATCGCAATTAATTGCAAATTCGTAAATGTGGGCATTCATCCCTGGCAACAGTATGTCTCTTTTAATTCTAGTAGAGATTTTGAGATCCCTTGGTGTATCAGACCCTCTCCCATATGTCCTTCTTGTATCAAAGCACCTCTACTTTTCCTGTTTGGAATCACCCTATCCCCCACTCCAGCGATTCGAGCAAAAGGAACGGAGTTTGCTTTAATTATGTATGAATATTCGAGTGGATAGTTTAGAGGTAACGCTGCACCACTGCCTTTGCTTGTGGCATTGACAGCTAGCATTGTTTTGCCATCTATGTTTGTTTTTGAACAAGTGATTTCAGCTACGGAAGCCGTTTGCACAGCTGCCTTCGCGGCTTCATCAGCCAATGAATTCCCAGCAACATGAACGCCATCACGCTGATGACTCAGTGTGTGAATCAGGTGAGTCTTTTGTAGCTCTTTCTGTAATAGAACTACTTGTTCCCAAAGCAACTTATGCTTGATTGTGCCACCTTTTGCATCTTTGAACTGGTTTTGAACCCAGTTCTGCAAGTATTCATTGTAAGATTGGATGCAGTAATACGAATCGCACACTATGAGTGTCGGGAATTCGCGATCGGTATTTTGAAGCGCCATCTTGAAAGCCTGTAGTTCAGCTCGCTGAGCTGTACACTCGCTTAGAGATTGAGTTTTAATGACCACAGGTCAGAATTTACCATCGCGCCAGCGACCTTTAACAATCGCACACGCAGCACTATAAGCTTGTTTACCCCCGATTACGGGCTGTGCTGATCCGTCTCTATAAATTATACATCCGTAATGTTTTAGAAGCAAAATCTTAGTGGGCAGAGGACATTCTTGTTCGTATTGTAGAAATTCTTGAGTTTTCAAGTAAGGGTCAAAAACGTATAAAACGTCTGTTGCAGCAAGAGAATTAACCCACTGTACCCACCTTGGATGTAAAGCCTTTGCATTCAGAATGCTTGCTTTTGTCACTGCCTCTAAGGCACGTGCAGGAGTAACTACCGTTATGCGTTTTCCCTGTGCAAGGGCTCTCTCTTTTGCTACTGCAGTTTGAACCGCTGTCAGACTTTTTTCTGTTGAAGTGAATTTCATTTCAGCGTGTGTGTATAAGTGTGACTTATAAGCTATTGGTACCTTTTCACCTTCATTAAAGGTTAAGTACATGAATCCGCATCTTCCTGGGATGATTCAGATTACAAGGTTGCGTATGTTTACTCGTGTCTGTTAATGGGTTGTTGCTAACATGTCTGTTTGCACTGAACGCAAAATTTCTTTGTGTTTTTGAGTCCAATTAGTTGATTTGAAATCAGGTTTGATTCGTTCGTAGAGAGGTTTAACCCTTTCTGCGTAATTTAGAATGTAAGTTCTTCCGAAATTCAGAGAACCTAGAATCGACTGTAAGATTTTCAGCGTTTTTGGAGGTTGGAGCAACGCACATTTTTCTAAAAAGTTTGCTGCCAGGCTTTTGCCTTCACTAGATAACTTATATCCTAGAAATAGGACGTTGAGGTGGGCAATTCTTGATTTTTTAAAGTTGAATTTGTACCCTTCAGATGCGAAACCAAGTAATATGGTATTCACTGTATTCAAGTGCCTGTCCAAATCATCGTCTGTTAGATAGATGTCATGGACGTACGATAATGCCTCATCATCATATGTTTGTAGTAACTCTGTTACTCTGGTTGAAAATAACCCTGGACAATTCTTGAATTCCTGGGGGAGACGACAGAAGTGACGTTGTGTCCCCAAAAATGAGAAAGCAGTCAAGTACCTGCTTTCAGGTGCAATGTTTTGACAGAAGAAACCGTTTGAAATATCTAATATAGTTTTATATTTTTTGCGCACAATGTTATTCATCAGAGCTGTACTGTGTGCATTTTGTACTGCAAAGGTTTTGCAACAAGAATTTAAATGTCTGTAGTCCAAAACTAGACGATATGTATTGTCTGGTTTGGAGACAGGAAAGAAAGGATTGTTCATGGACTAGGTGCATGTTTCAATCACCCCTTGGTATTCAAATTGATATAAGATCTCCCTGACCTGTTATTTAGCTTCTTGCTTAACTGGATACTGCCTCTGAGCAGTTGGTTGATTTTTTAACTTGATCTTATGGTGAGGAGAATCCTCATCCCATCCCACATGGTTTATATATAATGCTGGTGCCTGGGCTACTGCTCATTTTCTGGCATAGGTGTATTTTTTATGAATAGGAATATGATTTGAGAAGGCTGGCATAATGATATCTTCGCCTTGTGGGCACTCCCTGACAAATTCAGGTGGCCAGTCTTGTTCAGCCAGAAGAATGTCATAACCCCTAGAGAGTTTCTCCCAAAAGAGTGCTCTTATTTTTCTAGTTATGTCCCCTTCTATCCTGAGCGTTACTTCATATAACTTATGGGGTTCACTAACCCTGGTATCGGCAGTTTCAACTTGAATGTATTCCTTCAAGTCCACTGTCTCCAGATGATCCTTCATGATCTTGCGTGCTATGGTAACTTCTGCTGCACTGTCCAGCATTGTCTGAGCCCACTCCCCGTTCTTGAGTTATGTCCTCAAGATCCTCGGCATGTCTGATTTTTAGACCTGCTACCTTCTTTTTGGTGAATTGAGTTTTCTTATTTTGTGGAACGTGTTGATCGTCTTTGGACTTCACGTGTTCTTCCTTGTGTTCTGATCGTCCTCTTCTTTCCGATTTCTGTGAGGAAGTCTGAAAGGTACGAGAGGAACGTGTATCAGTAGCTTGATATCTATCAGGTTTTCTCAAGTTATCCCTGTTTCTGAGGTTACACCTCTTTTCAGAGGGCTCCTTTTGAGGAGACCTACCTCTGGATTGAGAACGCTTCTCTTTAGGAAGCGTCTGTTTAGTGTTTTCCACTTCTTTTTATGAGTAGTGAGCGTTTTTAATAAAAACCTTTTCAGGATTTTCTGTTAGTTGGGGTTTTACTGGTTTCCCACCCAAACTATCTCCTCCTAGTTCTTCATAAGATTTTTCTATTATTCTGGCCAGTTCATACGGTTGCTTAGTTACACCAAGTTCTTTTAGTTTTTGGCTGATCGCCACGGATGCTGCTTCACCTTTAATATTAGCTAATATTATAGCAGAGACCTGTTTGAAATCCTTCAGTAACTTCATATCGAGATTTAAAGCAGGCCCTGCCCTGTATTCATTTTGAATCTGTTTCAGGACGTCTGGTATTACCGCCATAGATGGAACACCATGTGTTTTTGTGTAGATTGCAGCAAAGACTATATCCCAAGTGTCACAGTCCTGCAGGTGTGCTGCCATCCCCATTGGTAAACAGATTGTTAGAAACCTGTGTTTCTCATGAGGTGTACTGTAAGGAAATACTGCCTTGATTTGAGTAATTTTTTGAGCTAACCAGAATGCAATTTGTTCCCTTTTTGCGAGTAATTTACCAATAACCGATTGTATAGTCTGTGGTGTAATTTTGTTTGTGTTCCCCTGATGAGGGGTGTGCTGTGGAATCCTTATAGCAGGTTGGACTGTTAGAGTCCGCATGACATATTGAACCAATTGTCTATGTATTTTAATTAATTGTTTTAGCTGAGCTAATAGTTCTGGACCTGACATTTCTTCAATGGCAGGGTGTGGTGTATAGCTGGCTAGTACCGGCCATGTTACTCCTGGTCTACCTAGTGGACCGAGCCTGGTAATGTGATTTTGATGTTGTAGGGCGCCTTTAAACCACCGCGCATGCTCTTGGTATGTTAATGGAATTTCAATGTCCTCGAAAGGAGTGTATTCTGCTGTAGGGTCCTCTATCTTGTAGAAGTGGAACACATGTGTTGTTGGATTTGCTTCTGGGAAGATAATCCATGAATAGAAAACCTCTGTCTGCCGATATTCATGTGCCTCTATGACAAATCACCCTACCACCTCTCAATGATAGGCCATTTTGTATAAGCTTCATAGCGATGGTTTTCCTTAAGTTTTCTGGGATGATTATAGCATCCAGATCGGTTTCTTGGAAACCTGCAGCTCTACTGGTTTTGTTATTACCACCGTTCTTGGAGTCGCTATCCGACATTTTGTTGACTGAAAGTTTGCAGAGCAAGTTTCAAGGAAACAAAGATAAGGTGCACAATATTTTGGAACACTGTAACCTTCAACGTTGAACAAACCAAAAACTAATAAAAAGGATTTTCGTCCTACTCAGTAATGGCGGATATTTTATCCTTTCACCCACTCCAGACTTCTAGTGAAGTATTTTTACAGGAAAAATGAATCTCTGTGAAAAGCACGACTGAGTTACTCTAGTATTGAGCGTTAAATTAGTGCCTTACCAAACGCTGGGCGCTATGTAGTGTAGTTCCTATATTCCCAATAGGCTCTGCCCATTGGAATAATATATCCTATAGATTTGATGTAGGACTTAGGTCGACTAGGTCATTATCGAATATATTAGACTTAATTGTGAGTGCCAGCTAGCTCAGAGGTCACTAGAAACTTTCTCGAATAAACAAGAAGGGATTCGTTTTTGACAACCGCATAAACATGAGAACTTTGTTTCCCCAAGACAAAACGTATCTTTAGAGTCATGGAAACAATAGATAGATATTTTACTGAGTCAATCGTGCATGCTTCGTTTCATCAGAGGTGCAGAGAAATAGAGAGACGGGTGTTTTCAATAAAAGTATTTATTGAACAGTCTTCTTTCTCATGTAGAAGAAATGAACTGCTACAATCGTAATACTGGCTGTAAAGTATAATGCGTACAGCAAGAAGAGTATTATAAAATAATACTGTAAAAGCATGGTATGGGTTCTAAGCCATAAAATACATACATAAATAAATAAAAACTAAAACGTACTCAACTGGTGCTTCTAAAATACGCCTACCCCGATGTACCTAACCTAAGTCTAGTACAAGGGAAGAAGTAAGTGAGGTGTAGTATAAGTTTAGTATTCTTTGCCAAGAATCTATCCAAGATTACTCCTAGGGTCTAATCAGCTCCATACCTTGGTTTAGAATGAAGGAGGTCTGGAATCTCTCTGTCTCAGGACTCGATTTCCCAACACCCCGCAAGGGGACCTTGGAAACACTGGAGCTGGATTTCTCGGCAAGAGAAAAGACAACGTCTCTCTCAGTACGTCAGCTGGAGGGTCGGCTTCCTTCGGCACTTGCTGCAGCGAGCTGTGTCGGGCAAGTAGATAGTCGAACTGCTCCAAACCACAGTGTGTTTGCTAGGGCAAGTGTGGGCATATTTATACCTTGAAGGTGCTGAATTTGACATAAAGTTGGACATAACGTCATCAAAGAATCGCAGTTCTTTGAAACCTCCGTGAGTTCTTGGACAAATCAATATTCAAGCAAGGGGAAGTCCCTAACTGCTGAAGCCGAGTTTTCCAAGAAATAGTTGTGGCTTTTTGGAACTAGTGGAAGTACCCATGCCTGTATTTGGACTGCATGAGCTATGTCTAAATATGGTTATGATTTCTATGCCTGTATAGGGACAAGGTTATTTATACCTATATAAGGGCATGAATCGGGAAAATTACACTATGGTCCTAAAATGCTATACAACAGCATATTACGCTCTCTCCATCATTTCTTGTTTTGTTTTTCTTTCCTCCCTTTCTTCCTTCGCCCTTTTCGCCCTTTTCCATCTCATTTTCCTTACCCCTGTCTTCACTTCCCCCCCTTCCTTACTCTGGCTCTACTCCTTCTCAGTGCTCTCTCATTCTACTTTTCAACATTTATTTTCTTTCTCTTATTTTCTTCTTCCTTTCATTTTACATATCAACTTTCTATTTTTTCTTAAAAATTCTGTGTCCTAATATTATTAATATAACTATATATATTTAGCTTCACTCATATTATATATATATATATATGTATATATATATATATATTCTTCCAAGCAGGAAACAAACCCAACCCAGCTCCAGTGCGTAGCCAGGAAGTCCGGATACACCACAGCATAATATATATATATATATATTATAATATATACAATATCAATACAATATCAATTTCTTTTTCATGTTAGTTTTACTGTTTATCTAGTCACTTATTTATTTATTTAAATATTTATATGTAATATGATTCCTTATTTATGCGTACATATTTATTGTTAAATATGTATTTCATGTCTTTCATATTTTATAATATTTCTTAAGTATTTATCAATAATTTATTGTTTTACTAATCTTGTATTATTATGTATTTTATTGTAAAATTTAATAAAACATTTCCACACAAAAAAATATCCATTTATAGTCCAAAGATTCATTTAAAGCATTATTACATGCAAATTCTGAAGTCCACTAAGAATCCTCCACAATTGATACTCTTGTGCAAGGCTTGGCACCTATTATACTGCTCTAAACACTGATTCATTGTCTTTGTCTGGCTATCAGTTTGTGGGTAATGACTATATGAAAGCCTTACTTCAATACTCATAAGTTCACACATGGTTATCCAGAAATGAGGAATAAACTGTGTGTACAAAAGGTACCCCATGTAAATGAATTAAAACTTGTCAAAAACTGCTGCTAGTTTTTTAGCCACCAGGAGGCCTTTCAGGGGTATAACATGTGCCATATTAGTCGAGTGATGAACAGTTAATGGTAAGAATTAAATGCTTCTGGTGTACTAGGTAATTTTACAATGACATTTAATGACATTGTATGCCAAGGCTGCGGAGTAACAGGAACGTGTATAAGTAGTACCATAGGAGTTGCATGTGTACTTTTTCCCTGTGCACATATGACCCATGTTGTCTCAACTTTTTGTAAATCTTTTAGCATAGTGGGCACCACAAATCTCTACATTGCAGATTTAGAGTCCTTTTTTCTCCTGGATGACCAGCTATTTTACTAGCATGACTCCAATCTATTGCCTGCTCCACTAGACCCCAAGTAGGAAAGTATAGGCCCCCTTTGATGTAATGGAACTGATTTTTCGCTTCATTATCATGTTGTCTTAGGACTTCTTTACCTTATTTCACTCTTGTCGAACAAAGGTCACAAAGTCTGGAGTTGTAACAAATCCTAACACATTGTCATCAAGGAGGGTCATGCATTTGTTCACATGGCTCATAACCATAACGAGAGAGACCATCTGCTTTCCTATTTTTTCTTCCAGGCTAGAAAGAGATAATAAAATCAAATCAGAAAAAAACGGTATCCATTTTAACTGTCATTGCAGACAAGACCCTGGAAAATCTTAAGAATAGTAGATTACGATGATCAGTAAGTATGGTTACCATGTGTTAAGCCCCCAAACAAATAAGGATGCCATTCTTCAAATGCATATTTAAAGGCCAAAAGCCCTCTGTTGCACAGTATAATTAACTTCAGCAGGGCTCAGTTTACATGCGTAATAAGCGACTGGATGCAAGTGTACATTAATTTGCTTGCATTGTGACAAAACTCCTCCGACTGCAATGTATGAAGCATCCACCTCTACTACAAAGGGCTATGTTTTATCTGCATGCCTAAGAAAGGGCACATCTTTTCTCTAGGTCCTGGAAAGCTTTTTCTGCCTTTCTCGCCCACTTAAAATTAAGCTTTTTAAAAAAAAGTCTTTTAGTTAGAGAGACCAAATCAGAAAACGTATTTATCCAACACCGATAGAATTTAGCAAAGCCCTGAAAATGTTGTATTTCCTTCAGGGGACTTCCAAACCTTTATAGCTCCATCCTCTTTCATATCCATTTGAATACCATTTGAAGAGATGATAACAGCTAGAATTCGTCCTCCTCAACATGAAAAATGCACTTCTCCAACTTTGCAAACAACTGTTCTTTTAACTTCCTCAAAAAGTTTCTAACATGATCAACATGTTCTTCTAGTGAATTGGAAATAAATGAGTATACTCACAACACCTCATATATGAAGTATTGGAACACGGCATGGGTATTACAAAGACAAATGGACATAACCAGGAATTCATAGGGACCACATTTGTTATGTAATGCAGTCTTCCACTCATCACCCTTCCAAACCCACATCAAATGCTCCAATTTACTGAAGATAGTTGCCTTTTTCACTTGATCCAACAGCCATGAACTCAAAGGTAAGGAGTACCTGTTTTTAACAGTAACACGATTAAGGGTTCTATAGTATATGCAAACACGGAGCTCTCCTCTCTTTCCATGGACAAAAAACAATGGAGAAGACACCAGATAATGGCATGGATGGATGAACCAAATTTCCAAGAGTTCATCCAAAGGTTTACTTAAATGCTGATTTTTCCCTCTTGTTGGAACATAAATCTGACTGACCGGCAGCTGAGCCCCAGGGTGAAGATCAATCAAACAAGCATTTGCAATGCAATCGGTCTCGCCTTTGGGACCTTATATGTATTTAGCTATGCAGTACATTAGCCTGGATGCCGAAACATCTACTGTTCTTTAACATGGAGAGAAAGTAAGTAAAAACTATGTTACACACCAGGTATAGTAATACATGGAGAGAAATATTGCCTTTCAGCGTGAAATGGTATAATCCAAAACTCTGTTTTTAATGTGAAATCAGGGCCTCCGGTGGTCATATCACTGAAAATACAAGATTTGAAAAAAATATTATTGTCTACAGGTGCTTGTGGAAGCCAATTTCTATGTTCTGGAGTCTAGAGAATGCTAAAGTGATTCTGGTATTTCACTGACCTCTGCTGGTCGTTTTTTATCAAGAAAGTTAAATAGAGGCAGTTGCCAGAAAAATTAAAAAAGAAAGTCCCACAGCAGAAAGCAATTTTGGTATTTTAATGACCTCTACTGGTCGTTTCATATCATGGCACAAAAATAGAGGCAGTTGAACAGGAAAACAGTACCTAAGTGGAAGCAGACAAGTCCTAGGGCTGATCTCCAGAGCCCACAAAGTACATACACATATAGGTATATACTAAAGTATATACAAGAGGTCTCGAATGCTCAACCTAAAAATGAAAAGGTCTCTGAAGTGGTAAAAATACTTACCTTTTTTAGCAAAAACATCCAGAAAACTATGGTATTTCACATGAACCACTGAATTGTTCCCCCCAGGGTACATTGTGTGTGCTCCTGCTCTAAAGGAGTCTTCTGAAAACAGTTTTATTGACAGTGGGGAGAAAAGAAGGTTTTTGTCCCAGGATGAATGGATTAGGTTGCCATAACCAAAATACCCCCAAAATAGTTCAGAATTGGGGAGCAGCTATATTATCTCAACAAATAGACTTCTGATGTCCATCAGCAATTACCAACCTCAATCGAATAATTAGAAAAGTCTTCAGGACCGGAAAAAACGTATTTTCCAAATATAGCATAATATATTCGCAACCATATTCCTAGATACAATAGGGAAACACAGTTTCTTCGCAAAGGTGAATCCAAAAAGTTTCCAGTGGAACCAGAATCAAACAGGAAGTCTATAGATTGGCTAATGTTCATTAACCATTTTATAAATATGGAAATGTTTGATGGGAAGTATACAACTAGTATTACCTATATCCAAAAAGACCTTTATATCTAAATTACACAGTAATTGGCTCTCTTCAAATATTGGGCTTGAGAATTTCCCGCCTCTTTAGGGGTTGAAGATGCATCTCTAGTTCTTTCTATTGGCTTGTGCCTGCTACGTTCCTGTTATGCGTTACTATTTGGCTCTTGTTTGGCCCTGGCCCTGGTCTGCTCCCGTCCCCAACTGCAATTTTTAACCTGCAACTTTCATTCCTGCCTGTAGTTTGCAGTAAGCGTGGGCGTAAAGTCCGTTCGTTCGCGGAATTTGCGGATTTTTGGCAATTTCGCGATCCGCGAATCGCGCAAATTTGCCCCAAAATCCGCAAATTCGCAAGCTGCCGATTTTTTTGCTTGGTCGTGCTTGAAAAATACAATATCGCGCGCGCGGCGTTGACTTACCGTGATTCTGAGCCCGCTGAGTTGTTTTTTTCCCGGTTTACGTGTGCTGCGCCATTTTGGATCTTGCTGCGTGATCACGCGAGAGTTTTTCGAATGCAATTACATCATCGCGGCTTGCCATCTTGCACAGCGAGAGTTTGACAACGCGAGTACGTCATAAGGGCCCACGATTACGCATTGCTGGAGTAAACAATGCCGAACAGGTAGATGCGGCGCGCAGTTGACTTCCGGCGGGAGATTTGAACAGCTCGCTTTCCCGAAATTGCAAAAATTGCAATTCTGCACAAGAAATCCACCGCAGGCAGCAGAAACCTTCTGAAAATGATGATTTTGATCAGAATAACTCCTCATATTGATACTTGGCTGCACTTTTTGGTGCAAGGAGTCCATTTTTGAGGGGGGGTGGGAGGAAGGTAGTGCCCCAGAGTCTCCAACGTCCTGTTCCTGTCCAGCAGGCTCCTCCCAGTGCTTTGTCCAAGTCCTGGTCACTTTTGATTTGGATCTGGAGCTGGAAGGATTACTTTTTGTGGCTGCTGCTGGATATTTGTATTTGAGGACTTTTTGGAGTTTGGATCACTTTTGGACTTGATATTTTACAAGTAAGTTGGTGTTGTTTGTTTGGGGCATTGCAGTTGCTGCAACTACAGTTTTAAAACTTTTTTCACAACTTAAAAAAAATATATATTGTGGGTAGCCACAGTATCCAGTAGTCCCAGGGTTAGTCATGGGTGCATGATACAACTGTTTCTGTGATTTTGTTTAAACTTAATTCTCTATTGATGTAACAGCACTGTACACTTCTATCCCTCACAATGAGGGTATAGAAGAAATGGAATGGAGCTTATTAGAGAATAACATCAATGGTACAGATAAAATATTTTTGCTTGAATTGCTACAGTTTGCACTTTTCCACAGTTACCTACAATGGGAAGATGAGTTTTATGAACAGTGCAGCGGAACCTCGATGGGTTTTGCGGGGGCACCGTCCTACGCAAACACCTTTATGGCGAAATTTGAGCATGACCACATCATCAACAATTCAGAATGGCTCACCGGTCTTCTGGTCTTCAAAAGATATATAGACAATATCTTTATTATTTGGAGAGGCAAGCAAGAAAAACTGGTTGAAAACATTCATATTTTGAACTCACAGCATGAACGGATAAAATTCACCCACATTATGGATAAACAAGAGCTGGCATTCCTAGATGTGAAAATTACCATTGACAATGGAAAAATAAGCACAAAAGTACACATCAAAGAAACAGATAGAAACAGTGGTCATCACTATAACAGCTTCCATCATCACTCTTTGAAAAATCACTTGCCCTTATCTCAATTTATCAGACAAAAAAGAATCACTTCTGACCCCAAGGATCTTCCCACTACATTCAACAATCAGATTCAGAAATATTTAAAACGTTGCTTATCCCAAAGCCTTACTGGAAGAATCCAAGAAAAGAGTTATGACAATGAGCAGAGAATCACTGTTGAAGAAAAAAGAAAAAACTACTTCACAAAAGACAGTATGTGTGTTAAAATATTCCATGCAAACGACACAAATAACCAACATCATGAGAAAACATTGGCCCTTAATTACCCAAGAACCTGACCTGCAACCGTTATTTGCTGATAAAATAACATTTGCCTATAGCAGATCTAAAAACTTGAAAGAACTACTAAAGAAGCAACAGTCAAAAAGCACAGTTACACAGCATAAAGGAATGCGAAAATGTGAAAACTGCACACATTGCAATAACGTAATGGTAAGTCAAATCTTCACCCACCCTATGACAGGGAAAAAGATTTCATTACACCACACCAGCACTTGTGATACCAAAGGTGTTATTTATGGAATAAAGTGTCCATGTGGCAAATTATATGTGGGACAGACTGAGCGAAAGATTAAAGTAAGAATAACGGAACATAAGAGTAACATTCGTCAAAAAAAACAAAAATCAACATTAGCAACACACTGGACAGAAGCGGGCCACAACATCTCACAGTTAAGATTCACCATACTTGAAGCAATTAAACCACAACCAGACAGTGACTCGCATAAACAAAGACTAAGAGCTGAATATTTTTGGATCTGCAAAATGGACAGTTTACAGCCACAGGGTTTAAATGATAGGATCGAACTATCATGCTTTCTATAATCATATTTAGGATAGTAGACTTTGGTTTCCTGTGTTCAACTGTGGCCTCTATAACCCATTCCAAGATGGCCGACCAAAAACAATTTCACAATATCTACATGTGACCAGAAGTATCGTTTTGTTTTTGTTTTTATGCAATTATTTTTCTATTCGATTGGTTTTTACAAACCCCAGAACGTTGAATTGTGAATTAACAGAGCTTAAGCTGTGACTAATTTACGCCAACTCGAAAACATCATGTTAAACAGAATCTAGTGTGAATTCCATCTTAAGTTGATTTAGACAAATAATTTTGTACGCACGAATACATTTGTGGAAGTAGAATATGCGCTTTTAATACATTCAATATTGACTAAAGATCACTGCGATCACGTGATCGTAATCTAAGCCAATCAGAGCGCACATTTAAAGTTCCAGGGCTCGAGGGCCAGGTAGACGAGTTCCCATTGGTTAACAAACGCGACACGCTGGAATACCACATTTAAAATGTCCCTGCTTTAACTGGATAGTTAGCATTAGGTATCAAGAAACCCAGCGCACTGCCTCTTGACAATATGGTAGCTGTTTTTGCACTAAGCGTCAGAGTTTAAACACGAGAGTTGGCATTCATAAACGGCAGAGCGGCTCGTACTGGATAGTAATGTGTTACCTCAAATAGTGTAACCGAGTGTCATGTAAAACAATCGAGCTTTTTTCATTTAAGTTTTTTCACTTAAGTTTTGTTCAACCTATGAGCTTGATAGGATTGGTCATGTGTAATTCATGTTTTAAGCATAGGGCAGAGTTCTCAGTTGGCCATGAATGTATGATATCACGTTTACTGTTACATTAGTTTTGTACCAACAGTAAAATAGGATTGAGTATGTTAGTTATTCAAATGTAACGTACCATGTGCTATATTATCAGGCCGGATGGCTCATAATATTTCCTTGTTTGTTTTAATTTAGACCCCTGAGGAAGGGTCCTATATGACCCGAAATGCATTGGGAAGATATAAAATGTGAATTATGTTGATGTGAAAATCATTAATAGAAAGTTTCGAAGAATAAATAAGAGAAAGAAAAAATCAATAAACAAATATTATGGTTTGAAACCACTTCAATTTGGAGAAATCTTCATTGAAAAAGAATATAATGGAGTAAGACCTCTCAGGTCTTTGTATTACAGTGCACACCACCTTTGAAAGCGGTAACACCGCTTTCCCCTAACAAAGTGTCTTGAATGTACACATCATTGAGGGCATGAATGGCATTGGATTGTGGTGATTTTTGTGTGTTTTTTTACTTTGTGGGGTATTTTTGGGGCCTGGCCATGTGGGTGGGGGCCAATTTGAGACCTGGTCCAGGCAGGGCCTGGCCATGTGGCTGGGGGACAAGGGGCAATTTTGAAGCCAGGCAGTGTGCTTTGAGACATAGGCCTGCACCCAGCCTGCCCTGCTTTTACCCATTATGCCCAGGGGTAGTGAGTGGTGCATGGATCAATGTTTTGTGTGGGGCCTCTTGAATTTAAACATCATTGAGGGCATGGATGGCATTGGATTGTGTTGATTTTTGTGTGTTTTTTGACTTTTTGGGGTATTGTTGGGGCCTGGACATGTTGGTGGGGGCTAATTTGAGGCCTGGTCCAGGCAGGGCCTGGCCATGTATCTGGGGGTCAAGGGCCCATTTTTGAAGCCAGGCAGTGTGCTCAGGCCTGCACCCAGTTTGCCTTGCTTTCAACCATTATGCCCAGGGGTACTCAGTGGTGCATGGACCTAGTCTTTCTGTGGGGCCTCTTGAATTTAAACATCATTGAGGGCATGGATGGCATTGGATTGTGTTGATGTTTGTATGCTTTTTCGACTTTTTGGGGTATTGTGGGGCCTGGCCATGTGGGTGGGGGCCATTTTGAGGCCTGGTCCAGGCAGAGCCTGGCCATGTGGCTTGGGGACAAGGGGCCATTTTGAAGCCAGGCAGTGTGCTTTGAGCCATAGGCCTGCACCCAGCCTGCCCTGCTTTCACCCATTATGCCCAGGGGTAGTGAGTGGTGCATGGACCAAGGCTTTGTGTGGGGCCTCTTGAATTTAAACATCTTTGAGGGCATGGATGGCATTGGATTGTGGTGATATATGTGTGTTTTTCGACTTTTTGGGGTGTTTAACTGATGTTCCTCTGGCTTCCATTGCTTTTAGGAGCACGAGAGAACCACCAGTACCAGGAAGAAGTCCTGCAGCGGTGTGTGCAGCACAACGTCACGTGATGTCACGTGTGGCCACAGACAAGACAACTCTGTAACTCGTGCAACTGCGGCCTGCTGTTCTGACATCTGAAGAAGATGGGCCCAAAGAAAGGTGGCCGTAGCGCCTCAGCGAAAAAAGTTGCCACTGCCACTGCCAGTAAGAAGGAGCAGAAGAAGCAAAGGACACCACCTACCAAGGAGACTGGTGTGCCCACCGACACCTTTTTGGGGGGAAAAAAACTACGCCTGCAGCAGCAGCGGTGTCCGCCGGGGACCAAGCTGGAAGCAGTACCTCCACTTCATTGGGCTCAGTGCCAGCACGCCAAGTTAGGTCCAAGACCATGAGTGCTGCTGAGGCAGCCACTTTACTTTCTCAATCACTATTGACCAGTGATGTTGGCTCATCACAAGAAAGTACCATCCAATCAACGCCGGGTGTAACTCAGCTGACGAGTGTTCAACAACCACAGCCTCAACGACAACCACAGGTGCAAGTAGTACAAGCGCTAGTACATGGGCAAGGAGAGGCGCAAGGAGAGGCGCAAGGAGAGGCGCAAGAAGAGGTGCAAGGAGAGGTGCAAGGAGAGGCGCAAGGAGAGGCGCATGGAGAGGCGTAACTAGAGGTTCATGGAGCGGCACAACTGCCTACAATGCTTGTTCCTCCAGAAGTAGGGGCACATCAGGAAATTTATATTCAAGCGGTGGTATCATCCGAGGAAGCCACTCCTCCTGATGATGATCCATTGTCTTCCAGATCCCCAGCAAGAAAAAGGTCAAGGAGGGCTGCTACTACTACTACAAGTTCTTTTTCAAGCCCCCTTCATTCTGATGACCTTGATCTTGAATGGAACCCAGCAATGCAATCTGACAGTGAGGCACGCCATGAGCCGACAAAGGTAGCTAAGCCTAAAAGGAAGGTTCCCGCAAGGCTTCGACTTATGGGTGATGACGACGAACAAGAAGTGATGTCTTCTGCTGCTGATGAACAGTCTGACGACGACCCAGTCATCACAGACGTCACTCCAGCCCCAGCGGGCATGCAGCAGACTGACATTTTCACCCTAACCCGAATGGCTGCTGAGCGGGATGTGGGCGGCGTGGCACTGGTACCACCACCATCGCAGTTAACTACAACACCAACACGACGTACAGCTTCCATATTTTTTAGTCAGAAGGGCCGGCAGGGACCTCCATCCAGCTCGACCTCCATTACCTCAAGTAGTGGTGCTGTAAGTAAACAACAGAAACAAATTCAGCCACGCCCATCCTCCACTTCATCTGGCATTGAAAATCGAAGTAGCACCTGCACCACCAGCAGACATCTCCAGTCCCCAGTTTGGGACTTCTTTACTGTTAGCCAAAAGGCGGAAAACATGGTAGTTTGTTCGATTTGTAAAGTATTAGTTAGTCGGGGTAAGCTTAGTACCAACTAAGGTACCGGAGGCCAGAGAGGTCATCTCAAAAAACACCACACTATCCAGTGGGATGCGCACCCCAGGAAAATCCGGGAAGACCAAAGTAGAACTCATCCAAATGTATCTATTCACATTGCATCTGATGCTGATGAGGAGCTGATTCATGTGCAGGGGGAAGTCAAGAACCAACTGACATTTTTTCTGGTACACCCAGTACCCCTGGCAGCAGCACTGCAGTGGTAGCGCCCACACCCTCTACCCCTGCAACATGTATGAGGCACACTAACAGTCTGGGAAAGACACCAATGCAAAAAAGTACATCAATGAGCCTAACTGGTTTGAAGTCTGCATCATCATCATCACCATCATCACGTAAAACGGTCCAGCCCACCATTAGAAGCATGTTTTGGTCGGAGGCGCCATATGAACGCAACCACCCGAAGGTATGTCTGTATAACGCAAAGCTGGCTAAAATGCTAGCACTGGACATTCTCTCTGTTTCTTTCATGGAAGGGGTGGGTTTTCTAGAATTTGTGGCAACAGTCTGCCCTAAATGGAAGGTTCCTAGCCGGTCCTATTTTGGCAGAGTTGCGGTTCAAGCACTACATCAAGATGTGCTGGAGGTGATTGGGGCAGCTTTGCAGAAGAGTGCTGTTCACACTATCCACTTGACAACAGACATGTGGACCAGTTGCCAAGCCCTTGATTACATGTGCATCCCTGCACACTGGGTCTCTTTTGCAGGGGTTAGAGACAAGACAAATCCAGGTGTTGACCCGGACACAGTTTTTCAAGCTACTCGGAAACATGCAACATTAGCCATGTTTGCCATGGAGAAAACTCATACTGGACCAAACCTTTTGGACGAGTTTGATAGGATGGTCTCTGAATGGCTACATCCAAGAAATCGCATAGTTGGTTATGTTTCTACGGATAATGGCAGTAATATAGTTAAGGCCATGCAGCAAGGTGGCTATTTCAGAGTGCAGTGTTTGGCGCACAGTATTAACATCATGGTGCAAGATTTCTTGAAAAAAGAAAACACAGTCATCAAGTTACTTACCACCTGCCGAAGAATCTGCACACATTTCAGCCATTCTTTTAAGGCCCGGAAGGAGCTGAGGAGCATTCAACATGAACGTAGACTGCCAGTCAAAGGACTCATCCAGGAGGTGGCAACACGTTGGAACTCAACCTTTTACATGCTTGAGCGTCTGTCTGAGCAGTGGGGGGTAATAAATGATTATGTCTATAAACTGGGTTCTACTATGAAAGACATGAGGCTAGAGTTGGAGGAATGGAAGCTAATTGCAAGCCTGACAGACATGCTTCGTCCTTTTGAGGTCTTCACGCATGAAGTCAGCAGGGAGGACTGTTTTTGGGCAAAGGTATACCATTGTTGGTCATGCTAGAGCACCAACTGAAGGCGGTGTCTTCAACATTCCGAGATGATGCTGAAAAGCAAGATGCATATCAGTTGGCGGAGAGGTTATTAAGCCGCCTAGTTGACAATGAAAGGCTTAAAAACATACATACAGAACAACATTACATTTGTGCCACTATTCTGGATCTACGGTACAAAAAGGCAGTGGCCAGCAAAGCATTCATTCCTTTTGATGAAGCAGATGTTTCAAAGTACAAACATTGGCTAGGTGTGTCAGCCACTCGGTTAGAAAAAGAGCGGCAGAAAATTCAAGGAGCCGGCAGAGGTACAACTGAATCAGCAGGCCATCCGGCGTCAAGTTCCACTTCTGAATCTGTGGCCGAAGAAAGTCACTTTCCCTCACAGCCGTTAACGACACCAGCAGCAACCGTATCGTCATCCTCACCTGCACCAGGCCCAGCTATAATATTGTCGGAAGCGGATTGGCTAACTCATCAAGGGTTTGCTCATTCCAGTGCTGCAAAGGCCACAGATGGTACGCAAAGTAGAGCAACCGTGGAGAACCTTGAGTCGATGGTGCATGCCTATCTGGATCACCCAACAGAAGTCTTTGTTAATCAGAACCCATTGCTGTATTGGTATAGGAAAAGGCCTCTATGGCCACTGATCACCAACCTGACTCTAAATTATTTATCTTGCCCACTCGCAAGCGTATCTTCTGAACGTGTTTTCAGTGTTGCTGGGGCCATTGTAACTTCAAAAAGGACCCGCCTCTCGCCCAAAAATGTGGAGAGGTTAACTCTGATCAAGATGAATCAGCACTTCATACCACCAGATTACAAAATACGTGAATGCACGCAGGAAGAAGAGGACACCGACTTAGGTGACGGAGGTTCTTCTCTGTTAGCTGACCTACTCCTGTCTCAATTCATAGAGTTTGAGAATGAACTCTACTTCCCTGACACCAAGGCCTGAAAATGACTTCCTTTTTTTTTGTCCTTATTCACTTTTATTCCTGTGTGTCTTTCTTTGTTTTGCAACTTTTACCACAACACAACTCTCACAACAAGTCCATCAGCAGCACTGTCTTCATCTTATTTTCCTTATTGATTTGAAGGTGCCGCAGTCTGCATTCCTGAGGTTCACAAGTTCACAACTCAATCATGCTCCTCTATCCTCCTCCTCCAGACTCCACCTATCCATTTCCCTCAAGGCAGATGGATTACGAAGAAATAAATAAAGAAACTTTGTTTTCATAGACGAGTCCCCTCAAGTGGGACAGAAATTACTGACTGGCTACATGCTTGCTGATTGCTGACAGAGTTACTTCTGAAATTGACAGAAGAGGCTGCCCTGTGAGCCCTCACTTTCCGAAGAAGATGCGGACAAAAAGTAGAACAGGTAATGAATAACTGAGAAGATGGCATGCAGTGGGCATCAATGGCTGTCTGGCTCTGATGAAACCAATTGCTGTTTGTTTTTTGTGCATGAAATGAAACATATGTCTTGTCTTAGTTATTATTTAATCTTTTACACAGTAATTGTAACTCATGTCAACTACTCTGTTTTTTTTACCTTGTTTAATTCAAATTGTACTTCAAATTCAGGGGCCACTATGTTGCATTTTACAATATGCAAAATGTCGTTGGAGTGGACTCACTTGCCAATATACCATGATGATTGATTAAATAAGAGACCTTGGTCGCAGCTCCTTCTTCGATGACCCACCTAGTATGGAGGATATCTCGAGAAAGGCGCTAAAGAGGATGTACTTGGGTCACCTAAGAGAACTTCGTGCCTCAATCGAGATCTTAAAGCCCTCTAATTCCCGAATCCGAGGTGAATTTATTATCTTTTTTCCCCAAATTTCCCTTCTGCGGAGGGCTACTTGGGGGGGTTCTAAATTTTTGTGACTGGGTTTAGGGGTCTGGGAGCACTCCTGGGAATGTCTAATAATCATTGCAAGTGTTTTGAAGAAAATCCATGCTGGAAAAGGGGTCTTTTGGGCCTAGTTTCAAAGTGCGCTTTCTGCTTGATTTTTAACTAGGCCTCATCCCCGTCGCAGTATTGCATGTTTTTGGGGGGCTACTTGTGGGGGTTCTACAGTTTTGCTCCTGAGTTACGGGGTCTAGGGGCACTCCTGGGAATGTCTAATTTTGATTGCAAGTGTTTTGAAGAAAATCCACGGTAAAAAAGGGGGGTTGGGCCTACTTGCAGAGTGCGTTTTGACATGTTTTGAAGTTAGGGTTCAACCTGGTAGCAGTATTGCATGTTTTTAGGGGGCTACTTGGGGGTGTTCTACATTTTGTTGACTGGGTTCTGGGGTCTGGGAGCACTCCTGGGAATGTCTTATTTTGTTTGCAATTTTCTTTAAGGAAATCCATGGTGGATCCGCAGAATTCAACCATAGTTACTATTACTAATACTCTCCTTGTGAAGGAGAACCAGGTTACGCACTTTTGAAGAGATGATTGTATATAATAACAATGTCAGCTCTGAAAACTGAAAGTGTTATTTTTGCACTACACAGCGTACCTTAGATTTTTTTAACTGGTTCACTTCCTGTTTTTTTCCATCAAAAATTACAGGACGGCTTTTACCATGTGCCATGGAACAAACGCTGAACTCAGACGCAATCCGCAATTACTCATCAGGCAGCCAGTGGACAGTGTGTCTGGTCACCAATATTGATAGACGGAGCGTAAGATGGAATGGAGGAGTATATCGCGAATAAGAGGAATGGCTGGATGCATGCAACTTCACCAATTCAACAGGACAACTACAACATAAAGTTACAGTATTCTCTCTTATTCTCCTTATCTTTTAAATGTTATTGTTGTAAACTTGAACTTCTGTGAATGTGACTAGGTGCATTTCTTTGTTCTCTGCTTCAAACTCATCTCTCCAGCTATTTCATACGTTTCTTTGCTATTTTTATAACTAACTTAATGTACTAATAATAAGTGTTTATTCTCTATGAGGGCAGAAAGGCAAGAGAAATTGTGTAATTAATGCAGCCCTGTACTAGTGTCAATGTCAAATTGTTTCCTCATACTTACTAATAAGATGTAGTAAGTACAACTTTTCAGTAACCTAACCATCCATTTAGCAAACAACTTTATGCATGCAGTAGTGCACTACCTTTATGTCCCTTAAAAGATTTATGAATATCTTTGAATCCAAACATTTGTTTCTCTTCATTTGTTGTTTGCCCATGCAGTTTTTTTCTTCTCTCCACAAAACGTTTCCCAAAAAACCCCATTCCCATCCAATCTTCAAAAACCTAACCCTCTACCCCCGGGCTGTGTGGTTTTTCATTGAGGTATGACTAAATGACAACAAGAAATTCCACACACTTGCAGGGGAGGATAAGGTCTAAGCAACAGAAACATTTTGGAAAATGGAATTTCATGTGCGACATCGTGGATTGAGCATTAAACATCATGCTCGTACACATGACGAATCAATTGGTTAATTCTTATGCTTAGGTATCCTTTGCCTTCATAATATTTCTTATAGTAGCCATAGTCCACGAAACTAGTACTTATATTTAGAATACTTTAGCACTGCTTAGGCTAAAATGTATGGCACTGTTCTGTAGCGTACTATCTATCGTACTGTTTCTAATGCTACGCTCAGGCCACTCAATGTTTCATTTCCTTTTTTTCATATTCTGCTACTGCCAGCGTGTACCACTACTACTACCAGCACAACAATGATATTTCATCCGTCGAGGATTCAAGTCAACAACCAACCTTAATCACCATTTGCCATGCAGGCAGCCCTGTGGCTACCCCTATTCTCAAACACGAATCACAGGTAAGATAAGCATTTTGGAGAGGTAGAATAATGGGCTAGGACTGGGAGGAGAGCAGAGACTGCCAGTACTACTAGTAAAGTACTAGTAGGGCTACTGAATTCACTAACTCGGTTACTGGCACTTTGGTACATTTCAGGACTAGATGTTTCATTCATGCTGGTAAGTTGGAAGAAACCAAACATCCAGTAACCACCGCCCACCCCCACACAAAATAATATGAACACGTATACTATGTTTTGGAATGAAAAATAATTATTAAGAAATATATTGATGTAGTAACAAAATAAAATAAATTAACCCAACTCACCCCCCTGTCTAACCCCAACCAATGTCCAAAAGTCCAAAAGTCCCCTTTCCCAAACACCCAATTCCCACCCCCCCAACAGTCTTTAAAAAAGGGGCAAGGGACCGTCACTTCCTGCGGTGGTGTAGTGTGGACAGCTGTTGCTGCACGTCCCGCAGCTCTTTGCGGAGGTCCCGGAGCTAGCGCTGATGTTTTTCAGCCAACCGCTCCAGGTACTCTACTCTTTTACGGAGGCGGCACTGACGTACCATCCAGGCTCTGGGGGGGAGGGGTAGCTGATTGTGTTGATGCTGTGCGGCGGCAGCGGGAGGCTGTCGAGCCATGGCTCCGTTTGGCTGGAGGCTTCTAGCTGCTGGACCCGGGGGCACTGGAGGAGGATGCAGTGGTTGCTGTCTCCTCCTCCTGCTCTCGAGCCCACAGCCGCCGATACTGGGCACAAATAGCCTCCAGCTTATGGGCCCTGGCCCGGACAGCCATCTCCTTTCTGGTGAGCTTTTTCGGAGTAGCATCTATATGAAGAAAGAAAGAAAAATACTGTAGCCAATAGTCTTTAACATAAAGTCAAAATAATTCAACGGAAAGTTGACTCTCAGTAACACCAGCAAGTAGCAAACACAGTATAACATTTTGGCATGTATCTTTCCGCCGTCTTTGTAGGCCTGTGACATTACTGGGAGTTTCAGGAATTCCACTAGCAGGACTATGGATGGACTCACTAATACATACATAGTCAGAGAGTACTAAAAAAAGTCTTCTGTTTTGTTCTCTTGTTTTGCAAAAGAAATTACTGGTACGTGAACTTGTGGTAGCCGGCATGGCAGCTCACTCAGCTTGCACCCAAGAAAAACAGACACAAGCCATGATGACACAGACTCGCAGTACTTTAAGCAGTACAAGCAGGTGGGGATAGGAAGCTATTACTTTTCTATAGGGGTGGCACTGCCACTGGCCATACTCGGTTACATCAAGGGCTACTGCTCAATGTAATGATATCTTTCGCACTGCCCCCCGGGCCTTGACTACTACAAAAGAAGAATGCAGATTATTCAATTCTGCTCATATATCATTATCCTGCCGATCACATGATCTTTGGTTATATGATGGATGACTTTGGGTGCTTTGTTTTGATAGATTGAGTGAACTACAGTGATAGTCCACCCATGACACAGCTGAAATAAAATTATTAACATAGGGAGTGAGTGTGGTACCCATAATTGGCAGAGGATGGGACTTGACTTGATATAATGTTGTCAACTATACAATCCATACAAAAAAGATGCTGTGCTTGCAAAGTAAAGTACTATACTGTTAGTCAAGGCAGGGAGTATTTGTGAACAATCACAAATTCTAGTATTTGGATTTCCTCAGCTTTGCTACTCTGGCACGGACATGCTGTTCAAAGTAACAATCTTCATCCACTCAGCGTCTGCTCTACTACATCATACACCTCTGCTATCGATGAGGAAAAAGAAGATAACATCCAGCCTTCCAAAGTACGTCTATCATTCTTCTTAATGTCTTAAATGTACAAAGTTTTCTTTTTCTCAACAACCAACTAACACCCTTTTCATTATATTTTGGAAACCACCGTCTTCTTCTCTTGACTTGCATTCAAAAACACCATTCTTTACAGTCATAAATGTTAAGACTCGCTTGTCCTTCGTTTCACCCTTTGTGATGTATTCCTATAGGTTCTGTATCGATCCCCCTATTCCTGACCCTATTCTGGTTAACAAGTTAACTAGCAGCCATCCCATGAGGCAGAAAACCCCCATGATGCAGGAACCGTTATCTGATTAAGCCACACTACGGCACAGGAACGTGTTATCTGATTAGGTCATAACGCTTGCCATCTAATTAGACAAGCGATATTCCTCCAGCCCCTGATAAGGCATACGGAGTTCTCAAAACAAATCAAACCTATGACAACCTGGGAAAAACCCTGCGGCCATTGTTTTGATTTCACCGAGAACTTCAGCAAAAGAATGTGCTAACGACCAGGTCGTATGACATCCTTATTGACGTATCTATGTCCATCCTTACGTCAATCTCGGCACCTTAAAGGTATAAATATTACCGATATTGCCCTATGCAAACACACGCGGTGGTGACGAGATCGGAGCAGCCAGACTTGCCGAAGCCCAGAGCAGAGCAGTCCCCGCTGGCGCAGCCCCGCCTTCCTGACGCGCTGAGAACGAGACGCTGCTTTCTCCTGCCGAGAAATCCAGCTCCGGCGCTTCCGGATAGCCCTCGCAGGCAGCCTGGAATATCGAGACCAGAGACGAGAGATACCATCCCTCATTCATCCTAGATTCCAGGTACAGAACTGAATAACCCCTTGCAGAGAATTCTTTAGTCAGTCACTTGGCAAAACAAACTTAACTTAAACTGTAACTTTGTACTCCCGCCCACGAATTAGGCTTAGGTCAGGTACACGGGGTAGGCGTAGTTAGAAACACCAGTTGAGTACGATTAGTCAAATGTAAATGTGTATGTATTCATTTTATTCGTTTTAAACCTTCATATGGCTTAGAAACCATATCAATGTTTTTACAGTATTATTTTATACTTCTGCTTTTATTGTATGCACTTTACTTAACCATAAGTATTGCAATAATATCGATCCATTTCTCTTGTATGAGAAAAGAGACTGATCAATAAATAACATCTTTTATTGAACACGCCCGTCTCTTCCTTTTCTCTACAAACTGGTGAGACTAAGAATGCACGTACTGACTGAGTAAAATAAGTCGTCTTTTGTTTTCACACGACTCTAGAGATACACTCTTGATTAGGGGAGAGCAAAGTTGTCATGTTCTATGGTTGTCAGAAACTAAATCCCTTCTTGTCTATCCAGGGAGGTTCAACTCCTCCTTGCCTATTCGAGAAAGTTTCTAGTGAACTCTGAGCTAGCTGGCAAAACCCAAAACTTTAAGTCTAATATCGACAGTAGTAGACCTAGTTAACGTCTGGTCTAGGCCTATACTATTGAAGGTATTATTCCAATGCGCAGAGCCTATTGGGATAATAGGAACTACACTACATGGCGCCCAACGCGTTTGGAAGGGCGATAAAACTAACGTAAGACATTTAGAGTAACTCAGTTGTGCTTTTTCACTCAGACCCCTTTTTTCCCATAATACTCCAAAGACGTCTGGAGTGGGTAAAAGGTAATATCCGCCAGACCTCGCAGGAGGAAACTCCTATGTATGGTCCTTGGTTTAGTCAACGTTGAAGGATACACTGTTCCAAAATATTGTGCATCTAATCTTTGTTTCCATAAGAAACCTGATCTGCAAACAAACTAAATAACCTTCCTGTCGGTAAAATGGTAGACAGTGATGAAGAAAGAGAGACAGTTAGGATAGCAACTGAACTCGCAGCAGCTGATAATGCACTGCTAGACACAGACCCGGATATAATACTCATCCCGGTCATCAAGAGGAAATCTATAACTTTAAAACTTATAGAAAATGTACTGACACCTAGAGGTGGCACAGTCATATTCGTGATTGAGGCACACGAATATCGGCAGACAGAGGTATATTATTCATGGATACATTTTCCAGCAGCAAATGCTGTAACAAAGTACTTCCACTATTACAAAACAGAGGACCCTCCTAATGAGTACACTCCTTTCGAGGAGGTGGAAGTACCACTTAAATTTCAAGAGCATCTGCTCTTATTTAATGGCGCCCTAAAACATAATAATCACATCACCAGGCTCGGTCCACTAGGTAGACCAGGAGCAACGTGGCCGGTTCTAGCCGGATACACACCACATCCAGACATCGATGGGATGTCTGCAGCAAACCTTTTAACACAGCTAAAACAATTAATAAAACTACATAGACAATTAGTCCAATATGTGATGCGGACTTCAACAATTCAACCAGCAATTAAAATTCCACAGCTGACCCCTCATCAGGGGAACACAAATAAAATTACACCACAGAACATACAATCCTGCCTAGGTAAGGTACCAGCTAAACGGGAACAAATACCATTCTGGTTAGCACAAAAAATCACCCAAATAGAGGCGGTGTTTCCAGACACCACCCCGTTAGAAAAACACAGGATTCTGACTATCTGTCTTCCAATGGGAATCGCACCACACGTGGAGGACTGTGATACTTGGGGTACAGTCTTTGCTTCCATCTACACAAAAACGCACGGTGTTCCATCCATTTCGGTAATACCAGATGTGCTAAAACAAATTCAAGACGAATACGGTCCAGAACCCGCTTTAACTCTTGGTATGAAATTACTAAAAGACTTCAAGCAGGTCTCGGCTATATTATTAGCCAACATAAAGGGAGAAGCAGCAAATGTGGCGATCCGCCAGAGGTTAAAGGAGACAGATATAGCAGACCAACCAGCTGAAATTGCCAGAATTATAGAAAAATCCTATGAGGAACTAGGTAGAGATAGTTTAGGTGGAATACCAGTAAAACCACAACTGATTGAAAGTCCCGAAAAAATATTTTTTAATAATAATTCAACATCACAAAAAAAGAGCTGGGATGGAAACAAACAATCTAATCCTAAAGAAAAGAAATTCCAGTCCAGAGGAAGGTCTCCTAGGCGGAGAGAAAAATCTCCAAACCAAAGACACAGGTCACTCCAAAGTGACCCCTCTGGGAAAAGATATAACCTTAGAAATAGGGATAATATAAAGAAGCCTGATAGATATCAAGACATTGATACACGTCCCTCTCAATCTTTTCAGACTTCCTCGCAGAAATCGGAAAGGAGAGGACGATCAGAACAAAGAGAAGAGCACGCCAAGTCCAAAGACAAGGAACCTGCTCATCTAAAAAAGAAATTACAATTTCCAAAAAAGAAGGTAGCCAGTATCAAGGTAGTTAACAATGCCGAGAATACTGAGGACACAACTGAAAAACGGAGAATGGGCTCAGACAATGCTAGACAGCGCAGCAGAAGTGAGCATAGCTCGCAAAGTCCTTATGAATCTTCTGGAGACAGTGGACACGAATGAATATCGTCAAGTGGAAACTGCAGACACCAGAGTTAGCAAACCTCACAAAATATATGAAATAACTTTACGTATAGAAGGGGATAAGACTAGAAAAATAAGGGGACTATTTTGGGATAATCTCTCCAAGGGCTATGACATCCTTCTAGCTGAAAAAGACTGGCCACCAGAGTTTGTCAGGGAGTGCCCTCATGGCGAAGAAATAATTATGCCTGCCTTCTCAAATCATATCCCAATTCATAAAAAATACACACTTGCCAGAAAGTGGGCAGTAGCTCAAGCTCCTGCTTTATATAAAAATCATGTAGGATGGGATGAGGACTCTCCTCCTCACAAAATCCAGTTAAAATCACAACCTACTGCACAAAGACAGTACCCAATTAAGCAAGAAGCTAAAAAACAGGTAAAAGAAATCCTAGATCAACTAGAATACCAGGGGGTGATTGAAACTTGCACCTCACAAATGAACAACCCTTTGTTTCCGGTCTCCAAACCAGACAATTCATATCGTCTAGTTTTGGATTACCGACACCTTAACTCATGTTGCAAAACTTTTGCAGTGCAAAACTCGCATAGTGCTGCACTAATGAATAACATAGTGCGCAAAAAATACAAAACAACATTAGACATCTCTAATGGATTCTTTTGTCAAAACATAGCACCAGAGAGCAGATATTTGTCTGCATTCTCAATAAATGGCACTCAAAAACAATTCTGTCGGTTAGCCCAGGGGTACAAGAATAGCCCTGGGGTATTCTCAGCGAGAGTAACAGAATTACTACAAACATATGATGACGAAGCATTATCTTATGTCGACGACATATACTTAACAGATGATGACTTGGATACTCACTTGAAGAGAGTGAACACCATAATACTTGGGTTCGCAGCAGAGGGTTACAAATTCAACTTTAAAAAATCCAGAATTGCCCATCTAACAGTCCTGTTCTTAGGATACGAATTATCAAGTGAAGGCAAAAGCCTGGCTGACAATTTCCTAGAGAAATGTGCCGTACTCCAAGCACCTAGAACACTAAAAAACCTACAGTCAATTCTAGGCTTCCTAAATTTCGGAAGAACATACATTGCAAATTACGCAGAAAGGGTCAAACCCCTTTATGATCTAATAAAACCAGATTTTAAAAGAACCAATTGGACTCAAATACACACAGAAATTTTGAGATCCTTACAAACAGACATGTTAATTAATACAAAATTAGAAACACGTGATAACACACGCAATCTTGTGATTCGAGTCATCCCAGGAAGATGCGGATTCACATACCTGACCTCTAATGAGGGAGAAAAGGTACCAATTGCATTCAAATCACACTTGTACACAGAAGCTGAAAAGAAATTCAGCATTAAAGAAAACATTGTTCATGCAGTTCAAACCGCAATAGCTAGAGAAAAAGATCAAGCGGACGGTAGACGTATCATAGTCAGAACAGCAGAATCAGCCTTTGAGGCATTAACAACACCTTGTAATTTACCAACAACAACATTGAATCCGGAATGGATACAATGGGTGAATTCAATTACAACGGACAAAGTATACTACTACTTTGATCCAGAACTAAAGGAATTGAAAAATCTAGAATATGAAAGAACATTCCCTCTGCCTATCGACATTCTGCCCTTACGACAATACGCTTGTGTAATCTATACAGACGGACATGCTCAACCCTCCGTTTGGGGAGAACAAGCATACAACCCAACATGTGAGATTACAAAAGAAGTGTGGCGCGGAGGTAAACTAAGACCTCTATTAACAAAAACACACTCAGTAGAAACTAATTCAGAACAACAGACTGAAATAATAGCATTGAAAATGGCGCTAGATAATGCGGATCGCGAATTCCCGACACTTATAGTGTCCGATTCATATTACTGCGTCAAATCATACAACAACGATTTGCAGACATGGATTCAAAACGGTTACAAAGATGACACAGGTGCGACAATAAAGCAAAAACTGCTTTGGGAACAAATAGCTCTTTTACAAAAAGAACTACCAAAGACTCACGTGACACACTCACTGAGTCATCAGCGTGATGGCATTCACGTTGCAGGGAATTCATTGGCTGAGACAGCCACAGCGGTAGCAACTAAATCGGCTTCCGTAGCTCGAAAGAAGCGTACAGTGAAGTATATTGACGGTGAAACAGTGCTGGCAGTGAAAACGTCATCAAAAGGCGACTGCTCAGCGCTACTGATCAACTATCCACTCAATTATGCATACATAATCGATGCAAACTCCGTCCCTTTTGCTCGAATCCCTGGAGTGGGGGATAGAGTGATTCCAAACATGGACAGGAGAAACTTGTTAATAGCAGACGCACATATGGGCGAGGGTCTAAGACACCTCAAACTAAAAGATTCTCTGGAAGAATTACAATCAAGGTACTGGTGGCCAGGCATGAGCCTGCATCATACCATTTTTGTAAAGAACTGCCCAAACTGTAACAGAAATCGCAGTGGTGAGAGAAACGGTGTAATACCGTGTCGTTTCACTCCAGAAAAGATCAACAGTAAAAAGCAAAGCGTCCGATTAACATATACAGGCTAGTTTCCACTTATAATGTAGATCATCAGCACTCGGCTGACGTCTGGACTGTTATACAAAGATTTGCGAGTCTAAATGGCATATACGCTAAGAGCATGCTACGTTTGACCATTGTTTTCAATCTGGCCCTTCAGCCTGAGGGGAAAAATGGCCAAGTGAGCATAGCACAGCGGGACTCTTCTCACTTCCTTCCTGAGGGATACGGGATGGTGTAAAGAAAAAACCAAGGCATACAGCTATTTATAACAGAAAGGATATTAGGTTCGGGAGCTGGGTGGGTCAAACATCTAATAAGTGTCCAACGTAGTCTAAATAACCTGCCAAGAAATTCTCTGAAGGGATTCAGTCCGTACGAATTATTGTTTGGAACTAGGATGTTAGTCTTAGACCTCGACAGTCAGACTTCAGTGGTGAAGGAAAAAAGCTTTGATATCAAAGATCGTTTGGCTATTTTGCAGGACTTAAACGAAACAAGAAAAGACCTGAGCAACATAAAGTTGAAACAGCAGCCAACAACCACTGAAGAACCACCACCTGTCCCAGCAAGACCTGTCTGGATTCCAAAAGTCGGGGATCTAGTCAGAGAAAAGATCGCGGTAAAGAAGGAATTTGGGCCTTCTTACAGAAAAGCAGTTCCTGTCTTGTCCATCAACGGGACAAGATCAGTTGTACTACCGCCGCTTGCTGGTAAAAAGGAGAACCGAGTTGTATCCATCGACCTGGTAAAACCACAATCATGTGGCCGATAACAAATAGTAGGCCAAGTGGACTCCCGATAAGTAGTAGAACACCAAGATTTGCTACAAACACAGAGGTTCAATCTAAGAGGCTAATCACATTCGAAACGCCTACAGAACTACAACAAGGACTATGCAACAACGCAATGGAAGTTAGACCTCTGAAAACCCAAATAAAAACATTTAGCAGAGACACACCAATCTATAATGAAGTAACAAACGACTATGCAAGAAACAGTAATCCTGAAGCAATTGGAACAATTGACAGAACTGCATCCGGCTACTTCATAAACTTCGATGATTCCTCTGAAGGCTTCACTGAATCAAAAACACAGCCATCAACAAAAACCTTTAAAGATAAAGTTTAAGTACTTTTGAAACAACTGAAAGAAACATATTTGATTTCTCCATGGATTGAATTTTGGGTGGGTTTTGGTGCATTTATCCTCATACTTTGGCTCATCATGGTACTAACTTTGGGACGCTTCATTGAGGGAAAATATGCTAAAATGGACACAGCAAGTCAGAAAATCAACTTGATCCTCAAACCACACACATCTTCACACGTCGAGAAAAGAGAACTTTCTTCAGTCAACTTCACAGCCAATCCTATACCGGGTGGGGTAGCATGGGACAACACTGACTACGAAATTTATGGTCCGGTTGAAATCCTGAAATATCCACACCAAATTAAGATCTCGTTGAGTGACTTTGTAAAACCAAGCTCATTTCCTGATGATTGGGACTTTGAAATTATAAATAATATGATGTCTGACTTAGTGATGTCTGCTAAATTTACCAAACATGATTATTTGCAGGGTTCGACAAATTATGATAGTATGTACTGTTATAACCACTATGGTAACCATCTTCTACATAGATCTGCACAACCTAGAAATGTTTTAAATTATAATCAATGGGAACATTGTGCAACCCCTCCAAAAGGAAGCTCAAGAACCGTTTATGACAAATACTCATACTTTTCAGGTTTTAACACAAGTAATGCCGAAACATTTTATTTCAAATTGTCAAATAAGACAAGGACAAAGACCATGATAACAAACACGAAATTGATATATTCAGACTCATTCTTTGAACAAATGAATACTTTTGGTTTTGATTATTGGGACAAAAATGTTGAAGTAAAAAGTGTTTGGGGTACAAAAGAATGGCAAGTACAGGGTATAGAATCTTTGTTTAGAGCCTGCATGATCCCAGAACTAATTATATTTTTAAATGACACTGTTCAACAAACTACCTGTCTTGGCTTAGCCAAAATCAAAGACTTAAATAAACCGTCTATTCCAAAACCAACAATGAACAGCAATAGCTCCACAGATGAAGAGATAGACGTAAATTATGTATTAAACCAAAACAGAACACATCCTGATTGGAAAAAGTGGTTGATCTGGCCCACAGATACTAATAACTGTCAAGACAGATTCCTGAACAAAACACAGGGGTTCCAAATGACCAGGCCAGACCCTAGATATTCCCAAAGACAACACCCAGGAATAATAACCACCTACAGTGTGGGAAAATTATGCCTTCAGTGGCTACAGACTTCCACACTGGCAGAAATTAAGCAACACCTAATTTTTCTTACTGATGGTGCTGACTTGCGTGATTTCATTATGGGACCGCGCAAACAGCGTCAGAAACGTTTCATAGCAGCCTCTGTATATGCAGCATACAACGAGGCCTGGAAGGTAACTCAAATTGAGACAGCAGAAAGCATACGGGAAATTGACCGTATTAATTTGGAAAAATCACTTTCTGTAGTGGACAATGGGTTAATGACTCTGTCCTCTAGAATTTTTTCTCTGGACAGCATTGTGTCTTCAGCAATCGACATAATATCGCAAGACTTGCTGTTGTTACAACACGGTCAGTCTCAATTGCGTTCTATTGTACAGCTTGGCTGGACGTTACAAAATCTGCGTTCAGGCTATGTGCCTTGGCGTTTAATCAACACAACGTCACTATTCAATATCTTTAACCTTACTGATAAACAAATCAGTATGGCACAAAAGGGTGCTGATTATACAATCCTGAGCATTGAGAAACTCGAGAGATTACCAGTGACAATGTCAGAACGACCTGTCAGTGAATGGATAATACATGGGATAATTAATATTCCAATATCAACCTTCAGGTTTCAATACTGCCAAAAATATATACAGGCTGGCATGTACGAAAAATTGGGAAAGGGGTACATTAAAACAATATGGAACTTGCCCTATTCACATGCATGTGTCAGTAATAAAGGACAGAAAGTGTTTCTTAGTGGCAATAATTGTGCAATGTCACTGAGCGGTACACTTCTGTGTAATGGAATTAGTTTGCATGGAGCCTGTGAAGGGAACTCAAATAACCTTTCATGTCACCAGCTAGGCGCACCTGCAACAGAGATAGAACCATTCTTGCAAAGACTCTATAATGGGAGTTACATTCTAATTGTAGATCGCAGATGCTGTAGTCTTATGCCCGGGACTCCTTATCTCGTAACTACGACTGCGAAGGTCAAGTGCTGTGGACGCTTATTGTTCCCCAGCTCCCTTATAGACAGGGAGGCAAGGGCATGGCCCAACTTGAAAATTACTTCTATTCGAATAGATACTTTAAGCAGAATGAAAACAGTGCTTCTTCAGACGCCGACCAGACTCACGTCATCAAAAGAAACGTATGATCTCCTAGTCGCAAGGACGACTGCAGAGATTCACTCCTTATTATCTACTAATTCCCCCATATATTTCGCAGAAGTCCTGAATGAAATCTTAAATATTTCTGATACCAGTGGAGTCTCAAAAGTATTTAAGACAGTATTTTCGATGGCATTAACACCATTCAAAGCCATACTGGGTATTTTTCCAGATTTCGTCCATTCGATTTTTGGCGGACTTCCCCTCATCTTAGGACTAATTGCAGGAATCCTATTCCTAGTCCTTATATTTCGTTATGGCAAACCATGTCACAGACAAAACACCTGCGACAAGGGAAGAAACAATCCTAGCCATTGGATACCGGGACCGGATATAAAAAATCCTGGGACTATCCCGGCTTAGAGACCTGAACATGACGTGGTTTCTTTCATTTCGACCAATGTGGCATCGATGTGTTTTACCTGTATTAAGGTGCTTGCTATGCGGAGAAGAATGCGTGTTAGACACCTGTCTGACTCTACAATCAGATGCGCCAATGGATGCAGAAACATTGTTGAGTCCAATAAAGGCTCATGCTTTGTGCTGCCCTCAACGGCTACCAATCCTGATGACGGCATTCGTGGAAGCTTCACCACTACGATTAAGGGGTAGTGAAGTTCAAGATGAAAGCAGCATTGATCAGGTACGACCTTCTGTCAGCAATACTAATCAAAACGTCATTGGAAACAATCATGCGCACGAATGCATGGTTACATCTTTTTCCGAGTTGGTGGAACTCTCCCAGGAAGCTGTTGACAGCTTTTTTGACAGTCTAAATGATATGATGTTCTCACCAGAGCAGAAATAGAGACTTTTGAGCAAGCTCGCACACGGCGTTCCCTGAATTTGGCCTTCAACTAGAATAGCAAAATACCATGAACGATTTTCCCTCCAGTTCACGGACAGCAATTTTTTTTTCAGCAGCCCCAAAATATTTTTATGAATTTTTTGGGACACTTATTTTCTGCTTAAAGTAAGAACTATTCTTAGAGAACTAAACTTTCTATTTTTAGATACTTTGTAGACATTATCTGCCCGCTGGAATGTTCATAATTATTTTATTCTGTGATGGAATGGTCTCGACCCTTTTTTCTGTATTAAGAGCCATTTCATGTGTAAATTCTCATATACAAATTAGTGATAATGTATAGATATGCGTGATTACTTTAGCGTTATTCTACAGCTTCAGTGCATATATTACATGTGACTGTTTTTTTCGTATATTTGATAATTTCAAAATGCATTTATGTATTTTGGGGTGGTAAGGTATACACGATACTCTACAGTATGTTTTACTATGCATAGATTCGTAAATATGTCCATAGTTAGCGTGGAGTGGGTGTGATGTATTCCTATAGGTTCTGTATCGATCCCCCTATTCCTGACCCTATTCTGGTTAACAAGTTAACTAGCAGCCATCCCATGAGGCAGAAAACCCCCATGATGCAGGAACCGTTATCTGATTAAGCCACACTACGGCACAGGAACGTGTTATCTGATTAGGTCATAACGCTTGCCATCTGATTAGACAAGCGATATTCCTCCAGCCCCTGATAAGGCCTACGGAGTTCTCAAAACAAATCAAACCTATGACAACCTGGGAAAAACCCTGCGGCCATTGTTTTGATTTCACCGAGAACTTCAGCAAAAGAATGTGCTAACGACCAGGTCGTATGACATCCTTATTGACGTATCTATGTCCATCCTTACGTCAATCTCGGCACCTTAAAGGTATAAATATTACCGATATTGCCCTATGCAAACACACGCGGTGGTGACGAGATCGGAGCAGCCAGACTTGCCGAAGCCCAGAGCAGAGCAGACCCCGCTGGCGCAGCCCCGCCTTCCTGACGCGCTGAGAACGAGACGCTGCTTTCTCCTGCCGAGAAATCCAGCTCCGGCGCTTCCGGGTAGCCCTCGCAGGCAGCCTGGAATATCGAGACCAGAGACGAGAGATACCATCCCTCATTCATCCTAGATTCCAGGTGCAGAACTGAATAACCCCTTGCAGAGAATTCTTTAGTCAGTCACTTGGCAAAACAAACTTAACTTAAACTGTAACTTTCTACTCCCGCCCACAAATTAGGCTTAGGTCAGGTACACGGGGTAGGCGTAGTTAGAAACACCAGTTGAGTACGATTAGTCAAATGTAAATGTGTATGTATTCATTTTATTCGTTTTAAACCTTCATATGGCTTAGAAACCATATCAATGTTTTTACAGTATTATTTTATACTTCTGCTTTTATTGTATGCACTTTACTTAACCATAAGTATTGCAATAATATCGATCCATTTCTCTTGTATGAGAAAAGAGACTGATCAATAAATAACATCTTTTATTGAACACGCCCGTCTCTTCCTTTTCTCTACAAACTGGTGAGACTAAGAATGCACGTACTGACTGAGTAAAATAAGTCGTCTTTTGTTTTCACACGACTCTAGAGATACACTCTTGATTAGGGGAGAGCAAAGTTGTCATGTTCTATGGTTGTCAGAAACTAAATCCCTTCTTGTCTATCCAGGGAGGTTCAACTCCTCCTTGCCTATTCGAGAAAGTTTCTAGTGAACTCTGAGCTAGCTGGCAAAACCCAAAACTTTAAGTCTAATATCGACAGTAGTAGATCTAGTTAACGTCTGGTCTAGGCCTATACTATTGAAGGTATTATTCCAATGTGCAGAGCCTATTGGGATAATAGGAACTACACTACACCTTCTTTCACTTTTCGTTCTTCACATCCCTAAAGTACATCTGATATGACTTGGCTTCACGATAAAAGATTGCCAGCTGAGTTGAAGTCAAATAGAGGGGGCCTTTGCTTATCCAAGAAGTACCGCGCTAAGGCTAATACAAGTCAAGGTTAACTGTCTTCTCCGTGATAGCCAAAAAAGTAGTTCTAAATTAGTAACTGTTCTTAACAGTACAGTGTACTGTGTACTGCACAGTACATCATACACTCCTTTGTGAGCCTACTCAAAAATTTCAATAAGTAAGGAGTATAATAACTTACCACCGTCCGCCGCCGCTGAGCCTTCCCCCCAGCTCCTCCTGGTGACGCCGCCGCATCCGCCCCTAGAGTGGAGCCCTCCGCACTGCTGGGCCCGGCACTGGTGGTCATCTGTGCCGCATCAGATGTTGTGACGTCTAGAAAAAACATGTCATACTTTCAGATGCCATACACAACCCTCTATTTCGTCTCGTAATGGAAGAAAATGTTACATAACACATTTTTTATTACTGGGATTGAAAAAAAGTAACGGTTTTGGGGAAGGTGTTAACTTTTTATATGCTTATTCCATTAAATGCTACACTTCTTAGGACAACTAATGAATGCTTGCTTAACGTGCACCATTTTTCTAATTACAGAAAGAAGATTACATTGCCCTTCTGCCAACAGGAGGATTCACCAACTACTAGTAAGTCATCACCAGCAGTACTTTAAGTACTTTAAAGAAGGTGGGGGCTCCCGCACAGTTATTCTAATAATTTCATGTGTCTGTTGACTATTACGTTAAAGTAATTTGATTAATGGGAATGTTGTTCAAACTTTAACGTCATCTATCAGCAGTGCTCGCTCCGAATACTACGCTATTAAAAATAAAGAAATCATTTTTTCATTTCTTAATTGAAAATAAAACTTTAAAACTAACAAACACTGTGTGGTTTTTGTTCACGAGTGAGTGAGCGGAAGGGTTTGAACTACTGCACTTGGCAGTCATGTTTCAGTGACTCTGATAAGCCGGGACTCGGCGGTAGTCTTCTTCTGTTCTACTGGGTCGTAAAATTATTGGTCACACACACTAGATAGTCGGTCAGGGGATTGGGGGTTCAACTTCTGTTCGGACTGAGGTATGTAGAAAGTCGAACTGCAGCTATCATCAATAATGTCCTATTTCTCTGGTCCATACTTCTTTATGTGCAGAATAGTCCCTGAAACACTAGCAGTATGGTATGTGCTCCTAACAAATCAAAAAGGCACCTGCTACCTTTTTCTTAGTGTAAACATTGACATTTTGTTGTTGGAAATTGTCAAAGCACTTACATTAAGAAGACTGGAATAGACAGAAGGGTAACCCAGATGACTGCACTCAGTGCCTAGAGCTATTGCTGGATCAGAGTTTTGTTTAACACCATTTGCCGACTGGGCAAGCTTAGCTACCTTCACAGACCGACTCATAATCGTAAATAGTAGTAGCACAGAGAGTGATGGTAGAGGCAGGATAAGAATGTAGAAAGTAGTCTAGATTAGAAGAAGATCAAAGACTTTTGTAAAAAATAGAATTAGGAAACAGTTTGTAATGAATAGGAGCTGTAAAAGTTAGGGAAGTATAAGTATTAATATAACAATAGAACAACTTACTGGGGCCAGCAGAAGAGCCTGCAAGGGACCGATCCTGTGACTTTCCACCTTCTTCCACGAGTCTCAATGGTGCTAGTCGCCTTGCCCCTGGGAGGTGCTGATGATCATGAAATAAAGAAACACAACATTGATGATTGTTTTTTTGAAATATTTGATTTCTTTGACCACAATCTAAAATTATCTCGGGGAAACAAATTAGCAACAATTGCACTACATGTATTGACCTATCTGATCTGGTCAACTAGGAGGATACTACTAGTACAGTATTGCTGGATTCGCAGACCGTCTACTTGGAAAGTTATGTAAATCACTAAGTAAACCAACAACAAAAAGGTTCTACTAGGACTGCCAGCACTCAGCAGCATGCGACGTGACAGACACAGTCCGTCATCATGATTGCAGAGCACTAAAAAAATTTCTACTAATAATAACAAGTCATAATATACTCAACCTATCAATCCATCACTATCTCTTCTTCTTAGTCGCAGCAGGAGTACGAAGGAAAGACTAGACTTGAGTCTCTAGTCTCTCTAGCATTACGCAGTTCTGTAAAGTACTACACTCATACATATTCTCAGGCCAAATGAGCACAAAGTTGCAAACAAGTAAGCATAGTAGCAACACCACTGAGGAGGCGAGCACCTGCAATCACAGAAGCTATTTAAACACTATTTTACCTGTAATGTAATCGAATAGGGAGCATTCTTGCTCTTCGGGAAAAACATATATTAGCAATATAACACAGAGCAGAAGAATACAAAGTAGTTATTAAATAGCTGCTCACCAAGGCCAGGGATCTCCACACCTAGCAGGTGGAGCAGGTCCTGCTCCCGGTCGAGGACGTCGGCCCACCGGTGCGTCGCTTGGTCGTAGGTGCGCCGGACCCCCGACTCCCTCCGCATGGCCCGGCACACCTTATCCCACCGCTGCTGACGCTCCCGGAGGCCATATCCTTGACCGGGCCTGCCCCCTGCTGCCACGGTTTTAGGGAGGTGGCGCTGAACAAAAAATATCAGGGTGGCCACCTCCACCGCGGTAAAAACCTCCCTGGCCACTACATCCACTCCCCTCAATCGCCCGCAAGGGAGCCGGCAACGGGGTGCTGGACCCTTCCCCTTTGACTTGCCGGCTCCCTTTGCCATGGCCCTGGCCGAAAGAAGAAAAGAATAGGGGGAAAAAAATAAATCAAATAAAAGAGAGAGCTAAACAAAAAAAGTAGTTATTAAAGTAACAAAACGTTGAAAAAAACACAAAATATAGATCTAGACAAATAGAGAGATAGATAATGAGCAAAAAAGAGCAAAAAAAAGTTCAAAGAAACAAAGGATTGCAAAGATTGGAAGAGGATAGAAAAGCCAGGCCCAGAACCATAGCAATGAATGAAAAACAAGATGGCTGCGCCCATTAAAGACCGCGTGGGTAAGTTTCCGCGATATTTGCCCCGCAAGCACGCAAAAACAAGCGCAAACTCGTAATAGCGCGCCGCACACAATGCGAGATTGCCAATAGCGCTCGGAAACGGAAATACGCAACGCGCACAAGATGGCCGCGCCCATTTATGACCGCATGGGCAACTTCACGGTCGGTGCGCTGCAAGCGGCCCGAGAATACGCCAAAAACCCCACGAACACGCAAAAAAAAATCCACGAATTCGCGGTTTATGCAGATTGCGAATTAGCTTTCACACGAATTTGCGTATCGCGAATTCGCAAATTTTGCCCATACTTAGTTTGCAGTAGTCCTCACTGTTGACACCTGCAGTGAAGTGATACACCCACGAGGTCACGACTGACGGTGGCAGTGAACGTGAAAACCAGTAAGATGCTGACTTAGCACAGGCTCACATGCGGGTACAGGTATGCCCGTAATGGGCTTTATCCCGGAACACTATAACAAAAATGTATTTGGTGCAGGGTGAAGTGACAGAACCCACGCCATGAAGACATTGCCGTGAGTTTTTCCTTGGGCAATGAAACATGTCGCCTTTTAAATGGGCAGACACACAGCACTGAATAAAAGTCCAATAGCCAGTGTGATTTAGCTCGGTTTTAATTTGGGACAGGCGGAGCTAAGGTCCAGGCCCGGAGTCCCTATTGTGGGGTTGATCCTGGAGGAACATTGGATTTCTTACTGATGTACAGGCAGTGTTCGACATCCTAGCACCAGTGTTCACCCTTTTCTTTTTCACATTCACTTTTATGTTCAGGTTTGGTGGTTGCTGATGATGAGAACCTGAGGTAGCCGGCAAGTACCTTCCTGCTTACCCCCATGGTGTTACTCCCGTGAGGCACCACCAGCTCTCTCACACTTTTTTCTTTTTGTATCTCCTTTTCACTCACTGGAAGTATTCCCTTCATATTAGGGGAGGGAGAGTGTGGAGGTGACACTAGTTGGAATCAACGCCACAGTTTGAATTTTAGATTTTGTTTTAAAGTGGTGACCCAGATCCGTAATGTACAGATGGTATAGCCCTAACCACTGCCTCTACAAATACCATAGTATTCAGGTGGGGTTCTGAGGAGGAGATTCAGCGTGTGAACAGGTCCGTTGTTGTGTTTGAGATTATGAGTGGGGAATGACCTGTTCTATACCCCTATAGCTCCTTTGTGTATAAAGACACCTGAAGTCATCCCAACAGCTGCCGAAAGCAGACATAAGTTGGCTGCAAGAAGGAGAAGGTGCTTTTTATGTGGAAGCTCTACTGAGCTTCAGTGAGGAGGTGTGAGAGGCCACTCTATTGGGCAGCGCTGGTGCCTACAAGGTGAGTCTGGTGAAGAGAGCACAGTGGCTACTGGAGGCTGCTGGCGAAGTTAGAACCCCGGCCCCACTGAGGTGACCCATCAAGGTCTGGGTTGCATCCTGCAGTGCTTGATGTAGCTACCACTTACTTCCACCTCTCTCTAAAGTCACCTGCCTACCCCGCTGACTCCTCCATTTGACTCTATCCTAAAGGACAGCAATTAGCTACAGACATTGTTTGGTAGCCGTTGCTAGGAAGCAACTTGCTTGTGCTCTTCTCCAGGGTTAGTATTCATATACAAATCACCTCATATTAATTTTCATCTTCCTTTAGGAAGCTGGAGAGGAGGGGCCCTGAGCCACATCTCTGATGGAGAATGCAGACCTGCAGCTCATTGCTACTGATTAATAACAAAGAAGCAAATAAGAAAAAAACGAGGGAAAAAAACGAATTCTTTGTGCGTAGTAACCTTATTAGAAGGAAAAAAGA